>NW_021604681.1:261055-280719 GCF_004785775.1 Grammomys surdaster
ACACACACACACACACACACACACACACACACACACACACACACACAATTGCCAAAAAAGAGAACCTGAGTTTAGACTGAAGCACCTGTGCCTGTAACCACCAGCCTAGGTGCAGGCTCAGTGAGATGTATTAGTTTAGGCAAATTATTAAGAGAAGGGGATGGGGGGAATGGGAGGAGCAGGTGTGGGAACAGGGGACTGAGGGGGGAGATGAGGGTTGATCTGGAGATATAAAGTCAATAAATTAATAAATTAATGAAAAATACATAAAATTAAATTAAATAAAAATGAAATAAAATCGCTGAAATCCAGAGAGAGAGAGAGAGAGAGAGAGAGAGAGAGAGAGAGAGAGAGAGAGAGAGAGAGAGAGAGAGTGAATCACACCTTGGGTGTTTTGTGTTCTTGGCACCAGCTTCTAAAGAAGGTATATTTGAAACAGCTGCTAGTTTGGAGATGCAGGTGAACCCCTTGCTGATTGTTGTTTGGTTTGGTAGATTTGTGTTTAGTCATTTTGTGGTGTTGGCAAGAGATGAAATAAGTTATCTTTACCATCTAAGGCCTGAACAGACTTGGGGTACTGTTTGGTTGTGGAAAAAAGATTCTGGAGAATAAATACACAGGAAACTTGCTTGTATTTGACTTTGACTGCATCTTTGAGAAATCTCTAGTAAACTTTTGTGGTCATGAAAAGTAACTGAGCCACTGTTCTCTTGGTGGCCCTCTAGGAAGATTACAGCAGAAAGATTATACATCTTTCTACTATCTAATAAAAATACACTCAAATTCATAGAATGGCAAGTAAAAATTTGTAATCCTACAAATTTATATCAGCTACAAAGATTTTAATACAAATTTTCTCCAAAATGAGGATCTCAAAGAAGCTTAAATTGTATTAGCCTTTTTCTTGTATCCTCATGGATAATACAAAATGTGAGGAAATGAACTTCCTTGCTAATCAAAGTAGATGTATTTTAAGGCTATTTCAAATTGGTATGTAAAGACTGAAAAGAACCCTAACAGTTGTTCTGTGGCAATTACCTAATATATGGAGGATGTTAATCAAATCTTTGCTGATATATAAAAACATCTTATTCATATAATTACAGAAATAATTTGAACCAAATATAGAAGTGCATGTCTCCATTCTCAGTCCTTGGAAGGCACAGGCAGTAGGATCTGGAGTTCAAAGTCATCCTTGGCTACACAGGACTTTTGCCTCAACCTCAGCTACAGGAGATTCTGCCTGAAAAGCAAAATAATCAAAGAAAGAAAAAAGTAAAATAAAACAAAAGCCAACAAACACTGAAAGAATGAAACCAAAATACTATGAAATGATTTATATTGAAAATCTTTCTATTAGATTATTACTATAGGTTTCTAGTTTAGGTATACTTTTATGTATATAATTGATATATATTATTAAATGCTTTCAAAGATTTCACAGTCTGAGCAGTGCCACTTTTATAGTTAAAAGGATTCAAGCATTGACTGTCCTAAGATGCTGTATGCAATGAAAATGATAATATTGTTTTATTCATTGTTAAAACTTTCTGGAGATTCTAACAATTGCTGCTTAAGTCTTTATTTATCCATAGTGTTGGTTCTTCTGCAAAGTCTTGTAATTAAATTCATCAAAGTGACTCAAGTACTTATTCTATGCAAATTATATTTTCTTTAAATACATTTTAAATTATGTTTTATATTTTCCTTATATACCTTTCTTTGCTTGTCAGCACTCTAAAAAGATGGAAAGCTTGAAACAAAAATCACCTAAATAGTATTTTCTGATGCTAAAACATCAACCCCATCTGTAACTACACTCCTTAAAGGTCATAAGCATCCTTAAATGTCCTTAAAGGTCATAAACCTTATGATGTAGGGCAGCATGACCAAATGTGAGGGATCATGCAAAGCTTGACACCAATAAAAGGAATTGGAACGCCCAATTCCAAAAGATTGCTTTAAAATAAAATGTGTTGTGAGTGGGCAGCATCTGTACACGCTGAATCAGGTGACTCTACTGGAGCGTTGGTCTGAACAGCGTGTTCTGAACACACAGCATTGCACTTTAAAAGTGCACATACCATGAGCCATTAGAGCTTAGCTCTTATGTGAGAGTGTTGTATGGTATGAAAGAGATCTGTGGCTCTCAACTTCACTAATGTTGTGACTCCTTAATACAGATCCTCATGCTGTGGTGATCCTCAGCTGTAAAATAATTTCTTTGCTACCGCACAACTGTAATTTTGCTACTGTTATGAGTTGTAATCTCTGATAAACCACCCAGGTGGGGGGTCGCTAATCACAGGTTGAGAAACCATTAGCCATGGCCAAGGTACTGTTATGAAAACAACTGTCTGTCACAAATGGCTACTTTCTTTAGTTATAAATATGTTTGTGTTTCAGGTTAAATGAAATAAATATTCTGGTCAAGTGTTGCCAATGCCATTGAGCAGCGGTTCTCAGTCTTCCTAATTCTGTGACCCTTTAATATAGCTCTTCATGTTGTGGTGACCCCAAGCATAGAATTATTTTCATTATTTTCATTGCTGTCTCATAACTGTAAGTTTACTATTTGTTGTGAATCATAATGCAAATATCTGATATATAGGATATCTGATATATGACTGTTCCCAAGGGAGGAATTGAATCCTCAATAACTTTTCTCTGTGTAACAGAGGTTCTCTTCCCATGGTCCTCTGATTGTGTTTGTGTGGCTCCAAAAAGATGTAGTAGTGTGATGTTGGCATATCACCTCATTTTTTTACTCTATTTACATAGCATTTGAAAATAGTATCTTAAGAAAATGGTGTGTCATTCTTGTAAGGAATAAGTTTCTTTTCCTTTTAAAAATCTGCCAATGCTTTTATGTTAGCTACTGTTTGAGCATGATCCTAACCAAGTGAGAGGAGACAGTCTGTCAGTGATAAAACAGAGTCGTTCCTTTCATTTAGCAATATTGGTAAGTCCAATTGCAGCTTCATTTACTGATTGGGAATTATTTAATAAAATAGAGATCATTGCCCCTGTGTTTCTTAAATATTTGTTTTAATGAGCACATGTTAATTATACACATTTATATACATGTACACAAAATTCTATGATAAAACACATTACTTTTATGCTAACATACAATTTTTAAAAATTAAAATAAATATATTTCTTACTTTTATTTTGATAAATCTTATTCCAAATGGAATTTATTATATCTATATATCTATATATCTTCTCAACATGTGTCCACTGAATCCAACCACCCTCTCTCTAACATCCTTCCCCATTTATACTCCCACACTTCCTAATAATCATTGTTCTAAGTTCAACACTAGAATTTTTGTTGTTGATCTTGTTATTTCCACTTATAAGAGAGTTTATGATACTTGTCTTCCCAAGTCTGGCTTATTTCGCTTAGTGTGACATCTTGACATCCTCCTGCTCCAACTGATTTCCTGGAAATGACAAGACTTTACTGTTTGGTTATATATATATATACATATATATATAACTCATTCTATCTGTAATATAATACAATATATGTATCATATTATGCATACTATATGTAATATAATATATTAGTAATATATTATAAAATATATTTGAATTTTGCCTACAAATATTAGCTGATTAGATACTGAATGAAAAGTATATATATGCAATATATCATATATTATGTAGCTTAAAGGTTATGTAAAAAGGTTTATGTTGTACAATGCACAAAAGCACTGATATCTTGACAGATTTTATGGGAAAGCAAGGCTTTTTCCTTTGACTCCAACTAAAATTCCATTATTTAAGGCCTTATCTAATCCAGTTTTTTTGTTTCTTCTTCGAAACAAACTTCGAAACTCTGGGCTACTGAGTACTCAATATCCCGTATGTTAGGCTCTGCCAGTACCACCTCGACACATTTCTAGTTTAGGGTCTTTGCTTTTATTCTCCTTCTTTGGACCTTTCCTGGGATATACCCGTGGAACATGCCATTGCTGCCATCTGGTCTTGCTGGAATACAGCTTTCTCACTCAGGCTTTTGTTGACTTTAAAAGAAAGTTTCAGCCTTAAGTGGTCCAGCTCTTCACCATACACTCTCTGTTCTTTATGTTTTTCATAGAACTCATGCCTGTATACATAGCTTTGAAGGGATATGTTATAAATTGAGTCATAAAGCACTTGCATTCCACACAAGCAACCCTGGGTTCTATGCCAGGGAGTCCCCTCAATCAAGTCTCTTCTCAGTGAAACTCAAGTTCTGTGAGTACAGAAAATTGTTTTTCTGTTTTTCTGACAAATATTAGATGATTAGATAATAAATGAATGAATACCTTATTGAGTTTATTCTAAATATTAAGTTTTAAAAGTTAATTGTATTTAGATTTGCTGAGCTAAATAGAAAACAGTTTTAAAACTTTTGAGATCAGGGAGTAGTTCTTAGGAAGATTTTGGTAGGAGAAGGAGGAAGGGAGGGAAGGGGGCAGGGAAGGAGAGGTTGATTAAGATTAGGTTTTGGAGAATTCACTTTTAAGGACTTCTCCAGCTCTTTCTCAACAGTTAGCCTATATGTCTTACTGGTACAAAGGGGATTTGGACAAGCTGTTACAAAAGGCTCTTGAGATGCAGCTTCTCTATTGTGTATGGAATTAATTATGCAAACTGTCAAGTATGAGTCTGGGTCACCTCATAAAATGTGAAATTGCAGCATTTATGAGAATGTAGGGTTATGGTGATCATGCAAGAATTATGGGTTGGTCTGTTTTAGATCCCTTGAATGACTTTGATTATATAATAAAGTGCTTATTAAATTTTAATTTTTATTCAACTTCCCTCAAGCTTCACATGGAAAGAATTTGGACAATTAAAAGTTTATCAGCTTTCCCTTACTACACTTGCTTTTTAAAGCAGTTTGAAGATAATTAAGACAAATTTTTCTAAGAATTTTAGTTGCTCAGTGGTTAAAGGATTTAGCAAGCATTTGGTGTGAATCATAATCTTGTCAACTATGCTTCAGTGATCCTTTTTCGAATGGACAATGTTACATATTAGGTGTATTTATTAGTGGCATAAAGAATGAATTCATCTTCTCATCCTCTCCTACATCTCTTTGTTAGGAGTCGAATTTAGGTCTTCAAAATACTAGACAAATGATACCAATGAGACACATGCCCTGCTGTCTTATATTTTTATTCCAGTACTAGAAAGTGAGTTATATTTACTGTGCTTTTGCTAAGTTTGCCATGACAATTTGTTTCATTTAGAATGGTACAAAACATATCAGATATATAAAAGTCTGTGGTAAATTTTTTTTAAAAAATTAAACTTGGTTAAATTAAATATACTTGGAATATAATTCTCATGCAAATGGTGCTAATTATTAATTTGAATTTCTTTGGGATATTGTCCCTTGGGAATTTTATTTGTGGCAGTTTTAATAAAAATTATTTAAGATTTCCTGTTGAAGATGGCAATTATACTGTGCATATTTAGCACTTTGTGCTTTTGAATTCTTATTAAAATATCTGAAGGCATATAACAATCTGAGCACATTCTTCATAAGTATTAGAGAGTAGGGAGGGAGGACTGCCAACAACTTAAATTTTCTAAAAATACATAAAAAGAATGCCATGACATATGAGGGTGCCATTATCTGTATTATCTGCCATTATCTTCCTATCTATTCTTAATGAAGTCAAAGAAAATAAATGTTACAAGGAGGTAACTCTGGGATAAGGAAATGTAAAAGGAGCTTTTAAAAGTGTTTTAAAGGCAGGGTTTTCTATTGTAGCACAGGCTGGCCTAGTTGTCTCTGTATTCCAGGTCAGTCTTGAACTCATGTTATTTCTCCTGCTTCATGCTTAGATTACAGGCATGAGTTGTCATGTCTTGTTGTTGGGATAACCTACCCCACACACATAACTGCATCAACCGGCTGTGTATTTTTAAATGTTAATCACTGTGCTGGCAGGACAGGTAAATATGTCACTTTTTCATCTGCCTATAAAAAAGATTCTCTGAGATTATCATGCTAAAAAGCAAGCTGCCATAAGAGTCTCCACGCTCCATCCACTGTTTGGCTGTGGGTCTCAGGCATCTGTCTGAGTCAGCTGCTGGATGGAGCCTTTCAGAGAACAGCCATGCTAGACTCCTGTCTATAAGTGTAAAGGTGCCATAGCACAATAGTGTCAGGGATTAGTGCTTGCCTATGGGATGGGACTCAAGTTGGCCCTGTTATCAGTTGGTCATTCCTGAAGTCTCTGCTCCATCCCCTGTCCCTGAATTTCTTGCAGACAGGATAAATTTGGGGTCAAAATTCTGTGGGTGGGTTGTGTCCCTGTCGCTCCACTGGTGTTCTTATATGACTACAGGAGGTGGCCTCTTCAGGTTCTATATCCCTAATGCTGTGAGTCTCAGCTAAGATCACCTCCATTGATTCTTGTGAGTTTCCCTCATCCCAAGTCTCTGGCATGTCTTAGAGATGGCCTCAGTGGGAGAGGATGTGCTTAGCCCTACAGAGACTTGAAGTGCCAGGTGGGGCAATATTTAAGGGGGGGTAAACACTATCAGAGAAGAAGGGAGGAGGTGGGGGAAGGAAGTGTAGGAGAGGAGGACCAGGACTGAGGCAGCAATTGGAATGTAAATTAATTTAAAAACTAAAAACAAACAAAAACTGGTTGTTTTCCAGAGGAGTCAGTTTTAAACCCAGCATCCACATGGTAGCTTACAATTCCCTGTAACTCCTACTCCAAGGGATCTAACCCTCTCGTATAGACATGTATGCAGGCAGAACATGAATGTACATAAAAATGAAACTAAATAAATAAATTTTTAAAAGAATATTTAAAAAGCTAGCTGCAAGGGGGGAGGTCATGGAGGTCACATTGCCACCAAACTCACATTGCCTCCTTCAATTGCTGAACACACTGGCAGAACTGGCCTTCCACACACAGATGGAAAGACAGACAGACAGACAGACAGACAGACAGACAGACAAATTGATTATAAGTAGAAGATAGATCGTTAGATAGATAGATAGATAGATAATTGAATATCTACTATCTTAGAGTTTTATTGCTGTAAAGAGACACCATAATCATGGCAACTCTTATAAGGAAAACATTTAATTGGGGCTGTACAACAGTTTCAAAGGCTTAGTCTATTATTGTCAGGCTGGCAGCATGGCAGCATGCAGGATGCTGGATAAGGAGCTGAGAGTTCTATATCCTGATCTACAAGCAGAAGGAGACTGCCCTATTGGGCATGGCTTGAGTGTATATGAGACATCAAAGCCCATATCCTCATAACACCCTTCTTCCCACAAGGAAATACCCACTCCAAGAAGGTCATACTTCCTAATAGTGCCACTCCCTATGGACCTATAGGGCCCAGTTATATTTGAACATCTAGCCACATTGATTCATATATTCATAGATGATAGATAGGTACCTAGACATAGGAATGAACAGCTATAAAGATAGATGATAGATAGTTGCATACAAATGTACATTCATTCATATATACATACATACATACATAGAAGATAAATAGACAGATGTAATAATCTAAACAGTAAAGACATAGTGTCTTTCACTTCACACATGCACTCCAAGCATAGTTTACTATCCCCAATTAAGACGTAAAGATTGGACATTCAAACTGCAATGTCTTCTACAAACACACCTACAAAATACAGTGTTCACTTGATGTGCATAGATTTTATCAATAACTAGGCTTTCCTTTATTTCTGGCTATTTTCAGGGATTACACCCTGAAAACTCTTCTTCACACATTGTCATTGCTTCAGTTATTACTGTGAACTAATTAATACTTAAAAACCACTAGACAGCAATGCTACAGAAGGTATTTGTGCTGCTGAAGATATTTAGTTATACACCCTCAGCTCCAACATACACCATTTAAAGACACATATGTAAGAAATGATCTTCCACATGATGTGAAATGAAACTATCATCTGGTAGAAAACAACACAGCACAGAAAAGTGTTTTGCATATAAAATATATATTCATGTGAATATTGATTAAAACTATTACATTTGTAAATTAGAATTACATATTGGTATATCTTTGAAATGATAGGGAAAAAGATATGCATACAGTATGATTTCCAAATAGTGCAGAAAATGTGAAACATTTAAGTAGTTGGTTGTTGGTTTTAACGCCAATAGATGACTACCATAACAAAGTATCTAGATGTTCTTTTCTAAAATTAAAGGAATAGAACATGAAGAAGAGAACAACAATGAAAAGTAACCATGTCATCTGTGGCATCTTCAAAAGGATGTGCAGCAATCAACACTGTTCCACGAGCATGGGTAGGTGGGTCCCTATTAATTTGACAGCCCTTCAGGTTCAACCATCTATGTCTGAGCACTAAGGTTGGGACCACTCCATTGGTGATGAATGTCCTGAAGATGACAACTTCTATTTCATCATCTCCTTGCTGCTCTATAGACATCAAACCTGAGGGGAGGAAAGTTATATTGATGAGCAGGAGAATGCTCAAAGCCTCTTTGTTCACATTGGGTAAATGTGATGTCTCTTTGAAAAAAGTGAGAGACTTGCTTGGCCAGAAAGTAAATCTGGAGGCCGTTTGGATAAAGAAATTAGTATAGAATCCCCACATGATAAGAAAAGATGGACTGAAGTTCTCACCAGAGGTGTAGTTTGAAGATCCCACTAACGAGAAAGAGTATGTGTAAGACACCTATGGACAATGTAGTCATTATTGAATGTCTCAAATTCAGACCCTGAATGCCCCCAACACTAGTCAGAGATATATGACTAGGGATCAGTGGGTCAGAGGTGAGTCTTGCAGAAGGGCATGAGGAAGAAATGAGACCCCAAAAGCAATGGAGAAAATCCCAAACTCCCAGGATCAAAGGGGGAAATATTTGAAGGCTTCCTGGAGAGAGAGTAGGAATTTGAAATTCCTTTATAGAGGTAAACTAACATGTTTCCTTGAGTAGAGTTGGAAGTTTTCATACTCTTTCCTTGACATGAGATCAGTGTGCTAGCCCACCTCATTCAGTGGAACATATTCCAGCTACTGCATGATCAGCTTCTAGCTCCTCATCAGAGACCAGAGCATCTGTCAACTGTAGTGAAAGTGGTGCTGGGACAGGGAAAAATCTGAGTGAGTATTCATCACAAATCTGGATTATAGGCATATGGTGGTCCTCCTTCTTAAGCATATTTTCAGCTGCTAGGTCTAGGTATGAAATGTGGGGAACACATCATTTTGGTTTCTGCCTTGAGGCAGTGAGCTTCTGTTCTGGAATGCACTTGCTATGCTTGGGCTCTGGTACTTTAAGCCTGGGTGGTCTGGAGTTCTTTTCAGGTGACTTGAAATATGTCAGATCACTTGGGCAAAATGAGATCTGAGGACCCTTGGTAAATCAGAGGCAGTAGATTGGAATCACCTTTGGTCACAATTGAAGGATATGCCCAGTTAAATAGAGATATTAAGTCTACTTCCATAGGACATACTTAGAAGATCTGAGAACCCTTCGGATATTGGTGGACTATATTTCTCTATTATAACAGGAAGGTCTGAGATCATCTGCACAGAAGATGAATAGTTGGAGTGTAATTAGGGAGAGGAAATAGTCTAAAAGCCAATTCAGTAAAAGAGGATACTCAGAGTGCTTTAGGTAGGTGGAGGCATATCCAAACTCTGTGTGAAAAAAGAGGAATTGCTTTTTTGCCCCTCTGGGCACATGTGATAGATCTAAGATGCTCTAAAGTAGAAGGGTGAGATTGGAGTTCCCCAGGATTGTGTGGAGGCGGCTCAGGCTCTCTTACTCTTATGTCTGGAGCCCTATTGAGCAGAAGTTGCAGGTTGATTGATACCTTGAGAATTATAAGCGTTTCTAGGCACTTACTCCATTATTAGCTCCAAACTTGAAATCACAATCTAGAATACACATCTTCTGAATTTCTATGCTAGGCATGGCAGCAGTCTTAAAGTCTTCGAAGAAGTGACAGTACAGTAGTCTCAGGTTTAGTGTCTTCCTCAAATATATGTCCACCCACACATTCCTCTGCTTGTAGAACAGGATGTCTCTGTCTAAGGGACCAAAATGAAGACAGTACTATAACTTACACTTGACTTGATATTCTTCTGTTTGAGACTTCAGATCTGAGTTCTGAGATCTCTTAGATCAGAAGAGTGTTTCCCAGGCCACTGGAATTAGAAGTTATAGGTAGGTGTTCCCCTGTGAAGATGGTGAATCTGTGGGATTTTCTTGATCCCACAGGTCATGTCTGGAGCACTCTTAGCTGTGAAAGTCTAAATCTCTCTATGTAAGATTGAGGAAGACGTAAGAAACTTTGGACAGAAGATGGACTGTTATGCCCTTCCTCAAAGAGGTAATATTGCAGACTTCATGGGAATAAGGGTGTTGAAGCACACAGATCATAAGCAGAATTTCTAAGAAATTTTGTGTAAAGGTGAAGGTCTATACCTATTTGTGAGAGGGGTAAAATCTCCATCTATTTTCAATAAGAGAGATCATTTCCCATTGGACAAAATATAAATACCTTGTGGAGCAGAGAAAGAGCCAGTGCTACTTGATCGGCTTCCAATTTTTTCATTATGTGGACTGTCCATATTCTGTGTGAAGTGTGTTGACTTTTGTGTGGAACATCAAACAGCAATTCTTGCATTATTACAATAGGAGGCTCGATGGGTATCTTTACTCTATGAAACTTTTGGTCAGATAAGTCCAAAGCTGCTTTCTTCAGAGAAAGAATGTCTAGAATATATGGAGCAAGATGAAGGTTGGCAGTAATCAGAGAGGGTTAGGAATACAGCAGGTATACAAACTCAGTAGAACAAGGTCTATTGACACCTTTCAAGAGAGGGTGGGCATGAGTCCCCCTTAGGCAAAAGGATTTCAAGCAAATGTAGGTATTAAAAGTAAGTGTTGTTGTCCCCGAGACAGAAGGGAAAGAGGAAATATTTATGAGCAGGCATGGAGTGTCTGAGGCTCTTCCTATAGGCAGAGGGAAAGGCATCAAAGCCCCAATATGAAAGGATGACATTTACATACCTCTTGGACAGAGAGTGTGGATTTGAGGACTACTGAAACAAAAGGAGTTATTCTGATGTCCCTTTCAGATGAGGTGTTGGATGTGAGACACAGTTAAGTGGAATTTTTGTGTCCTCCTTCATCAGAAAGAGAATGGTTTGAACTCTTTCTGGATCAGAAAGTGTAATTATTGAGGACATTTTTGACTTGAAGTGGAGTTTGGGTCCTTGGCCAGATAGAGATGATCTCAGGCCCTGTCAGTCTTATGAGATACATATTGGAATCTATTATATACAGAGGGTGCATTGGATACATAATGGACAGAAGTTGGTGGTCTAAAGCAATGATGTATAGGAGTAGAAGATTAAAGCATACTTAGAGTCTGCTTAAAGTCCCAAACCTCTTTAAGGATAAGCAAGTGTCCTAGCCTACCTTGAGCAGGGAAGGTAGGACTGCTTCACGGTTTAGAAGATTCCTATCCTCAGTTACATCACGGTAGGCCCGGCAGCAATGCAAGCGCCATTCATCGGTCATGACTGTCAGTCTCTAAGTCCTGAAGCTTTTCTTCAGCTACATGGGTAAGTGTATGAAGGATAGTATAAAAAACAGAAGACCTAAGTTTCAGGCTCTGTTAACACAGAGCATAATTAAATGAAGCCCCTTTGGTCACACAGGTATTTTCTTAGTGGCCATGGTTAGATGGAAATAATCTAAATTTCATCATTAGAGGGTTGTGTTTGAGGCCCATATATAGGTGGGGGATGCTTTGAGGACTCTTTGATCTTGGTTCCCTTGACCTAAATGACAATTCTGAGATCCCAGTAGTGAATTCTACTCATTCTTATAACTGACCTTGGACAGAAGGGGAAGGTTTAGGATAATATTTGAAAGAGCAGAAAGGCCTGAAGGCCACCTATCCCAAGTTAAGTGATAATGTCTCTTCATTCAAAGGGGATGGTATGAGATGCCTGGAGAATAAATGCAGTTTGAGTACCCTGTATTCATAAATGCAACACCTGGGGTCATCGTGAACTGCTTTGCTTAGAAAGAAAGTGCCTGCTCATCTTTAACCAAATAGCAAGATCCAATCACCTCACTGTGCAGAAGGGAAAAATCTAGCTTACCTTGGGTATGGTACTGCATCATTGCATCCAAGTACTCTTCCAAGCTTCCATTATCCATGTATTGTACATACTGTTGGGAAGAGTACAATAAGCAATCAGTAGGCTCTTCTATCAGGATGAAAGGTTGTCTGAACTCTAATGCTCCCTCGAGGATGTATTGGTGTGTGTACATCCCTAAATAAGAGACAGGAACATTGGATTTCTGACAACCACCTCTAGGAAGATTGCATATTTGTTAGTTTTTGCTTTCTATTTTATGCTCTCTGTCCTACCCTCAGAAAATTGTGAGGTCCCACTGTGAAGTTGCAATTGTGTTTGCCTGGCAATCGTGGTCTCAGAGATTGGCAGTAACATAAGATGAGTTTAAAGTCAAGTGTAAGGTGCCCTTGGAATGAAGCAATGCTCTAGGGCATCCCATAGCTAGAGGCTACACCTGAAGCTCCTAGGACTACAGATGGAATGGATGAGACCCACTTGGCTATAGGAGCAAAAAATCCTGTGGTCTCTTCCATCATTGTTTCAGGAGACATATACCCTTGGCCAGGAACTGGATGTCTATAGTCCTTGTGGTTGAAGAAGGAAATCATAACCTCCTTTTGCACTACACTGAACTGCAAGTGAATGGATTTGATTCTGGCTTCTACAGAGAGAATGGCATAAGGCTTACTTGACCTGAGGCCTCTTTACCAGAAGAGAAATGACTTAGCCTCACTTTCAAAGAAACATAAAGTTTCAGAGTGTTTCCTCTAAATGAGTACTTTAGACCAGCTTGGACAAATGGGGAAGGACTGCATTAGGCTTCCTTGTAGGAGGGAGGTCTGACATTCTCTTCAGTAGAGTAAAAGGACTGAGGTTACTTGGAAAGAGAGAAAGTACTAAGCCCTTTATGAGAAAGAGAAAACTTTGAGACCTGGTTGTACAAAGGTATGGGTTAGAACACCCTAGTAGAGGGGGTAAGGACCATGCAGCATCCTGTTAGACATGAATATCCCTGTTACTTATTCAGTAAAGGAAGGTCCCAGCAGTGCTCTTCAACTTCTAACTCTTCTTTAGTTGGTAGATGTTCCACATCTTGTGTTTGGTCTGGGGGAGTTCAGGCAACAAGACAAGTGTTTTTCAAACAGCCTGGATGCCTGTCCCTGGCTAGGTTGCCTCCTTCAGTTTGTCTTCATTTGTCCATGTATAGTTAGCAACAATCTGATTGAACTGTAGAGCATAACATAGGATCCAGTCAATAATTCTCCACATAGGACCTGGAACCTCAAACCAGAGTGGAACCATATATTTCCCTAGCCACCATGGTAAAAGGTGAAATGTTTGAATCTCTCTTATTATAGTATATACATTGGAGGTAGTTCAAAGATGTAAGAGAATGCTTGAGAATATAAGGCACAATATACTATTATTCACAAGAGCATATCTAGTGTCACCTTTGGAAAAAAGGAATGTGGGAGCCTCCTTTGGTCAAAGACAGTGGTTCACATTCCCCCTTGCAGAGGTGGACAAGATCCAAGGCCACATTGTTGGTGAAGGGAAGGGCAGAGACCGAGTTCTCTCAGGCACTTCAAAAAACAAGGTGTGTGAAGTAACCCGGCAACAGAGGAGTTCTGAGAACCTCTTCTCAGAAACCTCTGAGAAGTCTCCCTTCTGCTGAGAAACCTCTTCTCAGTTCTAAGACTGCCTTCAACAAAGGAGAAATCCTGAATGTCTTGGTTCATAAGGTAGAGGTTCCCAGTCATATTTTGTAGAACAGAAATATCCAGTTCACCAATGGTCAGCAGGGGAAGGTTCTATGCTACACTGGGTACTGAACTAATATTCTGACTGCCTCACTAGCTTCCAAGTATTTTCCCCATATACATACCCTGTCTGAAATCTTTGAGAGTCCAGGCAATGATCACAACAGTCTTTCAACAAGATAAGTAGTTATGAAAGCACTGATGTTTCCTCAAGGCTGTGTTCAACTGCACACATCTGTGAATAATAATAGGAATCGTGCATTTGTTAATTTAAAATTTTTTTATTGTATATTTTATTTACCATACAAATGTCATCCCCTCTCCTCATTTTCCCTCCCTAAACTCACTATCCCATCCCCCTCCTCCTTTTTGCTTTTATATCGTTTTAATTTAAGGTCAGTTCTGCATTTTTCATGCCCAACTTTGAGGCACAGGGTATGAAAGTTGATATCATCTATCTATCTTATATCCTATGATCTAAGAGCAGAGAAATGTGAGGTACCATTGGTTGCAAATGTGTTGTTACTTGGACAGAGCAATTAGCTTTTAAGAAAATTTAGTTAACGGGGTGTTTGTGAGACATGGGCAGAAGAGAAGTTCTGGTGGTTCTTTAGTTGCACGGGTGAACCTGAATTCCCCTAGTGTAGGGGATGGAGGTCTGAAACACCCCCTTTGACACAGGGGCCAATTTTGAGAGCACTTTCAATAGACTTTGATTTCCTAGGGTCTGTTTTGCAAAAATTGAAGTTTGGTGGGTGGAGGTAGACAATAGGGCCACAATCCTACTGAGAAGACAGACAGGGAATGTTAGATGCTCTTTTATGTAGAATGAGTGGTTTAAGGCTCCCTCGACCTGACAGCCCTTTAAGGAGAAAAGACTCAATGCAACTTGGTAGTCATAGGAATATGTAAGGACCACATAAGGCATAATGCATGATTACTGGCCCACTTGGCAAATGGGGTCTAGGGTAATGTTAGTCCTAGGAGAGTTCTGCCATTCTATTCAATGTAGTGAGGAGGAGTAAGTTAACACTAACTCTGTGGCCCTGTTGAAAAAGGAGGACAGAATCTCCTTCAGGCAGAACAATGGTGCCATATACACTTCTGTCAAAGGTAAAGGTACCTTATACAGTGGAGAAAGTTTCCAGCAGTGATCATAAGTTTTCAGTTCTTATTCAGAGTTTTGTGTCTTTGTAGTTTGTGTTGATTCTTGGAGAGAGCAGGCAGCAACTTATTTCGTTTACCCAAGGTTTGGATGACTGTTGCTGGCTGTGTTCCTTCTAATTTGTTCAGCTGTCCAGATCTAGGCAGAAATGCTGAGTTATTACATTTCTATGGACTTGCCTGAAGTCAGATGGCACAGGTTCTATGCTCTGATTCTAAACTTGGGGTATAGGATCTCAAACCAGAGTGGATTAGGTCCATTGTTTACCTAAATAGTCACTTTTGGAACTATGCCTGAACAGTTAGGTAGAAAACCTACTTTGACCATATGTGGGAAAGTCATGGGCTCCATTTCTGAGAGAGAGAATACACTGGGAGGATAGGCAAGAGCAGGAAGGACACATAATCACTCAGGCAAAAGGTTACCTTGGGAATTGAAAGAAGGTGCAGAAAATACCTTATCAGGTGCAAATGTCCTCACAGTCCAGAATATCCATGTGCTCCGGGACTCTGAGGTGTGCTTCCCAGCAATCAGAGAATTTTTTTTCTCACAAATTGGTTGGTAATCTCTGGCTCTAGGTTCTCAATGAGCTGTTCAGCAGCAGCACGGGCATGGGCAACAAAGATGAGCATGCTCCATTTCAAGGGGCAATCTTAAAGATAGAAATTAGATCAGGGCTCAGATTTTTACTGTCAGGTCCAAGGACATCATTTTATGTCCCCAGATATTCATTGAGAGTGGTCTGCCATCCCTTCAGTCATCTGGGGATGACTTGTCACCCAGGTCAGAAGGGAAACCTTAAGACTTCCTAGAGAAATGGAACTGAGAATTCTATGACTAGAAGTGGATTCTCTGAGGAAACCATTGTCAGGGGATGTTTGCTCAAGATATTATGGGAATTTTTATACTCTGATCATCTCTCCTGTCACAAGGATATTAGGATCTCCTTTCTTCACTGGGGTACTCATTCCTTCTACCTTTTATTAAGGAGGCATCATATTTTCCCACTGAAGCAAAGAGAGCCTGAGATAATTCCAGGTTGTCCAAAGGAAGCTTAAACATTCATTTAGGCCGAGGAATCCCATACAACTTCCTGAACATCTCTCTGAGTTTTCATATCAGTGGCTTCTCTATAAGCTCCGTAATGAGAAGAAATTGTATTAAGTCCCTTTCAAATTTAAGGGTGTCTAGATTTCCCTTATTATAAGAAGTTAGAACGTATGCTTCTTCCTTGACAGAGTATGCATATTAAAGATTCTTCACTGCAGTTCAGTCCACAATATAAGGAAGTTGTAGACTATTGTTTCCCAGATTTCTCCTTCAGCTCGAGGGAAACTGTAGGTTCAGTAATGATGCAATGAAGAATCTTTGACATGCATACTCTGTCAAGGAAAAAGCATATGTTCTATCTTCTTTGAATAAGGGAAATCTAGACACCCTTAAATTTGAAAGGGATTTAACACAAATACTTCTGACTAAGGAGCTTACAGAGAAGTCACTGACATGAAAACTCACACAGATGTTCAGGATGTTGTATGGGATTCCTCAACCTAAATGAATGTTTAAGCCTCCTTTGGACAAACTGGAATGATCTGAGGCTCCCTTTGCTTCAGTGGGGAAATATGATGCCTCCTTAATCAAAGGGAGAAGGAGTGAGTACCCCAGTGAAGAAAGGAGGTGCTAGATATCCTAGTGATGGGAGAGATGATCAAGTACAAAAATTTCCATAATACTTTGAGCAAAAATTAAATTGCTTACCTTAGCTCATGAGGTCCTAGCATTGCCTCACCTTCTAACTGTTCTTCACAGTCTAGGGTATCCATATCTTTAGCTGAAGCAGCAGGAGACAAAATATAGTTACCATGATTCATGATCACCATGGGTATGTGTCCTCAGCATGATTGCCTCCTAAGAATTATGTTCAACCAACTCGAACTAAGCTAGTGAAGATTTCACAACATGTCATGTGACTTTACTCAAGTGGCATAAGGCTCCAGTATTTGCTTCCTCCTCTTGATTTCTGTGAACTTTGACCAAAGGGAGCAATGCTCCTTCATCAGAAGTGAAATATCCCACAGGCCCCTGAGCAGAAAGGATTGTTATGAGAGTCTATTGGGTCAAAGGAGTACCTTTTAAGACCTCAATCATCCAAGGAAGAAAAATTCCAAACTTTTAGAAAGGAGAAAGGCCCTCAACCCTGTTGGACGGTAGGGGAGTATCCCTGTTTACCTTCTGTAGAGGAGGTTGGTCCAGGCACTCCAGGCCTCCATATCTTCAGAGAACTCTAGAAAATTCTTATCTCTGAGGACTCCACTGCAGACTTGACAGTGATCTGAGGTTTCTTCTGACTACTTGAGTCAAAGTCCCTGAATCTGTTCCCTATTTAAACTTAAAATAAGCTCCATAGGTGTGGGTGTGGAGGACAGTTACCTTTCTGGTTAGCAGATAAAAGATAGATGTCCTTGGATCCAGGCTAAGGTTTTGATTCAGTGGCTATGGGACTTGAATCCCAGGTTCTCTGAGGCTTTTTGGTGGTCAAAGGTGTATTTCCTAACCAATAAAATTTGAGGAAGAATCTCTGGTCTCTCTTAGTTGAATGATACACCTGAGTCAGCCATGAACAAAGAGAGAAGCTCCTGTGCATTCTTGGTCACTAGGATTTAGTATAAGCACACTACAGCCGAGCCCAAATATTTGAGACACACTTTTCAGTCACAAAGTCAGTTCTATAGCTTGCTTCATCAGAGGGGCATGTCTCAGACACCTCCAGTACAGGCAGAGGAAGAATAAAATGTTTTTATTCAAGGTCAGCTGACTCCTTAGGCATACCCATAAAGTTAGTGGCTACTATGGTTAGAGAAACTAAGGCTAAGGCCCTCTTCAGAAGATATTCCAACTGGGTATCAGCCCCCTTTGACATCATGGGTGAGTTTACTCCTGAGGGGGCATGACTTGATGGAGTTATTAGGTGAAGGCATAAATTGTCCTGGTTCTAGAAGGGTCCATCTGAGGCCCTATTGTGACTTCATCAATTCTATTGCACACTGATAGTAAAAGGGCTGTATTTGTGATCTTCTTGTCAAGGTCTGAAGTCCTTTGCTTATTATGTCATAGGTCTTAGGATCTCTTCAGCCATTGAGGACCTATGTGACACCTGAGTTCTGAAGTGGTAACTCTGAGTTCAATTTGAGCAATTAACGAATGTGTGAGGTTTCAGGTTCTCAAAGGAATTGTATGTTAATGCTTCCTTGAACACTGCGGAGTTTGTGACACATTTGATGTTGAGGGGGTACATCTGAAACCCCCCTGAGTTACTGGTGAAAGTTGTGAAGCACATTGGTCCTAGACAGTTAAGATTAAGGTTGTTTAGGCTATTGGGGAAGATCTGAGTATCTCTGGTTCAGAATGGACAGGTCAGAAGCCCCCTTGATCCATACAGAAATTTGGAAGGTCGGTAGTTCTTAAGCTGTAGGTCTGAAGCTTACTTGAGAAGGACTGGAGTGCATTCGGCTTCCTGGTTAAGACAGAGTATGCCTGAGGACCCCTTGAGCCCTTGAGAGTGATTTGAGCTCTACTTCAGAGATTGGGGAAAGTGTGAGTCTTCCTGGTTCTGTGTCAGAAACACAATTTGGAGGACCCATGGACAGAATGAGAATGTTGATAACCCAAACTATTAAGGATACCAACCTTTAGAGGCAAAAGTATCATACCATGTTGGGGAAAGCAGAAATTTCAAAGACTCTTGTATCAGGGGAAGATCAAGAGTCAAGTTGGAGAGTAGAGAAGACCTGGGTATTTCCTTATCCAGTATTCATGAGAACCTAGAACATCAATGTCATGCAGGCCAGGAAGCAGTGTAATCCGTCTCCAACAAGCTAAGAGGCAGTTCCTAGCTAGGTCTCCTGATAAACCAGCTGCCTACTTTTGAACATGGCATGGCTTTCTTGTTTCTGCTTACCAACTTCAATATATATATCTCCCATGGATATCCTGGATTTATGACTTTGCAGGCTACTCTTAGGCATTAGGACCTCAGGTATCCGGGTCCTGTTCTTTGGACAGAGGTCATGAAGTCAGAGGATCAGAGTAAGATGCACTCAGTGCAATTTAGATAGAGGGAGTTGATTTTTCACCGATTAGGTCAGATTAAGCAGGCCTAGATCCACACTGGTCAGAAGAAGCACATGTACTCTCCATGAGGAGCAAATTGTCTAGCATGCCATTTTGACTACAAATTGTGAGCTATTCTTAATCAGAAGGGGAATACTTACCATGCTTTTAGTCAGAGGAGCCTACCTGATGCTTCAATGTGTATCTGAGGCAGCTAGGAGTTTGATAGATGGTTGATGAGAAGAAAATGTTTGAAACTCCTATTGTTTATATGGGGCACAGAGTGGGAAAACATGAGGGTGGCTTTTAAATTAAAAACAAAAAAAGAATTGAAAATGCCATGGTAAAGGAAAGTAGGGCCAAGGCCACCCTCTTGACATGGGCTTTCTTAGAGCTTCCATTTGGCAGGCTGGGAAGCTCTGGTGCCTCGATGGGAAGAAGGAGTAAGTCGGAGGCTTCCTAGGGCAGAACTTGAAGATCTGACCCA
>NW_021604681.1:290719-331757 GCF_004785775.1 Grammomys surdaster
ACATAAGAGAATGCTTGAGGATACACGGCATGGTATACTATTATTCACAAGAGCATGTCTAATGTCACCTTTGGAAAAAAGAAATGTGGGACCCTCCTTTGGTCAAAGACAGTGTTCACATTCCCCCTTGCAGAGGTGGACAAGATCCAAGGCCACATTGTTGGTGAAGGGAAGGGCAGAGACCGAGTTCTCTCAGGCACTTCAAAAAACAAGGTGTGTGAAGTAACCCAGCCACAGAGTAGTTCTGAGAACCTCTTCTCAGAATGGGAAGTTCTAAGACCACCTTGAACAAAGAAGAAATCCTGAATGTCTTGGTTCATAAGGTAGAGGTTCCCAGTCATATTTTGTAGAACAGAAATATCCAGTTCACGATTGGTCAGCAGGGGAAGGTTCTATGCTTCATTGGGTACTGGATGAATGTTCTGACTGCCTCACTAGCTTCCAAGTATTTTCATACCCTGTCTGAAATCTTTGAGAGTCCAGGCAATGATCACAACAATCTTTCAACAAGATAAGTAGTTATGCAAGCATTGATGTTTCCTCAAGGCTGTGTTCAACTGCACACATCTGTGAAAAAATATGCTAAAATGCAGTCATTCTTATGATTTACCTCAGACAGGGATGGAAGTTTTAGTGTATTACGTGTAAAGCAGAAAGGCTTTAGGGCCACCTATCCTTAGGTAAGTTCTGATCTTCCTTCATAAAAATGGGATGGTGTTAGGGTTCAAGCAAAGAGGGGAGAATGTAAGCAGGGAGGGGGAATTGCCTCTGTTGCTGCAGTTGCGAACACCTCCACCTCTACCTCTGTGGCTTCTGTTGCTTCAAGATACTGTAGGGATAGCTCTACACTGAGTCAGGCAGGGATGAGCAGGCAGGGGGCTGACTAGCCAGTGAGGGGTGCAGGGGAGATTCTAGTAATGTTTTCTGGAGAGCAGTTCTCTTTCTAGAGCAGGGGTTTTATAGCTCTGAGGACAAAATCTCTCAGACAACAGAGTAATTCTCACATACCTTTATTGCTACTGGATAGGATTCTTATATTCAGTTTTGGGGTGGATCAGGGTCTGGCAGTAGGTGCTTAGTATTGGCTTGGTCTGAGAGCTTGGAGGATAACTTATCTACATGTGGAATGGGTTGGGGTGCTGTCCCTATGAGAGTGATGTCCACAAACCTCTCTACATGGGGCTGTGGGAGGCTGTAGCTAGCCTAATTTCAGAAGCAGGTGAAGCTTCCTATAGCTCCTACATCATCTGTGGGGCTTCAAACCTTAGCTCAACCGTAGAAGGCCTCATCTTGCAGCCCACTGCCCCACATTTCTAAACTGCTTTGTGTACAGGTAATGTTTCTAGTGTCCATGGGCTGATTCAGAATGTCCAAGACATTTTTGATAAGATGGTGAATTTTCTCAAGTGTCTTGGTCCAACAAGAGCCTGGGGAGTCCTGGGGTGACAAGAAAGGATCTAGAGACCCGTGAATAGATGGTGCCTTGCTTGTAAAAACGAGCCTAGTGATGATATGCATAGTCCCAGACCTCTTGTGAATGCAATGAATTTCCTAAATATCTTTCCTTGAGTGGTGAATCTTCTTATCCAGTTGAAGACACTTTATAATTACCTTGTTCTGAATGGAAATGTACCACATTCCTAGATGGAGATGGAGTGGGTTTCAGAGACTAACCGTAACCCTAACCCTAACCCTAACCTTAACCCTAACCTTAACCCTTACTCTAACCCTATAGAACCTGGAGCAAATTGAGACGATTCCACGTTATTGCTCACACAAGGCAAATGCCCCAAGGTACTCTGGATATACTTGTATTTTCCCAAAATACTCGTGGAATATGATGACATTTCTAGAGTCCTTTGGTTGAAGAAGAAAGAAGCATACACAGGCATAGTTCCCTCTGCAGCACTGGAAAGTTCCTTGTGATTTTGACAGGGTATCAATGTGCCTAGAAACTCTGGAGTAGATAGAAGATGCCCCTGAGTACCTAGTCCACACAGGGAATGTCCTACCTCTGTTGGTATAGACAAAAAGGATTCTTGAGATTTTTAGCTAGATAGTAAGTGTCCAGTAGCCCATGGGGAAGATGGTGAACATTGAACAGCATTTGGACAGATGGAGAAAATCTCAAAGCTGCTCAGGAAGAAGTTGGATAATTCAAAGTCTTTTGAACAAATAACATGTTTGGTACAGTTTCTTGTCCGGATGTGGACAGTTTTTGAGACCCTTGGGCAGTTTGGAAATGCCCCAAAGCCTTTTGGGAATATAAGCAACATTCTAAAATTCATTGTGCTTATAAGGAAATTCTCAGAGGCCTCTGACAAGATGTCAAACATCCTAAAAGTACCTGGGTATTTTGTGGAGACCCCAGAGGGCCTGTAGTTGGTGGCAAAGGTTCTATAGTCTGTTTTGCATAAGTGGTCTGTACCAGAATGGCTTGTACAGATAAGAAATGTCCTCTTGGCCTCAACAGAGGGGAAGATCCTAGAGTCACTTGTTTAGATTTGGACATTTTAAGAGTCCCTTCTGCTTATAAGCAAGGTCTGATAGCCCCTTGATCAGATGGAGAAGATGATGGAGCCACCTGTGGTAAATCAGAAATACCTAGATGCCTGGCAGCAGATTGGAAAGTGCCTGTTTTCTACTGGGGATATGGAGATATTCATATGTTTCTGAAATTGCTAGGGAAGGTGCTCAATTCACTAGAAGCTCCTTATCAGATCCTGATGTAATTATCATTGTCTGGGCTGAAATTAAATGCTTCAGGGGCTCCTGGGCTGATTGCAAAGGTTCTAGATAACCTTGGGAAGATGGGAACGTTTCTGTACTTCCTTGAGTAGAAGATGAGTTTCTACCAGGGTCTGCAGATAATTACAGCAATGCCCTTACAGTCCCTGGAGCAGTTTGAGAATATTGCACATTCTCACTCACACATTGCAAATGCCCCAAGATATGCTGGATGTGATTGTATTGTCCCCAAATCCCTGTGGAATATGTTGAAATTTCTAGAGTATTTTGGTTGGAGAACAAATAAGTATGAACAGGCAAAGTTCCCTCCTTAGCCCTGGAAAGTTCCTTGGGCTTTTGAGAGGATATCAAAGGCTCTAGATGCCCTGGAGTAGATAGAAGATGCTCCTGAGAACCTAGTACAGACCTAGTCCAGACAATTGTAGTACAATGTCCTACCTCTGATGGTGAAGACAATAAGGATTCTTGAGATTTCTGGGCAGGTATGGAAGGTTCAGTAGCAAGTGTCAAAGATGGTGATGGTTGTACAGTATTTTCTGCAGATGGAGAATATCTCAGAGCTGCCTGGAAAGAACTTGGATGTTTCAAAGGATTTTGAGCAGATGGCACAGTTGGTACCATCCCTTGTTTGGATACAGAGAGTGGCAGAGACCCTTGGGAAGACTGGCAATGTCCCAAAGTCCCTTAGAAAAATGACCAAGGTCCTAGGGATAAGGAATTTTCCAGAGGACTCTGATCAGATGGCAAAGATCCTAGGAACACCTGAGTATTTTGTGTAGACCCCAGAGGTTCTGATATTGCTGCCAAAGTTACTATAGTCTGTTTTGTAGACATGCACTGTCCAACTGTGTCTTGTGCAGATAAGGAATGCCCCTCCAGTTCCCTGAGCAGATGGAGAATATCATGTGCTTAGATTTAGACACTTACTGAGTCACTCCTGAACAGCTCACACAGTTCCTACAGTTTCCTGTTTGGAATGTTGACTGTTTTTTAAACCGTTGAGCATATAGGGAAGTAACCAGGGCCCCTTGTGAAGATTTTTGTGCTGGTAAGGAAGTTACCACATTCTTAATACCCCCTGCTCAGTTTCTTTATAACCCAGAGTCCCTGAGGGAGAAGACATATCCTTCAGTTCCCTGTGGATTTATGGGCTGTCACAATGTGGCTTCTGAATAAAGAGAAGTTTGTCCAGGTACCTGAGTACATGGTGATTGTAACAGAGAACCTTGTGTCTATTTGCTTCGTTGCAGAGTTGCTTGTGAATATAGGCAACATCTGACAGCTTTATGCTGTGGGGAGGACCTGGACTTCCTTGTGTTGGTGAGGACAGTCCAAAAAGTTTTGGGGTATGTGACAATAATCCTGTAGCCTTTGGGACACGCGGAGACATCTCCAAAGCATCTGAGACCAAAGACAAATACATATGGATGCACTAGGTAGACTTGGATAGTCCCAGAATCTTTTGGGAAGATGATGAATGTTGTAGAGACTTGAGTACATAAGGAAAGGCCAAGAGTTCTCTGAGCATATATGCAAATTTTGTTGAACTTTAAATGTTCTAGATACCTTGAGACTAATAAAGATGATTCCTGAGATCATTGATCAAATAAATAGTGAGTGCCTTTTAGGCCCTATGGGAAATGGCAAAGGGCCTGTATTCCCTTAAACAAATGGTGAAGAATCCTGAGATTCTACCATGCATGACAAGTTCACTGGCTTCCTTTGGAAAGATGATAAATGCTCTAGAGACCCTGAAGTAGATGACAAAGAACTTAGAGTCCCCTGGAAAGACAGAATGTTCTAGAAGCCTCTGATTACATCTCAGTGTTGGTAGAGCTCCTGACATTGTTTGGTTAGGTTTCTGGGTACTTGTAAGGCTTTGTATTCTCCAGGGAAAATAACAATGTTTTTTTAAAATTTATTTTCTGTGTAGATAAAGAAGATACCACAGCCTCTGTAGCAAATGGTGAATATTTCAGAGTATCTTGCGTAGACAGAGAATGTCTAGAAGCCTTCTGAAAAGAATTGAAATTTTTCACAGGTCCTTGTTCAGATGGCAAATCGTCTAGAGTCCTATGTTTAGTTATGAGCAGTCCTATAGCCCCTCTAGAAGATAAAAAATGTTTCTTAGCCCCTTGGGTAGATGGCAATATTGCTGCCTTCCTCTGAGCATATGGAGTACATCTATATTACATGATGATAGTCCTATAATCCCCTGTACTGATTTAGAATGTCTTTAACTATCTTCTGATTGGGATTTTCTCCCTTCCCCTTGGTTAGATACCAAAGATTCTAGGGCCACTTGTGCCAATTGTGAAATTTCAAGAGTCTTTGCTATAGATAAATCCTGTTGTGTAGATGACAAAAATACAGATTCTGTTTAGAAAGTGTGTAAATGTCCTTGGATAGTTACCAAAGGTTCTAAGGCCTGTGAAGTAGATTAAGAAGGTTCCTGTATATCTAATACAGAGGGTAATTCTTTTACACCTTCTCTGGCAGATAGCAATGATCCTTGAGATCCCTGAAAGATGAAGAAGATACCAAAGTCTCTGTAGCAAAAGATGTGTGTGGAGCAGAAGGGAAGTTCCTTTGGCTCCTGTGTCAGATGGAGAAATTTCTCCATTTCTCCCCATATTTGACAAATTCCCAATCTTTCTGTATTCTGATTTTAATGGTCTATAGCCCCTAGAGAAGACACCAAAGGTTTTAGAGTCCCTTGAGTAGATGGTGAAGGTTCCAGCATTCCCTGTTCTAGTATGGATAATTCAACAGGTCCCTCAGCAGTTTGCAATCTATCCAGAGTTTGTAGGATAAATGAGCCAGGTTGCAAAACACCCGATGAACTTGTAGAATTTGCTGCAACCTTTGGAGATGGCAAAAGTGTTTGAATGGCACTGTCAGGCTGGCATGGTCCCTGAGACCTTGAGGCAGATTTGGATTGTTGGTGAGGACCTTGGGTCAACAAAGAAAGTCTTGAAAGCTCCTCTAAAGCAGAAAGAGGTTTCACTGACCTTTTAGGAGATGATACATTTTCTACTCTCCCATTTCTGGACCTGTGTAGTTCCACAGCTCCTTGGGTAGAAAGCAAACATTCTATTGATCCTTAAGAACATGCCAATGAATCCATAATCCCTTTTCCAGATAAGGAATTTTCTAAAAACTTTTGGGTAAACCCCATATATGTTTGAGTTCCTGTTGAAAAAGAAGATTCCACAACTCCACCATATTGTGAATACTCTCCTGTCTTCTTTGATAATGAGGACAGTTCTTTATGTCCTGGAGCAAATGACAAAGCTCCTGGTGTTCCTGAAGTATGTGGAGAAGATTTGAGAACAGTTTGTTAATGTGTCCAGTTTCCAAGTCTCTCTTTATCAGCTTGACAAGGTTTAAAATTCCCTAGTGAAGGTACAAAACATTCTGGAGCCTCTTGGGTAGATAGTGAGAGACCCAGAGACCACAGTGCAGACATGGAATGTTCTTTGGGCTCTTTGGCAGATAGCATATACTCAAGAGCCATTGGAGCAGACAGTGAGGATTGCAGACACCCTTTGCCTGGAGAACTTTCTATAGCCTTAGAGTTATATGGCAAAATTTCATGAGCCTCTTGGGCAGACGTCAAAAATTTCTCACTCCTCTGATCAGTCACAGAATTTTTAAGAGCCCCTACATTAGGTGTCAAATATTCTTAAGCAGCTTGGGCACTTTGAGTATGTTTTACAACCTCTTGAGAAGAATGGTTCATCAGTGCTATTTTAGATGGTTCCAAAGATTGAATTGTCCCTTGTTCTAAGGTGGATAGTTCTGGAGCTCAATCGGCTAGCAAATAAAGTCCCTCAGCTGCATGAGATCATGGGAAATGTATGAGGCTTCCTTGAGCAGGTAAGGAAATTCCCACAGGATCCTGTTCAAACAGCATGTCTTGAAAAATCTGAGACATTTGTCATATCATGGAGATCCCAGAGCATGTAAATATGTCCCCATATTTACTTCCACAGATGCCAATGGTCCTTTGGTACCCTGGGAAGACAGGGAAGGCACCATACCACCTGGACCAGACAGAGAACGTCTTAGAGTTCCCTGTGTACATATGGAGAGTTCTAGAGTCTCTTGTGCAGATAGGGACTACCCCACAGCCACTTGGGCAGAGGACAAAGGTGCTATGCTTCCTTCTGAGGATGAGAGATTTCCCTGTTGCCATTGGGTAGGTCGTATTACATTTATGGGGGGTGGGCCCTGAGCCATGCTGAGATAAACCTAGACCTCCATGAACATGTGGCAAATGTGATGGAGTCTTCTGAAACTATGGAAAAAGGTAAGGGTCCAAGAGCCACAACAATTGAAGGTGAAATTACCAGTGCTTCTGGTCTAGGTGGCACAGGTCTTAGTATCTCTTGTGCAGATTATCAGTTTCCTACTTTTCTTGGGAGAGATAGTAAAGGTACTAGAACTCTTTGGGAGGTTGGTGAAATACCAATAGTTCTTCAGGTAGTTGTGGAAAGATCTAGAGGACTTTGCAATGACATCAAAGGTCCTATAACCCCAGGTGAGTGTGAAGAAGTTTCCAGAGCCGCCCAAGGGGGGAGACTATCCTAAAATTCCTTGTGCTAATGAGGAAAGTTCCAGATCTCATGGAAGGTGAGGCAAATGTCCTGTATACCTTAGTGAATATGGAATACCTACCTGAAATGCTTGGGCAGAAGGCAAAGTTCCTTTTGTTCCCTGGGCAGACTGGAAATCACCAAGACCTCCTGGACAAGATGCTGAACATCCTTAAGACCTTTGGACAGATGAAGTTTCAAGAAACCTCTGCTTAGATTTTGATGGTACTGTGGATCCTAGGGCAGATGGTAAATATACTCCAGCATGAATTCTGGAGGCTGAAGAATTTTTAGATCCTTTGAAAGACATGGAAGTTGTCAAATCCTCTTAGGCTAATGGTAGAATTCATACAGAATTTTTTTTCACAGATGTGGACTTTCCTTCAAACTCTTGGGCAGATAAAGAAGGTTTTGTTGCTCTAAAGTCTGATTTAGAAAGTGATAAATCACCTTGAGCATGGAAAAAATGATCTAGAGCCCTTGTGAGGGATAAAGAAAGTCTCTGAAGTCCTGAGGCAGATGCTGAATGTACTAAGGATTTTGGGGATAGACAGAGAAGTACCTTGAGTCTCTTGTTAATATATGGAATGTCCAGAAGGGCCTTCAGTAGATTGGCAAGATTCCACAGTCACTTGATCAGATGAGGAACATTTCAAAGCCTTTTGTACAGGTATAAGAAAGTGTGGGAGTCACCTGAGAAGTAGTTTAGCTATTGATGTATATTCGGTAGCAATAGATGATTCATGCCTCCTGTTTGCAGAAGGGGAAAGGTTAAAACTGTCTTCCTCAAACGGAAAAGTTCTAAAGTCTCCTTTGTCAGAAAGATCAACTCTTAACCTCTTTCTTGTAGAAACTAGATGCCTGGAGGCCACTTGGGTAGGGGCAGAATGCCTAACATCTGCCCCCTGAGAATGGATATGCAGGGAAGCCTCTTGGGTAGATGGGGATGATTGCAAAGCACCTTGTACACATATGGTAGATCCTAGGGCAATTGCTCAGATGGGGAAGGTCTTAATGTGTCTTATTTACGTGTCCAAGTCCTCATGACTGTGGCTTCAGAATGAGAGGATGGTACTGGAGCTCCCTGTATAGATGTGGCCTCTCCTAGAGCATCATGTGTGAGATCTAAGAGCCTCATGGGCAGGTAGGGAAGTTATTCGATCTTCTTGTGTACCTGTGGAAGTTTCAAGAAAACTTTCTTCATCTGGAGAAGGGGATAATACCTTTTGTATAGAGATGTCAGGTTTCATAACCAGCTGGATAGGCAATAGGATTCAAAAACCTTTGGGAAGATAAAGTAGAATCCAGAGCCTTTGGGGTATTTGGAGGATGTTCTGGAGACACTTGTGGACGTGGTGAAGGACTGACAACCCTTTGTGTCAATAGGGAAGAGTGTATAGCATCTTGTATAGTTGGGGAATAGTATAGATACTCTTGAGGAGATAGGTAAGTTCCCATAGGCTCCTGTGATGTTTGGGGATGTCTTATGAATTCTTGTGCACAGGTGGAATACAAGGAAACTCCATCTTTAGATGTACAGGATGCTACAGACTCTTGTGTATGTATGTCACATACTATAGCCCCTTATGCATTTAAGGTTGGATCCAGAATTCTGTATGCCGATGTACTATGCCTGAGAACATCTTTTGTAGATGTGTCATGTCCAAGAGCCATTTCTAAAGATGGGAATGTGGTTAGAACTCCTTTTGTAGATGTACCCTGTCCCATGGTCCCTTATGCCTTATGGCATAAGGCAGTTTTCAGAGAATCTGGGACAGTTTCAGGATGTCCTAATATCTCCGATGTATATGTAGAAATTTCAAGAGCATTTCCTACCAATACAGAATATTCTGGAAACCCATGGGAAGGTAGCAAAGGTTGTATTACCTCAGCACACTGGACAAATGTGGAGCTTGCATGGCTCACTTGGAGTGTTTTGACACAGCCTTGGCTTTTTTGGGCATGATGATAAGTCAGGAGGGCCCTTTTGTCTGGTAGGGAATATTTGAATAACTCTTGGCTGTATAGGGACATTATAAATTGCCCTTCTTTAGAGGAAGCATGTCTCAATCTCCTTCTCCTAGGTTCCCTTCTCTCAGCAGGAGAATGTTTGAATATCCTTTTCTGAGGGAGAATAGATTTGGGAACATGTCTTTGACCCTCTTCTGTAGAGAGGGACAATCCTAGTGCCCTCTGACAGATTGGAAAGGTCTCAGAACCCCTGGTGAAGATGGTGAAGGTGCTAGATGAATTTATGTGTGTGCAGAAGGCACAAGAGTCCCTTGGGTGGACTCAGGAGTTTCTACCACATCTTGACTATATGTAGAAACTCTCAAGAACCCCATCTGAAAATCGCAAACGTCCTTGAGCTCCTTGTGTAGATGTAGGAACTTTTGTCTCCACTTGGAGCTGGTGTGAGCGTTATGAGGCTCACTTGGGGACCTGTGATTGCATTTAGTCCCCTTTGGACTGTAAGAGATGATCTAAGCCCATTTTTAACGGTGGAAGACTTTGATAGTCTTCCTGGTTTAATGGGGAAGTTCTGAAATCCCCTTGGTCAGCAAGGTCAAGTCTGAAGCTTACTTTACTAGAAGCAGATTGCTTAGGGCATTTTGGCTGTGTTTGTGAGAAGACTTAGCTCTCTGCCAGGCTTTGGGCTTTGGCAGCTGTCAAAGGTGTTAAAGTCTCCTGGGGAGAGGGGTGGTAGGACTTAATCCATTTGGTGAAATGAGAAATCATTGAGTCTCCCTTTTGGAGAAAAAGGGTTGGAACCCTCTTTTTCTGATGGAGCCTGTTGTAGGTCTGCTTTGACCACAAGTGTCTTGTCCAAAAGTCTTTGGAGGAGAATTGGAAAGACTGGAGACCCCTTAGGTAGAGGATGAATGTTTGACCCAGATTCTGGAAAAGAAGATATGTATAATTTTCTTTACAGTGCAAGTGTGAGGTCTTTGTGATGTCTGGGCTCATAGATCTTTGAATACATTTGGTTAGTGCTAGAATCTTTTGAGTGGATAGGGACAGTCTTTGAGCATCTTGGGAAGAAAAGGAAGACCCCAGAGCTTCTTTACTAGATAGGGAAAGCTGTAGGCAACCTTGAATATATGGAGATATTACCTGTTCATATTGATCAGAAGAAGATGGCGCTATGTGGTCTTTGAACTTTTCACTGGCATCTCTAATACTGTGTTTTGAAGATGTTGCAGGCACTCTGGCACCAGACTTATCAAAGTCCATAGGTTCTTCCAACTTAGTAGACATAGTCCAGCTTCTTTTTGTCTTACCAGATATTGTTCAGAGAATAAGGAAAAAATTAATCTCCTTATAGTACAGATGCAAGTTGCTTTTCACATACTTTATCTGTGTTTGTTTAAGCGCAAATAAAATCCAATTCCTTAGTTTTCCCTTTCTACTTATGTCCCTGTAATCCCACCTCGAGTGTGTGTGTGTGTGTGTGTCTGAGAGAGAGGAGGGGGTGTTGGTGTCAATGGTATGTATGTGTAATGTGTTTTCATATATGCAGGTGCATATATGTGTGGGTATATGTGCATGTGTGTACATGTCCATGTAGAGACCACATGTTAAAGCTGTGTGTTGTTTGATAACTCCACACTCTATTTACTGAAGCAGGGTTTGGCTTTTCTAGCTAGCTAGGTTATCCCTGGGATGCCCAGTCTCCAACTGTCCAGAGTATAGGTGAGCAGCCACACTCACTCACCACTGAGTACTGGAGATCTGAACTCTCGTGCTCATATTTGTGTGGCAAGTGCTTTATCCACTCAAATATCTCTCAGATCCTATTATTTTTTTTAAAAATTATAAAGAATTGGACTTCATTTGCTTTATTTCTTTCTCAGGAAATTCATTGTTTGCAAAAATAGCTGCTGATTTTTAAATACTCACTGTGTATCATGCCACTTTGATTATATGTTCTACAAATAGGGATAATTTGAGTTTGTATTTTGCTATTTGTATCCCTGGTGGGATTAAAATGGTGCAGCACTGTGTAAATAGATACATAGGTTTTCAAAAAAGAGACTTATTATATGACCTAATTGTAACACTCCTGGACAAATTCTCAAAAGACCCTAAGACCTAGTACTGACTTACTTGCAATGCATATTCTTCGCTGTAATATTCACAATAACTAATAAATGGAACCATTTTTCCATTATGAGCTGAAGATACACTGTAATATATATATATATGTATATATATATATAGTAAAATATATATATATATACATATATATATATAACTTGTAAGATATATATATATATGTATATATATATGAAATTTAATCAACTGCAAAGATAGCTGAAATCAGGGCATTTTGAGGAAAATGGATGGAAAGAGAGATTATTATGTTAGGCAAAGTAACACAGATTTGGAAAGAGGAAATTAACAAGTTTTCTCTCCAATATAGATTTCAGATTTAATTTTTATATATTTGCCAGCATCTGTGTGGTTGAGTGGGGACAGCTTATTAAACTAGAAAATGAAGCATACGTAGAGAAAAGAAATCTTCAGGGAAAAGTAGAAAAGCATAATAAAATACATATTACAGAAAAACATAAATGGGGTATAGTAATTACCATTTCACTGCTGTGATAAAACACCCTTACCAAGGCAACTAGTAAAAGGACAGATTTATTTGGCCTATAATTCCAGAGGGATAAGAGTTCATTATCATGAGGAAGTGTCTATGGCAGAATGAGACAGGCCACTGGGACTGGGGATGGGCCCAGAGACTGATCCAGCACCTGCCTGTCTGATCTCGCCCACACAGGTTTCCCCTGAAGCTGACAGCCTGTTCTCTTCTGGGGATGCAGACTCCCTGGTCCCTGGGCACACTGTCTCAAGTTGCCAGGTCAGGGCAGCCAGCCAAGGAGGCCCTCCCAGGATGACCCTGGGCTGGTAGGGTACACTGGCGGTGGTGTCAGAGAGCTCGGGGCACAGGGGAAGGTGAAGAGAGGTCACACGGGGTGGGAGTGGGGACCCAACCCCTTCCATGGGACACTAGGCCCAACACTGGCTTCCCACCTAGCAGCAGGAGGCTCTGCAGTGGACCCAGGGCAATGGGTAGGCTGCTCTGTGTGTCCCTGAGGCCTTCAGTTTCCCTGGCCTGAGCCTGGAGTGAGGTGGGAGGTGAAAAGAAGCCCTCCACACCCCCTCTGAAAACCTTGGTCTACTTACCAGGGCTCACAGGTTGGTATCTCAGGTACCCCTCAATATGAGTTCTGGTGGATGCTGCCCCACAAAAGTCATCCGGTTTTCCGACCACCTCAGAGGCCCAGAGGGATTAGCCGCCCATTTCCACAATCTCGCCTGCAGGCCATCTAGCACCCTGAGCTGAGGACAAGGACATATCAAAAGAAGGAGTGAATATTCCATCCCAACCTGCCCCCTTGACAACCAGGCCCTGGCCTCTGGCTCCCAATTCTAAGCACTTAGTAAGTCAGCGTCTCCAGGCAACCAGGCAACCAGGCAACCAGGCAACCATTATGAGATAATTCCAGCTCCCTCACAATCTCCCCCCTCTCTATAACCCTACACCCCACCTCCACCACACCCCAGCCCTTCATCCACCACCACAAAGCACTCAGGGGTTACTTTACTCTCCTTCTTTCCTCCCTGCAAAGTCCCACAGTCACTCTCACTGTGGATCCTTCTTTCTGTATCCTAGTACACACCAACCTACCTACCTGTGCAGGGGCTAGACACCCATGAAACTGAGAGATCTCCGAAGGGATTCAAGTGGACTCAAGATGACAGGAACCTAGACACAAAGCACAATGAACATTTCTAACTTGTACCACCAGGATCCCTGCAGTGCAACCCCTCCCCTCACCAACTCCTCCTAGACTAATTCACACCAAGGACCTCTGAGGGTGCCCATTGTAAATTCTCAAGATGCCTTCAAACTTTCTCTCCAAGTGCTCACTACCACAGGATGATAACAACTGGCTATCTATCTATCTATCTATCTATCTATCTATCTATCTATCTATCTACCTATCCCCCTCTTCCTCTGGCTCTCATATATATATATATATATACTTCAGCCACAGTATACAAGACAGATAGACCTCTCTGGATACCAGAAAATATATAGCATGTTCATTTGGAAACTTCTTTTCCGTATCCAACTGGAAGCCTTCTTTTGGTGAGCACTGAGAGTCTCTAAGGTCCATCTGTGCACTGCATATATACTATAGCTTGCAGGTTTTTACTTTAATGATATTCTTGAGTAGTTTTCTGACTCTTATGTCTACTCTTGGGGCTCTTTGTCTTCTGCTGGCTTATTGGCTCACCTTCAATGTGATGATTTTTGTTTAATCTTTTTATACTTTATTTTGTCATGTTTGGTTGTTACTTGTTAGAAGCCTACTTTTTCCTAAGGAGTGACAGAAAGGGTGTGGATTTGAAGGCTAGGAGAGTTGGGAAAAGAACTCTGAGGAGTAAAAGGTGGGGGATGAGTAAACAGGGAGCATTATATGAGAAATTATTTATTTTCAATTTTGCAAGAAAGAAAAATCAGTTAAACATGGCAGAGGGGCTCCCGGGATGCTACATTTTACCTCTGAACTACTGGGCTTTGCTGGATTCTTGGTGAGGTAAGCCACATAAATATCGAAGTGTACACACTCCATGGGTAACAGGGGCAATAGGGATGATATTATGTGGATTCTTGGGAATAATTTGAGTATTTCTTAATCAATAATTTATAAACATTTGATCATGTGAGGATATTGGAGAACACAATTTTTCTTACATATGCTCATTGTAATTATTCACTAGAAGAAAAATAGAATGTAATAACATTGTAATTTTTGTACTACTTGAGAGATTATCCTGGGATGTATAAGCTGTGGGAGATAAAATGAAGTTGTTGGAGTTTTGGTCCATCTGCCAGATGTGTATATGTATATGCATATGCATATGTGCATATATGTACATATGCAAAGTTGTTGGATCATGTTAAAGCTTGTTTCATCCACCAACTGGGTAAATATGTGTGTACCTGCTTTACATTGCCACCAAACCCACATACCCTCCTTGAATGTCAGAGTTGGTTGAATAGATAGATAGATAGATAGATAGATACATACATACATACATACATACATAGACATCAATCAATCTTATATAGTTCAGGACCCTCTGGCCAAGGAATGGTATAGCCTATAATGGCCTTATTTCTCCTATATCAATTAAAAATCATGACAATCTACCACAGAGTGCCATTAAATCCCTGTCATTCCTAAATAATGTCTGGATTTTTGAAGAACTAGAACCTCTGCTGTTCATTTTTGGTTGTTGCAATATAAGATTTTAATGGCTTTTAAATGTTATATTACGTACTATTACCACTCAGATTGGCAGCATGAACCAAGGATGTCACATGAGTTTAGGATACACACACGTACATCCTTATGTGTACAAGTGTGTGTTTGTGTGTGTGTGTGTGTGTGTGTGTGTGTGTGTGTGTGTTAAACTTGTGCTTGGAAATAACATTCTGAATAATGATGCTTAAGATGATGATAAATCTAAACTAAACCCACTCCAATTTATTACACCTGGAGGGGGAACATGAAAGCACATTCCAAGAACACCTGTGTAACAGAGAAATTTCTTAAGACATGGAACATGAAAGGAGAGATAAAATAACAGTACACTTTAAGACAAACTGTTCTGAAAGAGGTAAAACCCATGAATGTTCTGAGGGGAGAAACAAAACATTCCATGCTGCAGGAAATCTCCTTTAAAAAAAAAAGGAAGTAAACAACTCAAAATAGCTTCAGGAAGTCCTTGAAATTTATAAAATTCAAGAGAACTCCTCCCTCACCAAGAGTATAGAAATAGTAAAGACTGTTGAGAGTCACACTCAGCCACACCCCTCAGAGTGCTTGGAAGAAACATAGGCTAGTTTAGACACCTGGAAGGCCATTCTTTAACCATTGAGCTGCCTGAAAGCCGAGCAGTGTGCTTTTGCCATCCATGCTGCTGTGGACTTGTTGATACAGCTCTCTGACCCATAACTACTCACCCATATTCCTGTAAGGTATCCCAGTGAATCAATCTCATTGCTTCAGCCAATTGGACTTTAGTGGTATCTGGAGTTTGGTCTGTCATTCGTTGCTTATGTGGGGAATGTTTGTTCAGGTCTCCCCAGGAGTAGTATCTGGCCTGCAGCATCTGGCAATTCACTAAGCCACAACGGGGGAATTTTTCATTTCCTCTTTCAATTTCCATTTATTGGCTACAGACCCACATGATAAACCTGCTTTCTCTGACACTGTAGCCACACTTTCTGTGAAGACATTGTCTCCCAACATGGCTTCTAAGAAGGTATTTGTGACTGAGCCTGCTTGCTTCCTCGTCCTTTAACTCAAAAGTCATGTGTTTGTTATCTAGCTAGCTTTTTCAGGCATGAGCTTTCACATTGCTCACCTTTCCTCTTTTTTCTAAAACGCTAGTGAAACTGTTCTTGTATTTCTTTCTGGGTTTTAAACTATGAGAATAAGAGCCCACAAAAAGGAATCCTGTAGTTCCTGGAAACAGCAGTGGGGCTTTGTTGTGGCACATTAGGGGAAGGCCATTTTCTCCTTGAGAAGCACTCTTATGGTTATATATTTATTTTTATTTTTCTGTCTTTAATTCTCTTCAATCTACTCCGTTACAAGCCTATTGTACATCTGAGTATCTTCTTCGGCCTTGGGTGGCCATGTGACACTTTAAATGACCCAAAGATCATAAAATTCTTATCTAGCAGAGGTTTTCTGGTGAAGAACAAAGAGATACTGTTGTCCCATAATGTAAGAGTTCATCCAAATGGCTCTGCCCATCATCTGGACAGGAAAATCCTTTAGGAAATCTGTTTATCCTCAAACTTTAAGAAAAATTATAAATTCTTCCTAAAGCAAAGGCCAACACAATGATATCTGTGGCCAATGTCCAATCTCATCTCAAGAGAGTGTTTTACTCTTCCTACTTAATACCCACAAGTTTCACCAAACGGTATTTTATTATAATCTACAATAAATTCGATGTTCTACAAAATATTCCATGCCTTATCTAAGTTCCAAAGGTAGGGCAGAAAAAGATCCCTAGTAATAATAGGAGAATACAGTATGTAATCTTTTGATGAACTGCTAGACTTCCCTAGTCAGTACTTTATTTCAGTTCTTATACCTTTCAACTTAAGAGTGCCTACTTGATTTGTTCATTTAATTCTATTGTTTGTTTTTTTTCCTTAACAGAGTTTGTATAACTCTGTGTGTTTGCATTTTTTGTATATATATTCATCAATAACTGGACATTTTATACTGTATATTATAGCACTTAAGGATTGTTATCAACATTTTGGATTGAGAGTATCTTGTTTCTTTTCTGTGTCTTTTTTTTTCTTGATAGTTTAGCCAGTCTACTTAGTGCCATGACAGCATTTGCACTCCATTAATTTAGACGAGGCTTCCTAGAACTCATCTCTAGGGTCAACAAAGTTTAATTTTTTGCCAGTAATCTATTACAGCTGCTGTAAAGTCAATGTTCTTAATTTGTAAGTAGCTTATGATATGTCACTTGATAGAAAATAGAGTACATCTGGATCCTGATGGGGTTGTGGCAGAGCCAAGATATTCACAAATTCGTCAAAAAAAGTGTCATACAACACAATGAAGGACCTATTATTTTTCTAAACACAATATTTTCTTGACATAATTTAGCTCACAGTAACTCTTGGAAGACATGGGCTAAAAAGCTGTGTCTGCCCTTCAGTTAGAGATACTTTCTAGGCAGCTGGCTTCCATTACAGTCATTACACTTTCCATATTCCTGATATTTTATTCCTGAACTGGGCCATGAGAATCAGGAAACAGCTGGGTGGCTTGAGGCTCATTCAAAAATGCTGTGGAAACAAAAACACAGAATTGGAAGTGTAAAACAGTGGAATTATCTGGAGAACCCAACAGAGATCTTAAAGCTCTGAGTTTTGATTTTGAAAAGAAACTCAAGACTAGGAAGATGGTGCAATGGGCAAAGGGCAGTACTATCAAGCCTGATGATCTGAGTTGTATCCCTGAGACCATGGGGAAGAAGAAATTTGACTTCTTTCTCTTTTAATGCACAAAAAGTTTTATTTGACATATCCTCAAACTTTATACATTTTATAAAGGAAAAATGAGGTAATTGTTTAGTTAGAAATATGCAAATAAGGATAATACTTATATTTACATAAAGTAAAACTAGCTTCTTGTTTACATTGAAAATGTTTTTTTCTTCTCACTGTTTCCCCTCTCTCTTCTCCTCTCACATCTGTTTTTTATCCTTTCAGAAACAAAGCATATCTAGTGAAGCTCAGAGGTCAGAGCTTCTTGGTTTCGAAGATGTCCGATCTCCTTGAGTTAAAAGTACCTAGTGTGACAGAGTGACATGCTTTAGGATTCCATGTTCTGAGCCCTACATAAATGAGTCTCCATCTCTGATCATTACAGACATGCTAACTTCTCATTAAAAATACTTATTTTAAAAATACATTTATTCCTTTACAATTAAACTTATCTTTAACATTTGTTGTGGTATGACATCCCATGTTGGAGAAGAGATTACCCCATGGCAACAAAATAAGCAACACAAAGCTGAGGAAAAGAGAACTATGTTAATGGTAAAGGAACTGTTAACACAGTTGAGGGCAAAGGGCAAAAGCCACAAGACTGTGAATTGGTATTCTAGTCATTCTTCTCTCCTACCTCCTCCTACCTTGGAGAATGCTAGATAGCATATAGGAAAGAGAATATTAACTGAAAGTGATATAGATTCCATGAGATCTTTATGCATGATGAGTTGGGATATTGTTTTGATGTAGCTGATTCTTATATGTATTCCCTCACTCGTGTTCATCTAAGTAAGAAAGTCATTAATGGAATCCTTACCTTGATCTGTCGTAGGTACTGTATCTGAGGCTAACAGGCTTTTGTGCTTTTCCCAGAAAATTTTATAAAGCAGATCATATAGTAGGTAGTAGGTTTGGCTTAATGGTTGACTGTATACTTGGCATGGGTAAGATCCTGAATTAAATTTTTGTTACTGCAAACCAAACTGGGTTAGAACAAAAAACTTGGAATGGAGATACCAAAATATTTTAGAATTGAAAAACAGCTTCCATGTCTGATATTGCTAGTTCTATATTCGAAGATTCTAGTATGGTTTAGGATTGATGTTTTGCTTGAATATTAGGCTTATATCACTATAAAGAGATGTCTGACCAAGATCATTAACTTATAAAGACATGATACTCATTTTGACCTACAATTTTGGAAGTCATGATAGACTGTTGCTATTGCTTTGTGTCAGTGTTGAGGCAGCATGTTGTAAGTGCATATGTTACAACAAAATCACTTATATCATGATACATGGATCAAAGAGGAAAAGGAAGGATCTGGGGTCTCAGGATATCATTTGGTGTCATCTCCCAATGATCTAAGGCCCTCTATTGTTATTAGTGTTAACTGAGAAATTGACAGGCCTCTGAAATCACCTAGGTGACAAGCCTGTAGGTGCATCTGTAAGCTATCTGAAGGATTATATTGACTCAGTTAATTGAAGTAGGACATGGGTTCTAGACTGCATGAAAAGGAGAACTCTGAGTAGCATCTTTCAAGACTCTCTTCTTCCTACCTGAACACAAGAAGACCAGCTGCTTCAAGCTTCTACTGTCTAAAATTCTTTGCCACAATTAGATGACACACCCTTTGGTGCCTGAGACTTTTCCAGAAATCAGGCCATGCCACTTGCAGTCTCACTCCTTGCCCTGGCAGTTTGCTTCCTCCCACTTGATGCTGTGAGCAAGCTTAGCTCTCTTCAATAGATACATTGTAGCTCATAGTCTTGGCATGGAAGACTAACTCAGACTAAATCCCACTGTGGAACTTCTGCCACACTCTGGAAACTTAGAAGAATCAGAAACCACTTTTGCTCTCTGGGTTTTTTAAGGGACTTGAAGGCTCATGTCTTACTGTAATATGGTGGTCATTTCTCTTGGGGAACTGAAGGGACGGTGTCTTCCTTCAGGCACCCATCATGTCATACCTGGTGACTGTCTCTCCTAATCCAATTCTTCTCTGGCTTCAGAGGTGAAGCTCTGTTTCTCCTTTCAAGGACCCATTATGCTGCATGATGCTTTTTCTCTCCTAGTTGTCTTCCTACTTCGATGATAAATTGAATCATGCCTCACACAATAGGTGTTAGGCTTTCTTTCTTAATAAAGCTTATTCTGAAGAGTAATTTCCTTAATCCCCTTTCCAAACCAACTTCCTGCTCTGACCTGCTTCTGTTCTGAGAGATCATACTCTAGAACCATCTAACACAGGGGACTTCAGAGAACATTCAGAATTCAAACTATGGCAGGTTGTTTCCTTTTATCTTTGAGCCTTTTTGTTGACCATGTCACTTTCTCTTACAAAAAAACTTGAACTCTGAGAGAGATTCATTTTGACATTTTCCTAAGAAACATGTGGTAATTTACTAATTAAATAGGTTAATAAGGTTTTAGTCTTTTAAGCTAGGATTATTAGCTAAGTTTGTTAAAGTAGATAGATAGTTGTCAACAGACTTGGAGGCCATTGATGATGGAGGTCCTCACTCCATGATAGTCTATTTGAGAACTCATCTACCATTTTTCTTGTAACACTAGAAGATTTAAACATCTATATGAAAAAGGTATCAGAGCTATGTTGAGGCTCATTAAGAGATCCGTCCTACTCAAAAGAATGCAGTCTAAATTTTACCTCATGAGCACCCTAAGGTGCCCACACTACATATATACATACATACATCTTAGAGTTAATGCAACTGGGCCTGTCAATCACCTGGCCAGGTTTCTTTGTCATTGATAAAAATAGGTATTTTTAATGTATTGAACTACCTACCAGAAAACATATTTATGTTTGGAGCATTGTTAGTGCTTAGTAGATGACAATTATCATGGATTTAATAATGAGAAAAATTCCTCTACTCCAGAACAAGGAAAAAAAATATCAGGCCAGGTGAAGTTGATTTTGGTGTAAAATTTAAATATAAAGAGAATTAAAAGCATTTTAAACTATTCTTTTGTGTCTTTCAGTCCAGCCCTTGAGAATCTTCACAAAAGGCCCATGCTCTGAAATAATTAGTTCTAGTGCTTTGTCTTAGGCATAATGTTAGAAGTAAGCACATTTAACCTTGATTGAGTACTAAAAACAGGAGAAGTGATGTTGATAATAGGATTATCCATAGGGATTAGAGCAATGTCTGAGTTTGCAGAAATGCAAGATCAGAGAGATAATGCAGGGGAAATTGATTTAGAATTTGTTTTAAAGCTAAGAACAAAGATATGATCAAATGAACTGATGTAGATTTAAAGACAGTTAAATATAGTGAATACATATATGGATATGAATAGATCTGAGATTGAACTAAAAATGAAGTGGAAGATTAAGTTCAGTGGTGAAATCAGGTTCACAAATGTCCTTCCCTTCTGTACATAGACATGCATGCACGTCTTCCTTCACCAGTAATTTATTTATTTCATTTATTTTTCTTTTTTGATGTGTACAAACATCCCCCTCTCGAGTGTGTGTGTGTGTGTGTGTGACTGTGTGCCTCAAAGTGTGTGGAGGACAGCCTTAGGTCTTGGTCCTTATCTCTTATCTTGTTTGAGATGGGGGTCTATGTTTTTGCTGTTTCCTGTTGTTTATACCAGGTAAGCTGGCCCAAGACTTTCTTCCATCTCCCACTAGGAGCCTTGGGATTAACAGATGCGTGCTTTATGCTTGAAGTGAGCTCTGAGACTTCAACTAAGAGCTTCATGCTTATTAGGCACACTTTCACCTGCCTAGTCAGCTCCTTGGTTGAATATTATTTGTTTCCTTTATAATAAACTAGTAAACAGGAGTAATTTGTTTCACTGAGTTGTGTAAGCCATCATAGACTTCAGTTGAGCAGGAGAAGGAAACTGAGAATCCTCCATTTATAACCAATTCTGACAAAAGTATGGATATGTTTGATATTCAATATTTTAAGTCATATTTGAATTGAGAAGGGGAGAGTTTAGACTGTATCCTCAAACGGGGAAGTTGGTGCTAGCTCTATTTAGTGTTAGAAGAATTCCTGGCGCTGCTGCTAGACATGACCTTATAAGGAGTTCCACCTGGCTACTGGCTAAGTGTCCTTCCTTGGTGAGGCAAGGGCATGGGCGTGGGCGTGCACAGGGATATGTGGTCAGGGCATGCAGGCCCCATGCAGGTGGAAAATGATCCTACACGGGATGAGATTTCTTGGGTTTGGGCACAACTTGACTCCACTCTTGCTCCAGGTCCCCTCCAGGGTCCCATGGCTTCCTGGCCCCACATTTAACTTTTTCTAGCACCAGTCAATTCCTAACAAGTAGGATTTTCAGGCCCAATTGTGGATTATAATTATAAATGCAGGTACCATTTTATAAAACCGAGAGCACATTTTGAAAAGTCATTATTCTTTTGAGTTAACCGCACATTAACATTATTTTCTTTGTTCCCCAAAAGGTGATTTTGTTCTTGGTCCACAGAATTGAACTAAATTGTAAGATACCCCTTTTGGTGTCTTCGAAGGTTGAGAGTTGCGTAATATGGAAACTCCACACATTTTTGTCACAGTTCTTGTGTTGTAAAAGGAAATCTTTGTAGATGTGATTTTGGAAGGGCTGGGAGGGGTGCTGGGGATTGAACTCGGGCTCTCTGCATTCTTGGCAAACACTCTATTGCTCACTGCTAGCTAGACCCATTTTGAAAATTTTATTGTTGGACAGAATCTCGCTGAATTGCCCAGGGTGATCTGAAATTTGTCATGTACCTCAGGGCGCCCTTAACCACTCCACTCCCCAGGCCCAAATTGTTGGATGATTTCTTTTTTCCTTTTTTAAAATTGGTTATTTTATTTTTACATTTCAAATGTTATCCCTCTTCCAAGTTTCCTATCCACAAGCCCCCCTATCCCCTCCTCTCTCCCTCTACCTCTATGAGGATGCTCCCCCACCCAACCACCCACTTCTGCCTTAGCACCCTAGCTTTCCCCTATGCCGGGTCATCAAGCCTCCACAGGACCAAGGAGCTCCATTCCCATTGATGCGCAACAAGGCAATCCTCTGCTACATATGTGGCTGGAGCCACTTCATTACTTTTTGACAGGAGGAATTCTGGATTAATATTTTTGAGGTGGGTGGGTGGTCCCACCCCTCAACTGGAGACCATGCCTATCCACTGGATATGGTCTCTACAGGTTCTGTCTCCCTTTTGTTGGATATTTCGGCTGAAGTCTTCCCTGTTAGGTCCTGAAATCTTTTGGGTCTCTGGCATCTAGAAATTTCTAGTGGCTTCCCCCAACCCTGTCCCCCCTCCCCACTACTACACACCTCCTTTCAAATTCCTCACCCTCTGTACTTCTCTCCCATCTCCTCCCATATCTGAACTGCCCCCATTTTTCTTGTACCTCCCCTTTTAAAGATACAAAGGGGAAGAAATCCTCATTGTAAGTGTGGTGGTTTGTCCTACTTTCTTCCTTTGTTTCAGGCATATAGAGCCCAAGATAACACCCAGTGCTTTATTTTATTGTTATTGTTATTCTTAGTGGGCTACAGGTCACAAAACATTTGAGAATTGCTTTGATACATCCTACTTTTTTAGGTTTGTATAAATATCTCTTTACAGTATGCTCAGTTTTTTAGGTAATGTTTTAACATAAGTGTAAGAAAAATATTCAAGAAGAAATGGGTCTCAGCTGTAGAAGTTCCACTAGAGTAAATGAGAGCCTAGAAGCTGTGGGGAGAAGAAATCAACCATGGTAAGTGATGTCCTTCTCTGTCTGCCTAGAAGAGTAGTTCAGGGTTGTGAACTGAGTTACTTCAGTATTATACCTATGTTTCATTCTACTACTAGTAGTAGTGACTTCATTATTGGGATAAGAAAAAGATGAAACCTTGGACTAGATAGATGATGGCTCAGTGGGTAAAAGCACTTGGTGAAGAAGCTTGATGATGTGAGTTTTCTCTGCAATCCATGTAAAGAGCCAGAAGTGCTGGCACACATCTGTAATCTCAATGATAGGAGATTAGGGTAGGAAAAATCAGCCGGAATATTGTTTTCCAAACAACTATAGTGAAGTAGGAAGTACAGAGACAGAAACAAGAGAGACTCTGTCTCCAAATAAGATAGGAGGAGAGAACCAAATCCCGAAATGGATTCTCTCACCTTCACATGCATGCCATGACATGCACAGCCCAAATAAATTTAGCTATTCTCTATTTTTTTTTGTATTAGGCACACACAGCTCCTAGATTAGCAGTGCAAAGCAATTCTGGAGCCTGGCATGGTAGTGCATTCCTGTAATCATAACTCAGGTGATAAGGAAAAAGATTATGAGTTTATGGCCAGCTTGTGCTAGATAGCATGTCCTAGGCCAACCTGGTCATCTTAAGACATGAATTAATGAATTAGTTATTCTGTCTATGCATAACAGTATCTCTGCTGATTCCAGCAGCTGTTCAGTTTCTGTGAACCAACCTATTCATGTTTAGAAAGAAATGTTTTCTCCTAGAACTGTTCTCAGAAACCAGTACACTTTTGGCTCTCCCATCACCTGTGAATTATGTGTGTTGAAAGAGAATGCCAATTCATTTTCTCAGCCTTGGCTCCTGGTATAAAAAATCGAGTTGCATTGTATGTTGCCTCTGAGAATTTCGGAGGTGTCTGCCTAAGCCAACTGAGTTGAGAGGCAAAGTAAAGATGAAGGTGCCATACTTTTCGATGACATAACTGAAGAATGGGGAGTTCTTACAACTCATTTAGCCATGGGGAAAGACAACCTAGCAACAGATTTCTGAGTGTCTGTGTGTACCTGTTGAAAGTACAGTAGCTTCTATATGCTGGAGATAAAACTTTCAATAAAATAGATGGCCCATGTTGGGCAGTAGTGGCTCACACCTTTAATCCAGGCTAAACCAGGCGTATCTTTAAACTAGAAGCCAACATCTACAATGTAAATTTCAGGACAACCAGAAACTCTTTCTCAAAAAAAAAAAAATAGATGGTCTTGTCTGTCCTTGGGGGAGTATTGATGATTTACTTTTTAATTATATTTTTTAAAGAATTTAAAGATACTTTCCTCATGTTCTTTCCCTCCCCCAATTCCTTCTAGACTCTTGTCCCTTTCCTACCTCCAGCATTTCCTTTCTTTTCTAAATAAATTATTCATTTATTTACATTCCAAATGTTGTCTCCCTAGTCCCCCTTCAGAGAGTTCTTCATCCCCTCCCACTCCCCTTTGCCTCTGAAAGGCTTTCCCCAGCATCCTCCTTTTTTTTTTTTTTTGAGGCATCAAGCGTCTATAGGATTAGGTACATCTTCTACTGGGGCCAGACAAGACAATCAGTCCTCTACTACATATGTGCTGGAAGCCTCAGACCAGCCCATATGCTCTTTTGTTCGTGGCTTAGTCTATGGAAGCTCTTCAAGGTCCAGGTTAGTTGGCACTGTTGGTCTTCCTATGAAGTTGCCATCTCTTTCAAGGTCTTCAATTCTTTCCTTAACTCTTCCACAGGGGTCACTGATGTCAACCTAATGGTTGGTTGTAAGTATCTGCATGTCCCAGTCAGCTGCTGATAGAGCCTCTCACAGGACACCTATGCTAGGCACATGTGCTTGTGTCTGCAAGCACTACATAGCATCAGTAAGTGTCAGGATTTGGTGCCTACCCATGAGATAGATCCCAAGTTGGGCCAGTCACTGGTCCACCATCAATCTGGCAGTTACTCAGAAAACTGGATATAGTTCTACCTGAAGACACAGCTATACTGCTCTTGAGCATATATCCAAAAGATGCTCTACCATACCACACAGACATGAGCTCCACTATGTTCTTAGCCCTTATTCATAATACCCAGAAACTGGAAACAACCTAGGTGTCTCTCAACCAAAGATTGGATACAGAAAATGTGGTTCATTTACACAATGTAATACTATTCAGCTATTAAAAATGAGGGCATCATGAATTTTGTAGGCAAATGGATGGAACTAGAAAATATCATCCTGAGTGAGATAACCCAGACCCAAGAGGACATGCATGGTATGTACTCATTGATACATGAATATTAACCATAAAGTACAGAATACCCATGATACATCCCACAGACCCTAAAAATTAAAACATAAGGCCCAAGTGAGGATGCTTCAATCCTACTTAGAAAGGGGAATACCACCTAGCATTTTCAATTGATGGAGTAGATTTTTATCCTGAAACTGTGCATGGGAAAAAAGACACATGACAAACTATGCCAGCTTTTAATAAGTTTAATAAATTAAGAGGAAGTCTCACAAAACTCAGAAGAAGGTAACACACGGGAATAAGGAATAAGACAATACTTTGCAACCATTCACAAAAAGTACCATTTGACAAAGGAGAAAAATTACAAGAAATAATATAAGGCAGTCTGTTGCACGTGTCTTAAACAGTATACATATATAATAGCACATCAAAATGATTTGACAGTAAATTCACCACGTTTACATTTGTCACATGGACTATTTTAAAACATTTATAAAAGTTTGTAGATTTAACACTGAACTGTAAGATTTATTTCCAAGTGGATATATATATATATATATATAGAGAGAGAGATTTATATGTTTCATACCAAACAGCATGGAACTTACGAATAGCACACAAGTTGAGGGTAATTGCTGTGTTGGGTACTATTATGTACTACTACTTGATGACATAAGAATTATTAACAAATGTGCTATAAGCGATTATCATCCAACCTATTGCTAGTGCTTTTGGAACTCCATGGTTTATACTCTATTTCTCTGTAAAACATGTGCTATGAGCTTGCCCTTATGCTTAAGAAAAGAAATCAGATGTTTCCAATTTTCTCTAATACACTACTTCAGATCTGAATGTCTCTTAGGGACTGCTGAAGGAGTTTTCTCCAGCGCTTTCTATATCAGCTCTTCTGCCTTACATTGATACGGATCAGTGGATTCATGCAGCATACATGGTGTACATGCACAGCACCATCTGTATGTGCAGAAACTCATGCTCAATGCATGCTGTGTTTCTTCAGTCATTTTCATTTCATTAAGAAGTAGATCATCTCATTCAATGTCAGGTAATTGTTTTAACATGCAGTTCAACGGACCTAACAGGCAAGTAGACTTTACTTTCATGTCATGTTTGGGCATGCTCAAGCAATTGAGTGACGTTTGGCAGTGTTGTAAATCAAATAGAGACTGTTTGAGTTTCCTCAAATACAGCCGCTCTCCCACTGCCCCTGTGGCAGACTGCTGAATTTATCTATGCTGTGTGTTGAGAACACACTGCAGGAGTTTTTGAAATTCAGATCCTGCCTTTACTGACTTCAAGATCCTACGAGGCCCACTCCAAGGTGTGCAAGTAGCTGTTGGGCATAAGAAACAGCATTATGAATTCTTCAGAAATTTATCCACAGTTGAGTAAAATGGACACACAGGGAAACACAGTTATCTGGGAACACGTGTATACTCTGCACACAGCATAGACGTAATAATCTGACTTGAGCAGTGTTTGAAAACTTTTCATGGTTTTCAATGTCACTAAAATGGTACTTAATTCTTAGAGAGCAGCAGGCCCATGAAGGAAACACTGGCTGACACTTAGAAGATCACAGCACTATATTTAAACAAAGATTGAAAGTTTGGGCATGTAATTACAGCACAATGGAGAGCTAGCCACGTTCACAATTTAGCTGCAGCCTTTTCCTGCACTAGAGAGCTTGGAAGGATCTGAAAAGGAGATAAATTTTGTTTAAAATCCAAATGGAAACTCTGTATTTCTATTCTTCCCAGAGGTCAATAAAAGCATCTTTTTTAAATTACTTTTTTTTCACATTCTAAGGGCTTAATTCAGTAGTCCTTAATCAAGTAAAACTTCCAAGGTCATGGTTCTGTACCCTCCTCATACCAGTTTTACTTAAAAATGGACTGCTAAATTGGGTCCTATAGATAGAGGTACAATAATTAAGAAGATATTTTAATAAGGCTCAACATGCAAATTTCACTTTGTGTGTAACACACAAATTTCCAGAATTCTGAGATCAAAATCCAATTGATGTTGAATCCTGGATTGGGAAATAACTCCGGGACTTGGTTTCCAAGTTTACTCTTGGAATTAGGTATTTACTAAGGACCAGAATGAAAACACTAATTTCAGTTTGCTTGTCATAATAATCAGAATTTGAACATTGTCCTTAAGAAGTGAAAAGCTGATTGGTGTGTATATCTCTTTGGCATCCTTCCACTTCTGTAGTCCTGGTTAACCAGCTGCTATGTGAAAATGCCACTATGTTTGGGGATAGACATTGCAGCAAAATACTGACACAACATTCTGACAATGTCAAATTTACCCCGTGTGTAACAAGGTTGAGTTCTGTCTCTGACTCACTGATGACTATGTTTCACAATGGGCAGGACCTATCTTACTGTGTTTATGCGTGTGGATGAGCAGAGCGAGAATCTAAAGTACATATTTACTGTTAACCTGGAAAAGATGCCACCAAATCTGTCAGTTTAGATGTGGTTTGAAATATCACCACAGTCATGTGCATCATTCTGGTCTCCTGCAAATGCCACCTGAGATGAACATCAACTTTTCCACATTCACCAAAAGAACAGAGATAGGAAGGAAGAAAGCAAGGAAGGAGCAAGGAAGGGAGGGAATACGGAAGGAAGGGAGAGAAAAAATACAAACACCATTATGCATTAAGAAATCAAAATAAATTAGTCTCCATCTTTATCATAAACAGTAAATATAGAACCCCAAATCTCACTATTTAACGCATGATTGTAAAGTACAGGGTTGCAAAGCTATTTATAAAAACACTGTTTGTCACACAGCAGTATTTACATTAGTTATGATCCACAGGAAAATCACGGGAGGGGGGGACTTTCCTACAAGAGATTTCCTGTAGGAAGTCTGCGCTGCTCTTGCTTACACACTACTAATCCTCTCGCTGACCACATTAGAGGGATTGACTGGCAGCTCTAAGTTCTCTACCTGCATCTCTATGCCAGGCTCTGAGTCATTAGCTTTCCTCGCCACACGTTCATTCGTGTGCCGATAAATGTTAACATTGAGCTCCCTCCCAGACAAAGCAGTGGCAGCAACTCTAGGAATCTGTCGAACAGGAGGAGGCTTTTTGTCTGGCTTATAATCGCAGCGCAAATATTTAGAGAAAGCCCTTCGGTAAATTTTGTTGAAGAGGGTGTACACCAGAGGATTGATGCCTGAACACACATAGCCAATCCAAACAAACACATTGAGAAGCTTCTCCATTAGCTTTTGGTTACAGGCCTTCCCACAAAGAACCGACAGGATATTGGTGATGAAAAACGGGCACCACATGATCAGAAACACAAAGAATACAATGCCAAGGACTTTGGAAGCTTTCTTTTCATTGTTGATAGCTTGCATGGTGCCTCTAGGACGCTTTTGTCTCTTCTTTCGACGGGGCTTCTGATCCGGCTTGGGGTTGGGAGGGTTCTCTTCCTCATCACCATTCTTGCAGCAGCACTTGAAAAAGTTCAGGCTGATGTTACGCAGCTCTTCCTCGGTGTGGCCTCGAAGTAGCATCAGAGTTTGACGGCGTAGAACGTAGATCGTTAAGAAGTAGGTGATCACCATAATCGTCAACGGGATGAAGAATGCCACGAAGGACCCAATGAGAACAAAGTTCGGGTCATTGAGCACGCAGGTTGTGTTATTCACGAACACTTTGCTTTCGTCCCTCAGGCCAATCACAGGGATAGGAACCGAAACTCCTACAGGAACAAAAAGGTGGGAAATTCGTTACAGCACATGCACAATAGCACACAGTCATTCATTGGCATTTTACCAAAAAACCACTTGATGTTTGTTGAAAGCTATTCATGGCAAACCCAGGAAGTTTCTGGAAAGTATTGGTGCAATAGATAATGATGGCATTCTGTGAATTGCTGTAACAGTATAGAATCTCCATTTTTGAGACAAACTGTTGGAGATGTGATTACATCTAGGAGTGGACTGAATCCATTTTGTTCTATTAGTAGTCCCTAGAATTTTCCTGTCTCATCAAAAGTGCTCAATATTTGTTAAGCCACAGAAGGAATTCACATTTGTCTTCAGTAATATCATTAAGATCAATCAGTCATTATTTTAGTATACTGTTAATTGCAATAACAATGATATGTACTATATCTACAATAGTCTAGAAGGATTGACTGGATAGTTTCACCATTATGCAACCAGTAATCTAAGAGCAAAAGCAACTGATTTTTTTCTCTTTTATACCAAGGTCTTGCATGTGTGTGTGTGTGTGTGTGTATTTATATGTTTGGGCATCAGTGACATGGTTTCAAGGTCACTAAGCAGAATGAGGCTGAGGATGGATCTTCAGGGTATGACACTGCTAGGGAGAGGAAGAAGAAACAAAGGAGGAGGGTAGGAGGGAGGGAGATAGGGAGGGAGGGAGGGAGGAAGGGAAGGAGGGAGGGAGGGAGAAAAGGAGGGAGAGAAACAGAGACAGACAGACATAATTTTTATTCATAAAGGTATGGACAAGTAGTCATCCAGGAAAATCAACTAGATCCTGACAAGAAATATCAGCAAAAAGGAAGGGGGCAGACAGTGACCTTACACTCAAACCTTCTGGAAACATCAGAAGCATTATGGTAGACCACAAAAGTACTCTCCCCTGGACAAATAGGGACAACTTGCCAAGGAAATTTTCATACTAATCTCTTTTCTCTGCATCCTCAACAAGTTAAAACCTTGGCAAACTCCGATTGTGTCTGGGAGATTCTATTTAGGCCATTGGGACACCAAGCTGTTAGATATCCATTATTGCAAATGGAGGAGGAGGTAGACCTCTATTCTGAACAAGAGTTGCTAACTCCAAGGATCACTTAAGGAGCTATGAGGAACTTAATACCTCAAGATCGTGCTAGCTGACATAAATGCTCCCTGTCAGCTGCAACCTATTAAACTGAAGGACTTAAGAGGAATCCATAGATACTAATGATTGCTATTTAATCTCTGGGAAGATCACAAAGGGTGGGTTTAGAAAAGGATTATTAAGCATTTTCTGCAGGCATTAAATTTCTGGTGTTTGTGATGAGTCTCCAGAGAAGAAAGATTTCACTGGAAACTGGTCCACAGCCATCCATAGCTCGGGAGCTAGCCATGCAAGTAGGGAAGTAGGGAAGGGTATATAAACTGGGAGGCATAGTTCAAACTATGACTTTTAAAGCAAAAATTTGGACTTGAGTAGAAATGCTCAGATCTTTCTATGGTTCCTGAAGGATGTCAATGGTCCCAGGGAAGACGGCCATTTCATGAGAAAATTCTGGAGAAACACTGGTGTACCGTCCCAGGATTCTTTTGGAAGAGTAGAAGAGGGTGCAATTAAAGTAGTCCCTCTCTAGTCTCAGAACTTTAGGAACAAGATCCTGAGGTTAGTGACTTAGAAGTTTGTCATCCCTCTTGAGGCATCACTATAGAGATAGATGTGCCTCCCTCTAGAATCATCTTAATAGAGATAGATGTACCTAGACACAAAGGTTCAACTTTGCATGGAAAATGCTCCCTTGGGAAGGCATCTTATGCTGGCTGTAAGAGCAGTGCATTGGCATCCCTCAGAGTCCAGCCCTGTGCGAGTGTAAGCTTATTTCTGTTAATAAAGAAAGAATGCCTACAGAGTTAGGAGGGCAATTTTCAGGAGTTGGTTTTGTACTCCTGGAACAGAACTTGGGTCATCAGGGCCTAGAAAAAGGAGCCTTTACCTGAGCCATCTTACCAGGCCCTTCGAGGCCTAGTTTATATACAGCATTTTTTATATATGTTTATGTACATCGAGGAAAGGGTAAATCTGATAGCTGCCTGTTATTTCATCCATTCTCTTTCTCAGATGCTGAGTCATGTTTATTATGGATAATAGAGATAAAAATGTTTTATGTTAATTTGGCTAACATTCTCCTCAATAGATATAATTTGTCAAGTAGTTTAGCCCCTTTACTAATGCTGTATAATTATAAATTTTGTTTTTGGAAGTCATGAATGCAATCAACAAACAAAAAGAAATTAACTTTCAAGACTATATGAACATTATCAATAATAATAACAACAATCATGGAAACAACATCAATATCAATATATCATGCACAGACTATTTTAGTTGATACTTTAATAAGAAAAAAATAGTATCAGCAGTTCTCAAACTGTGCTTCAAGGACCCTGGGAGCCCCTGAGATTCTTTCTTGTGGGGACAGTTTCCTTTTTCCAACTTTTACTATATTTTGGATGTTTTATCTACATGAACTCATAACTAGGTCTGGCCTTGAACTTCTTATTTTCCTATCTCTACCTCTGAGTGTTTGAATTACAAACTCTTTCTTTCTTTCTTTCTTTCTTTCTTTCTCTCTCTCTCTCTCTCTCTCTCTCTCTCTCCCTCTTTCTTTCTTTTTTTCCTTTGAAACATCACAATAAATTTAATGCATGTACACATTCAGAAATTTAGGTCTTATTGTATCAATAGATATTTAAACAAATCAAACCTTTAAAATAATATTTGTATTTCTGAAAATGTTTAAATTGTAGATACTGTCATAAAAGTATTTAACATGGCAATATTAAACAGATTTAAATTATTATCATTATTAAAAGGAAAAGAACCCAGTAAAGTCTCTTAAACTTTTAATTTCTAATATCATAAATAAACATTAATATTTATATTGTTGACACAATATGTTCTCTATATAAACAATAGACCTCGGGAGTCCCTAAGTGTTTTAAAAAGTATGAAGGTTCCTTAATTCAGAGCTTGAGAATGCCTGTTTTGTGTTCTTAGATAAGTTATGCAGGGTGTGGAGAGTTAATAGTAGATATGTAATACCTTCTTTATCACTTTCAGTTCAAGCAATAGTAATTCATGTGCAATTAAACCAGTAAGCATAAATAACAGCATTACTTCCAGTAACACACCTTAGATGAATTATATTCATAAGAACCCAGAAAGACACCTTTTATTTGTTCAAGCTAACTTCAGAAAATATAAATTTGGCAAATGTATACTCTGATATATTTTATCCTTGATTTGATCAAATAAGAAGAGTAGATATGAATTACTTTTGATACCATATAACAATTAAAGTAATGAAACCTACCCTTTTCTCAATGTCTCTTATATCATAATATATGATCCAATTATTTGTAAATTTTATATAGTTCATAGAGTACTTAATTCATTACAGATAATAAAACATGCAAACAATTATTAAAGAACTAATTTAATATTTCTGAAGTTAACTTCAGTAAGTTTGTGTCATCTTAAGATATGAAAACAAGTCATAAGCAATGCTATAAATTGCAGATATTCAACTAATGAACAGCTGAATATTGTGAATGCATTATCTAATCAACTTTTTCAAACTTTGAAAAGTAATTTAAATAATGATTATTAATGTTATTTAAAGTTAAAATGAATTTTTGATTAAGCATGTAAAATCTACCTTAACATTTTAGAAACATTGAGTAATACATATTTCAAGTTTTTAAAAATAGGGACTACCATTTGTATTTTAGAAATATTATATATTATATATTATATTACTACAATGACAGGAACTACATTAGCTACTACTGCTACCACTACTACACTCAATCATTAAAGACTTTCACCAATAAATTGTTAACTGTGTGTTTACCCACTCATATTATATTTGCATGCATTATTTCATTCTCATTTTATAAAAATCTCACTTACTAAGATTATTTAACTGCAACATGCAAGTCTGAATATTACTGACTCTTATAATTGGTTCAAATTATAAACTCTGTTTACATGCATTATCTTGTTTAAGTAAGTAAAAAACTCATTTAGTGAAATTAGTGTATTGCAAAAAAGTAACTCTAGACTGGTTTAAGTATACATGCATTATATTAGTTCCTAAAACCTTGAATTTGAGCAACACAGATCAGTTGTTCTTAAGCTGTCAGATAATATCATTTGCCAATGACTCTAAAGCAGATTTTAAAAACTTGGCATTTATAATTTATCTTATGAATGACAGTATATTATAATCATTGTTGACTAAACAGTAGTTGCCAAATTGTTCTCGCATTTATTAAAGTTAGTCTGAAAAACTGGTAGCAGTATTTGCAAAACGAGTATAGTACAGAAGCCCAGAAATACTATGGGAAAGAAAAACAAATGTATGCCATAAAAGTTCTAGAGTTGGAAACATTTCCCTTGCCTTTTAAACTAAGGTCATTGTTTAGAGAGAAAGTAGTCATAAAAGAGTAATAAACAAATTGTTAAGATATGGGTAATAAATGACTGGCAAAGGCCTGTATAAAAAGAGACATGAATAAATTTCATAGGACAGCCTCACCAACACAATAAAGCTATAGATTAGCGATGTTGATTTTTAGAGATGCCTCTGATGTATCTATTTTCAATCCTTGTGTAATTTGGAAAGTTTTTTTCTCCAAGGGCACCTAAGAGGACCAAGCTCACATGACTAATCCTTTGTCTCCTGCTGTGCGTCCCTTGAACACCATAGTTAACAGCATCCAATTAAAGAATAGCACAGAAAATCAGGGCAGCTTCCTTTATATATGACAAATTGCTACTAATATTTGGAGAAAGGGGTGTTTTGTATGTCTGAGGACTAATCCAGTTATGGTGTTGGTAGCATGAGAAATGAATGAATTCACACTCAACTTTGAACTTCAGGGATTTTTAGATTTGAGCCAAGAAAGAACACAGGCATATATATTTATTTGTATTTATAGGGCAGTTATTGTTAGCATAGTGCTAAGAACTTCTGTATAACACTGAGGAATTGTGATTTAAAAGAAGACAGCAAGGCAGAAAGAATTAAGGAGACTGGCTGAGCTTGCAAGAGTAACGCCTGGGAAATAGAAAGTACTCTTAGACAGAAATTTATGGGGAAGTGGATGAAGGAGTGCAGTGTTTTGAATAGGTGCGGCCCCCATAGACTTATGGGTTTGAGTGTTTGTCCATAGAAAGGTGGCAGGCAGTATTAGGAGATGTGGTCTTGTTGGAGTAGGTGTGGCCTTGTTGGAGGAAGTATGTCACAGTGGGGTTGGGCTTTGAGGTCACCTATGCTTAAGCTATGCCCATTGTGACACATAGTCTCCTGCTGCCCATGGATCAAGATGTATATTCTCATCTCCTCCTGCACCATGTCTGCCTGGACACTGCCATGGTTCCTGTCATGGTGATAATGAACTACACCTCTGAAACTGTAAGTCAGCCCCAATGAAATATTTTCCATTATAAGAGCTGCTGTGGTCATGGTGTCTCTTTACAGCAATGAAACTCTAAGACGGGGAAGTTCTGCTATAGGTGGCAGTATGGGGAGAAGAAATGTGCAGGAGCACTCTTAGATGGTCACTTTGTTACTACAAACTAATGTAGCTTGAGGGAAGGTACAAGGAGCTTAGCCATGGAAGGTAAACAGTGGGGTAAGAGAATTAAAAAAAAAACAGAGAAAAAGAAGGATTACAAATGATAGGTAAAGGTCCTTAAGGAGATAAAGTGAGGTACCATAAAAAAACCCATGATACAAGGACAGGATGAGTTTTATCTAGGGGAAGTGCTGGAAGCATGACTAAATGACAGTAATTATTAGGGAGTGTAAAGAAAGTGAAAAGTGACTGAAATTAAAATTAAATGAAAAAAATTAGCTGAATTGTTAACTGGATCTGCAAAGTGGTTGGTGTAGATATTTCTTGACGCTGATCAGCAACCAGAAAGTAAATGAGCTTTTCTTAGAAATCAGATGAGATAGCTGAGCACACATATAGTACAAAAAATCCAGGAGAATAAATATGAAGAAGTTGGAGAAAAAGACAAGAGAACCTGAGAAGAGATGCACACTTACGTGCAAGAAGGAAATGAAGTCCTTAGTTCTCTAATAAATATACAGAAGAGAAATGATTATAGAAGGGCAAAGGGAAATTGAAGCAGAGAGAGAAGCAGGGGATTAAAAAGAAGGGATACATTACTGAGACCTTTAAGAGGTTCCTTTGGAAGTAAAAGGCAACTCCACGTCTTAGAAAGTGGCGCTAGTGGATTGCCACCCCTTTGGCAAACCTCTATGACAAAAATTTATTTACATTATGAGTCATAGCAGTAGTGAAATTACAGTTAAGAAGTATCAGTGGAATGATTTTATGGTTGGGGGTCACCACAGCATGAGGAACTGTGTTATATAGAGTAGCAGCATTAGGAAGTTAGAGAACTGCTCATGTAGATAAGAGGGAAGCAAAGCCAGGGCAGGCTTCTAGCCTGTGCTGCGGCACATGGAATTTTGAGTAACTGTGAGCACATGGGGGTAGGTCAGACCTGCTACAGAACTCACTCTGAGTTGTGTTAAGTTAGAAGTGATCATGAAAGATCCATATGAAAATCTTGATTATATGTGTGGAGTTCTAGAGAGAGATGCAACTTAGCCACATAATTTTTCTTAAAAGGATAAATTACAAGGCTGAGGTTTGGAGGTGGAATGTTGGTGACAAAAGAGGAATCTGGAGTCTGAGTTAAAGGTTTGAAACCTTTTCTTATGATTGTATACTTCTGTCTAAGACTAATGTTCCTCAATGAAGGTGCAACGACATATAAAAGACTTCTAAAGAGCTAAAATACTTCAATATTCTCCTGCCAAAACAATAATGGTAGATATTGTATGTGTTAGCAAAACAGTTTTGCACTGGGTCATCTTTTATTGGTTTTTGCTTTCTGAGAGTAGTTCTCACTAAATTACTCAAGATGCCCTTAAATTTGCTCTGTAACCCAAACAAGCCTTGACTTTGCAATCCTCCTGCCTCAGCTTTCTGAGTGGCTGGAATTAAGGGCCTGTGCCAACAGCCCTGGCTTTTAAATTAACAAAGTAAGTAAAAGACTAATGAAATTTAGAAACCAGTAATGAGCATCTATCACATGACACTATTTCTGCGACAAATATGAAAATATCTGCAGCTCATTCTGGTGATATAACTCAAACATCCAAGCTATTTTTCTGATATATTGCATCCATTTATAGCTAAGTCAACAAAGTCTCAAATTCATTTATTGGTTAGATTTATTGATTAGATTTCACGATGAAAATGTAAAACATTCATGTTATAGTAGCTAGTATTTAAATCAGTATTTTAGCTAATAGCAGTAGTATAGTAGTTAGTAGAAATCATAGTAGCTAGTAGTAATTATAGTAGCTAGTATTAAAATCAGTGTTAAAATGCAGATAGAGTATGTGTGCATATACAATAACTAAAATAAATCTTTAAAAAATCAGTTTTAAGGTTCTAGCAAAAACTTATAAATGTTATCTAAAATACTCTGGCAGTACAATACAAAACAAACTCAGTGTTATTTTTGGAGATTTTTTTATCTTTTTGCAGATCTTTTATTTATATTTTATGGTTTCTATGCAAATGTGTCTCAGTATCTCCATGTGTTTCTTGTGTTTTCTCTTTGGCTCTTTATTTACAGTTTCTTTTGTCCTATCATTTGTTTTTATTTTATCTTATTTTTATTTATATACCTCTTTCTATTATGATGAATGAAAAAAAGAAAGTGTGTGGATTTGAGTGGGAGGGAAAGTAGAGGAGACTTTGGAGGACCTACAGGAAGAGAAACTATAAACAGAATATTTTGTGTGAAAATTATCTATTTTCAATTAAAAATAAAAATAAAAAACCCTGCATCTTATATTAATGGTGGAGGAACTTATAGAAAACACACCAACCAACAGCATTCGGAACTCAGAACACATTTTTGAGCAACAATAACAAAAAGTATTTGAAGGTATTTGAAACTGAACCAGAAGTGGGAAGAAACGATAAGGAACCATTCCATTCAAAGTTAGAAATCTTGGGAGTTGAATCTCAAATTCCTGTGTCCTTTCCCTGAGGGCCTTCTCTAGACTGCATGTTAGAACTAGAAAGTTGATGTCTAACTGAACCGAGGGAATGAAGAGTTTAGGACTGGCAAAAGAGCTAGGACTGAGGCAGTATAACCAGATACAGAAGGAGTCACAGTGTGGAGGCTGCCTGGAGTTCCCATACAAAGTTCACTTGAATTTTTGTTTGGCACCTGAATCTTCTCTGGGCAGAACTAAGGACAACATGGAGCCAGCAACATCTAAGAGGTTTAGCATACTTAGTGACATATCATCTCTTGCAGAGAAAACAGAATTTGGAATTATATAAAGTTAAAGGAACCTAGCACACAACTTGAGCCATTCACTAATTGTAGAAAAAACAAACTTTAAGGGAAAACATTCTTTTCTTTTCGTTTTGATTTTTGTAGTGGGTTGGTCTGATGCTGCTTATATTCTAATGCTAAATACTGGTTCCTCAAGATGTGGTTGTTTACGCAAGTGATGCCACATGAAACTTCTCTCCAAATTTAACTGGTCAATGAAAGGCTAGAGCCTGTGACTGTGCAGTGCAGGGAGAAAGGTGGGACTGGAGATTCATGAGTAGGTGTTGCTGGTAAAGAAAAAGAGGGGTGAGAGGAAGGAGGAGGAAGCTGTCATGGACAAAACCATGAGGATTGGAGAAACAGCAAGTAACACGGGGCCTTATAGCTGGGCAATGGTTCGTATAGCCCTAGATCTGTCCAATCTAGGCATATGGCTTGTAAATAAATACCTGGATTTTGCATCATTTATATGGTCTTATTAGGATTATACATCCATACTACAGATTTTCTTTTTGGTTTCTATTTTGACATAATATCTTTCTATGTAGCTCAGTCCATCCTGGACTGGAACTTACTTTGTAGCTCAGTGCAATCTTGAACTCACAATCTTCTTGCTTTAGTACCCCACATGCTGGGTTCACCTACATGCAACAACACACCTGACTTGCCCTCTTTCTTAATGCTGAAAGATGCTTAAAGCCTAGGACTGAAAGCAAACCTGCAGCTCATTATTAATAAAAAAAATAGACCATCCAAAGCATTTTTCATGAACATTTTTTAAAGGTTACTAGAGATACAAAGAGATGGAGGAGTATACTAAAGGAGATGATAAGTCAATAGAAATAGATCAACACATAACCATAAATGTTCCAATCAACAGAGAAGAACTTTATCATAAATATGCTAAATAATCACTCAGGAAAGATAGCTGTTGTAGTTGTAGATATAGAAATTTCAAGATGGGTATAAAAATTAAAGAAAATATTTCAATTGCAAAGCATACTTTTTGAAAAACTGGATTTGAAAGTCTAGATCATGTACACTTAAGCACAATGAAAAAATCATTGCATAAGTTTTGATCTATGCTTGTAGCCTTGACAAAGTTTCCAGAACTTGACTTGCCATCTCATTAAAGGAATGATCAGGCATCCCAAAGCAAGGGTAAAACATCCTACTCTTTTTAGTAGTAGAACCTTGGCTTGAAAGAAAGACCTTTACACACAGCTGTATGTTTATGTTTTTACCTGGATATAACATAATGAATAGGGAACAGAGAATAGGTACTCAAGCAGAGACTGACTATCCTGATGAAAAAGGGAGGCAAGTTTCAGAATGGTGGATTTTAAACTGTCGAACTTTCTAGACAAACGACAGAAGAAAAAGACATGCAAAGTCAGAGAGAGGCAAGTACAGGTACATGACCTGCTTAAGGACTAGGTTGCCCATATACAAGTGATACTCCTTATGGCAGCTATCAAAATCACAACAACAACAACAACAACAGATACTTCCAGAGGTAATAGTTGGAGTTTCTTCCAGTCGGAATGATGAAAAGTCATTGTTAATAACACAGAAGAAGGAGGAAAATGAGGATAGAGGAGGAGGAGGAGCAGGAGGAGGAAGAGCAGGAGGATGAGGAGAGGAAGAGAAGGAGGATGAGGAGGGGGGAGGAAGAAAGCTCAGTAATGACCAGTAATTTACTGCAATGTATTGTGAAATGCAATCTTGGCATGAACAAGACCAGTCAATAAATAACAGCATACAAATCTAAAATATAACTAACACCCTGGAATTGCAAACAATACACTTTAGACTCTTGGTGATGTCATATAAAAAATTCAAAGTTAATACAACAGGGTTGATTGCTGCTTTCTCCCCAATATTTTTTAATTGTGTAAGGACAAAAGAATGGAAAGCCATCAAGTAAAATGTCTGAATAAAAAATAAGATGGATAAACTTGAAAGGATTGTTTGAGATGGGAAAAGAATGGAACCGGAACTTGTGGACAAGACCATGAAAGGTTTTGAATAACAAAAGGAAAAATATATTATAGAATTCAAAAGACTTTTGGTAACTGGTGAGGTGGTAGCAAGCAATTTATCAGACATATGAATAATGTTTTAAAACAAGAGGAGTAAGAAGGGGGCATGAATATGCCAGAGGAAATAATGGCAAGAATTGACTCAATTTGGTGAGAAAATATGCATCTCTAGATATTTGTAGCTCAGCAAACATTTAACAGGTCAAATTCAAAAAACCAGCTAAACCCACAGGGAATGATTTATCAATGTAAATTTAAAAATCTAAGTGACAAGTGGCAAACATGACAAATCTAATGAAAAACCACAAAGATAGAAGATAATATAATAATATAATAATAAGCATCTCTCCAGAGAACTAAGGAAAAACTCAGCTAATGAACCTGCAGCCATCAAGTCAGAATTTTATCTAAATGGACATGACATACTTTTCATAATAAATGTAAAATTTAAGACTTTTTTCAGATCAACTAAAACTGAAATTGTTTACAACAGACTTTCCTTAAGGAAAATGGTAAAGGCTTATGGAATTGATATCAAGAGGCAGTTTTCTTTTATCTTTATTTCTTGAAAGATAAAGAAAGCTCTGAAGTACAAATAATTTGCAATTTTATCTATAACATATAGAAATAACTATGATGAATATAGATTTTTAAATTTCTTACACTTCTGGAGTCTGGAGTGGAAAAGCAGTGCATTATTAAAATTACTACATTCTAGAGCATGCTAGTTAAGAAGCATCTAGAAACCAAGAAAACTGAGCAAAAATATCAGTTGCAACATAATGCGAGGAAAACTGTCTCCCCGGAGGGAAAAACAATAATCTTCTTAAAATAAATAGTGTTATACTGCATATTAATATCCAGATTTTCAACTAAGCTTATTAAACTCAGAGAAGCAGAAAGCAGAGTTAATAAGAACAATTTCAATAGAAGATCAATTCATAGAACAAGTAAGTAGAAGTTTTAATGTTTATAATATTGCACACAACTGAAAAACAACTAGATACCAAATTTACTAATGTTTAGAGGCCAGGAACATCAATTATTAGGGAATAACATCATGAAAAACAAAAAGTACAAAGGCTGAGATGAATGAAATAATATTAAACAGAGAAACTTGTGTGCTTCCAGAGAGGAAAGAGCAATACATTTGAAAAAAAATGATGATTAACACTTTCACAAATTGCTGAAACAAATCTCAGCCTAGACTTCTCTAAGGTTAAATGAACTCCAAACAGCAAAGCAAGCTTTCAGACCAGGACAAATGTTTTTCTGATTTTAAAATATACAAGTCAGTCTCTCTCTCTCTCTCTCTCTCTCTCTCTCTCTCTCTCTCTCTCTCT
>NW_021604681.1:331767-338598 GCF_004785775.1 Grammomys surdaster
TCTCTCTCTCTCTCTCTCTCTCTCTCTCTCTCTCTCTCTCTCTCTCTCTCTCTCTGTCTCTCTCTCTCTCTCTGTCTCTCTGTGTGTGTGTGTGTGCGTGACTTGTCTGGCATGCCATAAGTTCTTAGCTTAAGCCTCACCAATATAAAAGTAAGTTCAAAAGACAATGTAATAAAAACTTGAAATCAATAGTGAGAAAAGGCGTATTGCATGCAGAGAAGAAAAATATGAATATTTTCTCACATCACCATAAAACATGAAATCACCAAAATACCAGATCCAAAAACTGGACAAAAATTAATGGCTGTTCAACAACTCTATATCCTGTAAAACTTTTTTTTTTCAAAACTGAAATTGAGATGAAACATTTTTATTACATACAAAGAGAAATATTTGTAGAATTCAGTGTGAAAAATTGCTTAAATAAGTCTTTGAGGACAGAAATAAAGATATGAGCAAGAATCAGTGACAAATCCATAAACCATATGTAAATACAAGATTGAATGTGATATAACAGCTAGACTTGGTGGTGTATGTTTAGAATTCCAATATTCAGGAAACAGACTCTTAGGGGAATGAATCATCATCACAAATTCAGGGTCAGTCTGTATACATAGTGAGTTTGAGGCTAGCCAAGGCTACATAGGGAAGCCCCCACTCTCCTCCCTCTCCCTCTCCTTCTCCCTTTCCCTGTCCCTCTCCCTGTCCCTGTCCCTCCCTCCTTCCCTCCCTCCCTCCCTCCCTCTCTCCCTCCCTCCCTCTCTCCCTCCCTTCCCCCTCCCCTCCCTCCCTCCCTCTCCTTTTCCCTCTATGCCCCCTCTGTGTGTGTGTGTGTGTGTGCGTGTGTGTGTGACTGTCTATCTGTCTGCATCTACACATTACCCACTCTACACACAAATGATGGGAATGGTTAAATGTAACTCTACTCTTATAAGGAAGGAGTTAGAAAAAAGACTGTAGGAGCTGAAGGAGTTTGCGGGCCCATGGGGAGAGCAACAATACCAACCGGACAGAGCTCCCAGGGTCTAAACCACCAGTCTGGGAGCACATAGGAAGGGACGCATGGCTCTAACTCTATATGTAGGGGGACAGCCTTGTCAGACATAGGTGGAAGAGGAGGTACTTGGTCCTGTGAAGGCTGGATGCCCCAGTGTGGGGGAATTCAAGGGTGGGGAGGTGGGAGTGGATGGATGCTGGGGGGAACATCCTCATAGAAGCAGGAGGAGGGGGGATGGGATAGGGGGTTTCTGGGTAGGGGGGAATGGGGAAAGGGGATAACATCTGAAATGTAAATAAAATATCCAATAAAAATTAATTTCAAAATAAATAAATCTACTGCATTTCTTATTCTGGGAAGGAACTAACAAGTAATTTGGATCAATTAAGGAGGCACATTTTATTTCCTATCTTAACAATTTAAATGTAAGGAGGCATATTGAAAAGGCAATACCAGAGTTCAAAAGAAGTTTATTGACTTGGAGACAGAGGCAGGTGGATCTATGTGAGTTTTCAGTTAGCCTCCCCTACATAGGAAGAAGAAGGAGGAGGAAGAGAAGGAGGAGGAGAAGGAGGAGGAGGAGGAAGAGGAGGAGAGGAGGAGGAAGAAAAGAAGAGGAGGAAGGGAGGAAGGGGAAGGGAGGAGGAAAATAGGGGGAAGGCATATTAATATTATTAAGATAATGGTTACAAGAAAACAGTTTGAGAGTGACATCTTCTAAAATGGCAGAGTTAGGACTTTCAAAAGAATTTTCTTCTTAGTAAAAACAACAGAAAACCTGGAAAATCTAGAATTAACACTCTAGGATTGTACAAAATAATGAAAAAGTACTAAAAACATAGGAAATGTTGATTTAAGAAAAATGCCTTATTATTGGCCAGCATCAAACCCTTTGCCATCGTCTGCTACCCAGATCAGTGACAGCCTTGAATAATAACAGCTGATGGTTCTGATACAATGGTAGAAAAATGGAGCAGATCATTCAAATCCAGGAACTCAGATACACAGCTATCTGTCATGCCTGGAGCTGTCCTGGAAGATCAACTGAAATTGCTGTTTTGTTGCTGTTGGGTTTGCATAGGAGTTTAACCAGTTCTAAAAAGCTCTCTACAAGGAACATTTCTGGCAACTGTTCTAACACTGTGATTGCCTGAGGCAATGAGTGACAATTGTGTGTGGATGGAATAAGCAAAAGATATTGGGGGGAGAAGGTGAAAAATAGTTATCCCATAAAGATTTACAAAGTTTCAACATAGTTCCCATACTCTCTGTCTAAGTATGCATTCTTTCATAAGGCTGTGCTTTGGAAAGATACCAGGTGCCCCTAAGCTTCCAGTTCTGGGTGACCCAGATGCTCTGTGCAAGCTGAATGTAAAGTCTACAAGAGATTTATAAACTAACTAAATGCTGAAGAAGTATTCCAACCATAACACGGACCCTGGCAAGGGGGTAGATGTATTGTTTCTAGTCAGGAAAGTAATCTCTACCTAATTATCAGCTGATCACTAAACTATTGAGGCTCAAACTTCATTGACAAAGAATATATGCTTTGTGCAATTACTTCAGAAATGTCCCCAAACTAACAGATATTACAGTAAAACATGGAAACAACAAACCCTTGGGAACAGGGAGGATCTAAATTCCAACAAGCCACAGGTAGCAATAAAAAATCCTAATCCAATGAAACAAACACACATGCCAATACATAATAAAGAGAGCAGCCAGTAAAATCTTTCCCAGGTAGACTAGATATTGAACTTCTCAGGTAAAGACTTTAATTAGCCTATTTTAGAAATATTCAGGTAACTCAATGCAAGAATTAAATATGCTCATAGAGCAGAAGAATTCATATAAATAATAATAAAGTAAAGCATCGCCAACTTAGCTCAGAAATACTACTAAAAACTACAACAAACAATGAAGTACCAGTGAGAGAGCTCTTTCCTAAGCATACCCAGATGTCTCGGAGTCCATCCTAACCACTGAGAAAAATGTTTCTAGAAATAGTCATGTGGGCATGAGGCACACAAAGGAACGTTTAATCAAGAAAGTTGCTAGTGCTTAATATGAGTAATGAGATTCTGTAGTGTTTGAATAATATACATTTTATTCTTCCTAACTCAATTCAGTGAGACAGGCAGTCTCTTCTTAACAAGATACTACCAGTGTGCAAGACTTTGCCATACTCCTAGCTTTGAGCCTGATGGATATGTTTCCAGGAGTGGCAAGACACTATCAATTTTGTCTATCCTGCCAATGAAACTATTATCTGGTGAATGCAGTGGATAGTCATGGACTTCTCTGTTCTGCTCAGGCTCCACTCATACAATGGAAGTTCTATTTTCTGTATTCTGATATTGAAAATGCTGAGTCCTAAATTGCTACTTTTACATATTGTAAAGCAGTGGTTCCATGAATGAAGAAGAAGCCAAAAGACTAACTGTTCCATCAAGCATTCATAGACTACAGTGCATTGATCATTAAGAAAACCCTGCTAGCATCCCTGTACTTCCCAACTCAAGATCTAGAATTGTAACCCTGAACTTTTATCTTAAGAGAGATTTGATAACAAGGCAAGTAGTTCTTAATCTCTTCTCATGGAAAGTGACTTATTGTAGTATAGTGTGGAAAAGTTCAACCCTGAGGACAATAAAAAAAAGTAGAGCTTCCTAACCAGTAAGAGGCAAACTCTACAATAGACCATTCTCATCAAGAGAATCGACATGCATTCAAGTGTGTAAGCACACACACACACACACACACACACACACACACACACACAGTCACTCATGAAATACCAAGAGATAAGGAAGGAAAGAAAGGAACAGAACAAGTATTTTTGAAATTCTGACTGAAAATTTCTCAAATTTATTAAAATCCAACTAGCTATAAAGTATAAGTTAACCATGCTACAATTCACAGATTCAAAGAAGTCGACTAACAAGGATAGCCCAAGGGAGGATGCTTGAATCTCACTGAGAATGGAAAATAAAATCATAAAAAATTAAACAAAAACATTAGGGGTGTATGGATAGAGGGAACTGGGTGGGAGAGAGAGTAAGGAGGGAAACGGGGATCAAGTGTGAGGAGGATGAAAGCAGAGAGAAGTGGAATGGATGCAGGGCCATCTCTGGTACAAGATGGAAACCTAGAACAATGGAAACTCCCAGGGATCTTGGAGAGTGGCCCTAGCTAAGATTCCTAGCAGGAGGGGATATGCAACCTGAAATGGCCACCTCTTGTTATCAGACCATACTTCCAGTGGAAGGATGGGGACACAATCCCCACAGTGTGTGTGTGTTGGGGGAGGCACAAAACTTTCAACCCACAATTTTTCCTGCCAATAAGATGTGCAGGAATAAAGAAGGAACAGAAATTGAGGGAATGGCCAACCAATGACTATTTCAACTTGAGATTCATGCCTTGAGAGAGAGCCCACCCATGACACTATAATGATATTATGTTATGCTTGCAGGCAGGAGCCTAGCATAGCTCTCATCTGAAAGGCTTCAACCAGCAGCTGACTGAAACAGATACAAAGACTTAGAGCTCAACATTAGGCAGAGCATGGGGAATCTTGTAGAAGGGGGAGAAGAAGGATTGAAGGTGCCAAAGAGGTCAATGATACCACAAGAAAATACACAGAATCAACAAACGTAGGCCCATAGAGGCTTTCAGAGACTGACTCCCCAACCAGAGAGCATGCATGGGATGATGGACCTAGGCCCCATAAACATATGTAACAGACGTGCAGCTTGGTCTTCAAGTTGGTCCACTAACAATTGTAGCAATGGCTGTCTCTGACTCTGTTGCTTTTCTTTGGGTCCTTTTCCACTAACTGAGTTGCCTTGTCTAGCCTCAATAGAAGAAGGTGACGCACCTAGTCCTACTACAACTTGATATGCCAAGGAAGGTTGATATCCATGGGAGTCCTCCTTTACTTTCAGGAGCCATGGGAGCAGGAAAGATTGGGGAGGGGGTGGAAATTTGTAAGAAATAATGGAAGAAATTGTGATTGGGATGTTAAGTAAATAAATAAAATAATAAAAATTGTAGGAAATCAATTAATCCTAAGTCATATACATCCAGAGAACCACAAACAGACATCAGAATTAAAATGGTGAACATATGAGACAAGTAGAAGATTTTAATATTAGGAGAAAGAGATGAAGGGCTTATCTTACAAGTCATCAGATCCCCTAGAACTAGAGTTACAGGCAGTTTTTGACCCATCATATAAGTACAAGGAACCAAACCTGGGTCACCTGTAAGAGAATACCCTTGCTTAACCACTGAGCAATCACTCAACCTCCAACAATTTATTCTTGAATAAGTAATATATTAAACTCACTACTTAAAAAGTAATAGAAATACAACATACTAAAACATATGGCATACAATAAATGTAGTGGAAGAAGGAAGTCTATAAACATTGGTGCCTACACATAAACTAGATTAATTTCATAAATGCCATAGTAATCAAAACATTATTATAATAGTATAAAATAGACAGATATAATAGTGGAAATTTTGAAAGTAAATATGTATCTTCAATCAACGTATCTTTAGTACAGGCAAAAAGAACATTTATTAGTGAAAAAGTAAGATGTTCTGAGAAAATTGGATATCCACTTATAGAAGAATGAAGAATGAAGTTAGCCTTCTACTGCCATGTGTGAAAATCAACTAATGGATTAACAAGTTAAATACTATATATGAAACCATATAAAAACACAATAGAATGTTTTAGGATATTGAACTGAAGGGACTATTTGGATAAGATGTTAAAGTAGAAATATTCAAATGGGTCTATATCAAATTTTATTTAAAAAATTTTCACAGTATAGGAAACAGTCGACTGAGTTAAGATAAAACTTAGAGAATTCAATAAAATACTTTAAAACTGTACATATGATAGGAAGCTAATAACTAGAGTGTACAAAGAACTCAGAACAACTCAACAGCAACAGTAGAAACCAGTAAACTCCCAATAACCCAATTAAAACATTTCTGAAAGGAAGTCTTGTAAAAATCCAATCGTATATTTTGCAGCCAATTATTCATCACTAATCACAAGGAAAATGCAAATAAAAGCCACCATGAGATAGAATTAAGAGGATTTTTAGAAAAAAGAATAAACATCAGCAAGAGGTGATGAATGGGTGTAGAGAGGGGAACCATTACACATAGTTGTTGAAAATGTAACTTAGTATAGTCATTACGAAGAACACTATTGAGTTTCCTCTAGAAATTAAATTAAATTAAATTAAATTAAATTAAATTAAATTAAAGATATGATGTAGAAATTCCATTACTGTGGAAATTTCCATTCCATTCCATTCCATATGTCTGAACAAGACTAAGCAAGTATATCAAAGAAACATTGGTATTTCTGTACTTGTTGTAACACTGCTTGTAATAGCCAAGAAATGGAAACAACATATCCACATGAACTGATGAGCAGATAAAGAGAATTTAATATCAGTACTTGATGGTACAATATCCAGCATATATCAGGATGCAGTCTTGTCACATTTGCAACAGAAGAGATGAGACTGGAGAGTATTGTGCATAATGAAATAAGTCAAGTACAGGAAGTGAAATAACATATAATCTTTTCATATGCTGAACTTAAAAATGTTGGCTTTACTATAGCTGAAAGTAAAGTAGAGAGAATAGGAGGGAATTGTGGAAAAATATTGACACAGTCATTGAAATGAAAAATTAATTAGTGGCTCAATAGTAGATCTGTTATTTCAAAAGAGATGGAATTAGAAAATGCAGAGAGAGAGAGAGAGAGAGAGAGAGAGAGAGAGAGAGAGAGAGAGAGAGAG
>NW_021604681.1:338608-404907 GCF_004785775.1 Grammomys surdaster
GAGAGAGAGAGAGAGAGAGAGAGAGAGAGAGAGAGAGAGAGAGAGAGGAATAGAAATATCAAATGAAATAATGCATTCTAAAGAACAAAGGAATAAATAATGAAAAATCAAGAAATTTTCAAATATGTGTGAGATGCCATCAAGTCTACCAATTCATGTACAATTGGTGTTCCCTAAAGAAGGATGTAAAAAAAACACAAAAATATTTGAAGAAGTAATGGCCAAATTTTTTGAATAATTTAAACACAAGAAAATTTCTACATCCAAAAAGCACCATAAAATCCAAGTAGAATTAAGTTAAAAAAGGGACCATGTGTAGAGACAGTGTAATAAAATGTCAAATTACTAAGGCCATGCAAAAATCTCAAAAACAGAGACAGAAACAGAAATCTCAAGAACATTAAGTAAACCCCCAACTGTCACTGAAATAAAAGTATAGTTGCCTTTAAAATGAAATAGCCTCAGCTACACAGTAGCTAAAGTAATAAAATTGGCAATAAGTCAAAATCACATGATGATGGAGTCATATTAAATAAAGACCTATAAAATACACACAGAATAATTAGCATAATTTAAAGAGAAGTAGATAATTCCAAAAACAATATTGAGATTCCACTACATACCCTTCAGTGATAAGTTGAATAAACAAAAATTTACAGATCTTGATCTATGCTATAATATAGATAGACCTAACAGATATCTACAAGTCTTCCACACTACAGTAAAGTATATATTCTTCTTAAATATGCCACAACAGTTTCCAAATAGACAGTAAGTTAAAGCAGTAAACAATTCTCAGTTAGCTTAAAAGGACTGAAAGTAGGCTAAGTACACTTTCCAATGAAGATGGAATAAAAGTAGGATTCATAATGGAAAGGTAATGGGAAATATGCAAAATGTGTGAATTAATTAGGAATTAGGCAGCTCGGTCCTATAAGGATAGTGAGTCAAAGTAAAAATTAGAAGATATTAGAAATATGCTGAGACAAAGAAAATGAGAACATCTCATAACAAGACTATGAGAAACAATGAAAATAGTGTTTACAGGAAAAATGGTAACTGTAATGTTTAATAAACTGTTCTACCTTTAAAAGTAGCGACTAGAAAGTAAGCCAAACTCAAAGAAGAGTCACTGAATAAAATTGCTGTCAAAATGGTGAAATAAACCCATGGGAAACAGAGAAAGAGCAAATAACAATGGAGTGGACATGGGAAGCAAAGGAGAAAATCCATGATTAAATTTTCTTCTAGTAGAAATTCAATAAAACTTACAGAATATAGGCAAACTCAGAAAGAAAAGAGAGATAGCCAGTCTTAGTAAAACATTATAAATAGTAGATAAAAATACAAAGTTCTTTCTTGAAAATGGCTATTTACTAAAATAATATGAAAAGCAAAATATTCTTATTCATTTTGAAGTGATCAAATCAATAATTAAGATAACACACACTCATGCACATGAAAGATCATACATGCATACACATGGCCTGCATGTATGGAAGGGTACATGAGTAATTTAACTGGTCTAAACAAAAGTGCTCTGCTGCAAATCTTCCAAAAACTGAAAACAAATATGCAGATCATTTCGGATTCACTTTATGAGATATACATATAATCATCACACTAAAACTGGCTACCAAAGAAAACAAAACAACAAAGCAAATCTCTGTGGACAATTAGTTTAAAAAGGTTAATTAAATCTTAAAAGACATTACTGGATGTCAGGCCTCTATCCCCACCTTCGCAAGATTAGAATTGCCACAGCCCTTCTATACTTAGAGAAGGGAGGAGATGTCGGGGCAGCCCTGCTTATACACTGAAAGCCTAAAACCAGCCATAGGCCTAAAATCAGCAATAGGCCTGTCATACATGTATACTAACACCAAGTCTTGGGTCTCAGTGGAAAAACATTGAAACAGATGGCTATAAGCTAATGTAAACAGGCAGCTTTTGTGGAAATTTACCAGGCTGAGTTGTCATAGACCTTGTGAATAGGTAGTCTTGACAGTCAATACCAACTTAGATAAGGACAAGCAAGTCATAGGCAGAGTCATAGTGACTTGTCCCCTGAACCTTCACCTAGCTGATACCTGGTTCTGAAGATATCTGTATTCCCCCTGAACACCCACACTCCAGTGTCATTCCCTTCCCTGCATCCTGCCTTTCTGTGTTTATAACCCCTGTGTGAATGAATTAAGATTTGAGAAAAAATAAATTATTAAAAAAACAAACAAAAAACCTTAAAAGACTCCAATGATGTAGAAATAAAAAAATCCATTACCAAATATAATTTGCTTGAGAAATTCAAGGTTCACTACAATTCAAAAGCATATATAATCTATTATGCTAAGAGAATAGAGGAGAAACTATATCCAATAATCACCATACTAGACAGAAAAAAAAAAGATTTGAGGAAATTCCCACTAACTAGGAAGTGTCACAGTAAATATAGAAGGAAAGAGAACGTGCTGAATCTGATGAAAGAGATAAAAGACCTGAACTATCATACAGCATTCGTATTGCTTCCCTATGCTAATGCCTTATAAATTTCTGACAAGCTTTTTACCACTAAAGCCACACCTCTACTCACGAACATCACTCAGTATTAAAAATCTAGTCAGAAAAGATGGGAAAATGTCTTCTACTTGTTCTTTCACTGAACACTACCTTACATGCTCTGTCAGGTCAATAAAGCAAGACTAATAAAGATTTAAGACAAGGAATGGTCAAAAGAATGTCATTATGAATGACATCATGGAGCATATATAGAAAATTGCAGTAACTCTGTTAATAAGCTGTTAGAAATATCAAGTGAATTTAGCTAGATTTCTGGGCAAAGGAAAAATATGTAATATGTTAGGTGTATTTATTTCTATATAACACCAACAAGTAACTGGCAATAAATTTTTTTAAACCAATGCTATTTACAATAGCAGCCAAAGAATTAAATGCCCAGAGATGTGTCTATGAAAGATAATGCAAGACCTATAAAATAAAAACAGTATAATAGAATGTAAGCAACTTAAGTAAACATTAAATATTTGTGTGCACATATGGATATGCGGTTGAATTACAAACCATACTTTGTTAAGATTTTAGTATCTACATAGTTGATTTATAGATTCAATTCAATTACGCTTTTAAAAAACAAGATATTTTACTTTGGAGATTGATAAGCTAATTTAAATCTTTATGAAAATGAAAACATTTTAGAACAGTATTGGTGGTTTGGAAGACCACAGATAACTGATATACTCTACTAAATAGCTATTTTTCTAATTCAGGCATTCTTAGACTATTTAGATTATTTGTAGTAATATAGTTTTATAAATAATTGGTTTTAATTCTACCATTTACTACCTGCTTTTATATTCTTAATATGTTTTCCATTTTTATCTTTAATATATTCTTTTGAATTTGTTTTACTAATCTGTATTCTTTTTTAAATTTGGAAATTAGTCATTTCTCTTACATTTTTTTAACTGTACAAGTTGTACTTTTTTTCATCTACTCTTGATGGGAAATATCATTTTATCTTAAAAAATGTCATACTGGTATTTAACAATTTATATGCTGATTTATAAATGCAGAGAATGTCAATTGAATTTTATAAGAGCAGTTTTGCATATATACATTGATGGAATTCTGTGAGAAACTTCGTGGTTTGTCATCTGATGGTGTATTGTAGATCACACAATGATCTACCATAGCTACAACAAAAGAATCTTAATAGTGATATAATTTATTTGCTTGACTAATCCAGAGATAAAATGTTAGAAGATTAATGAAGAGCCAAGAAACATCTAGACCTTATTTTCTCCATTTGAATGTTTTTTAAGAAACTTAAAATTGAAGAGAAATTTTTTTATGAGACACAATATAAGTTCAAGTAGGTGAGAGAGAAGGTTAGAAATGCCCTAACTTCTGTCTAGTTAAAGTTCTTGACTTTAATGTCAGTCAAACCCTGACAAAGATCTCAAATATGTGAAATAACATTATTGTTTATCTCTATTTAAATATTCTGATTCTTTAGAGGAGCAACAGCTGTCTCTTTTCTGTTTAAGAACTCAAAAAGTAATTAAAATTTCTGAGAAATTATAAATTTTGTTTAATTACAAAACAAATTTATATGTTTTTACTTCATGCCAATTCAAATTTGCATTATTATTTTTCAATTGAAAACTTGAGTATGAAACATGTAAAATTAGTAGGGCCAATATTCTGGAAAGATCATTCTTTTCATAGATTTCAATGTTATATTTTTAAAATTTCGATTTTTTTCTTATAGTTTTGTAATTGTCAAAGCATTTTGTATCTGTGTTGCCAAATCCACTGATATATTAATGAAAAAAAATAATTTATCTATACAACTGGTAAACTTAGGTACCATATCCATATGCATTATACTACTTTCATTATTTTTAACCTAAATATCAGATATGTAGGTTAAGAATAATTACTCGACAACCGATCAAACGCAATGTTACCAGTCGATGTCTGTAGGTTGTTCACAGTACATAATCCGAAGGTATTGAGCATAGCCGCTGCAATTCTATGGCCAGGTATAATTACCTATTGATATTGCCCAAACGATGGCAATCTTCATGATGGCCTTAGTCCGCGAATTGAACCGGCTATGCTCAATAGGATTACGTATTGCTACATACCGGTCCAGCGATATGGCGCAGAGGTGCATGATGGACGCAGTTGAAAATAGCACATCTAGTGAAATCCAGACGGGGCACAAATATCTAGGTAAAGGCCAGACATAATCTGGAAGAGAAAAAAAGAGAAGAGAAAAGAACATGTTATTCACATTGTATTGACCATACTTTTCCACTTTAGTCTACTTATTACTTTCTTTCCACAACGTTTTAAAGGCAGTGAAATTTCAGATTTTTTCTCAGTGATGATAGCATCAGTGTTATAATTTTTTATTACAGTATGCTTTGCATAATATAAAAGTAACCACTTTAATGAGTACAATTTCAAGGCATGTAGTAGCTTCACAGTATTATATAAACATGACTTCCTTCTAGGTTGGAATATTTCATCACTCCAGAAGTAAAACACTATCCACTAAGCAGACAGCATCCCATTCTTTACTCCCCGTCCCCCACTGGCAATCTCTAGCCTGTTCGTTGTCATTACAGATTAATATACATTGGACGGTTCCTATAAGTGGAGTTATTTTTCATAGTGGGGTTGTTGATAAGTATGTTTGGAGGCTCATCCATGTTCATCTACGTATTATTGCCCTGCTCCTTTTAAAAGCCAATGAGGTAGTCTCACGAGATTTTTAATTTCCTTCATAGATTTTTATTGTTCTATGTAGCAGAATTATCTGAAGATAATTTTAGTTTATTGACCCTGTGTTCTCTAAGTTTCCCAAGGTCATTTATCATGTCTAATTTTTATGTGTAGATTTCTCATGATTTTTCCATACATATGATCACATATATTTTTGTCTCTTCCAGTGTTTCCTCCATGTTTTATGTTCGTTCCTCATCTCAATTATTTAACTGGTCATAGGGTGATTATTCATTGTATCATTTCCTAAACTTTTAAATAATTTATTTTTATTTATGATCAAGTACTCACATGTGTGTTGCCAAAGACCAAAGAAAACCATTAGATTCTTTGAGACTGTAAACTACAGGTATTTATTGAGATGCTCTTTGTTGTTGGGTGCTAAAACCTGAAATGGCATCCTCTGAGAGAGCATCAAGTACTTTTAACCCCTGAGCCATTTCTTTACCCCTTACTTGTTAATCTCCCAATTCCATGGAAACACAACCACTTATTTCTTCTTCATTTCTTAGTTCTTTTCACTGAAACTTAAAATTTCAAAGAAATTTTGGATTTCATAAATGGATATTTAATTATTGTATGTTTAACATTTTGCTAGTTTGTGTAATTCTGTTCGTTTGCTCTAGTTCCTTGAAGAGTAATGTCAGGTTAAATTTTGACATCTTTGCTGTTGACTCACTCTAGTGAGCTTTCATTTCACTTACTGTACTTTCTACCTCCCAAATGCTGTTTGTTTCAATACTGTTGTCTGTTGTCCCTTGTCTCCTTTAGTTTTTTGTTCACTATTTCCTTTAGCACTTGGAATAACTTAAGTAGTTGATTTAAATCTTTGATTATTCCATTCTTGAGCTTCCTGTTGTGGTCAGCTTCTGGGTTTTGTTTTGTTTTTGTTTGTTCCCTTAAGTTGGCCACATTTTCTAATTACTTTTTCTGAATTTTATTTTCTATTAAATTATTTATACATTTTGTTGATGTAGGTGTGTCGATTTCTAGACACAAAAAAGTGAATAAATAATTAAATTTTAAAAATAAAATAAAATCCCCCACCTGCTAAAAATGTAGGTGTGCTTTGTCTGTATGTACACGTAATGCTAGAAGAGGGTATCAGATTCCTTTATAGATAGTTGTGAGCCACCATGTGATTGCTGGGAATTAAACTCAGGACCTCTGGAAAAGAAGGCGAAGCTCTTAACCACTGAGTCGTCTCTCTAGCCTTATGATTTTTATTTTAATGAATCTTGCATATATGGGGAGATTTTGAATTTTATAATGAAGTATGTCTGTAAGTTAGATTTCTCTATATTCCTGTGGGTTGATATAACTTGTAGTTTGTTTTGTTGTGTGCCTATTTAAAAAATATTACTATTTTTCAAAGCCTGTTTTCATTGTCTTGTTAAGATAATGTACTTAAATTGAGTTTACACTATAATATAGCTTAGGGATTGCGGAAAAACATCTGATTCTGTTATACAGCCCAAGCTACTCTTAAACCCATGATTCTCCTGTCTCAGCATCCGGAGTTCTAGGAGTTCCAGTTGCTTACCACCACACCTGGATATCACCTAGTTTTATACTAAAATATTCTAAAACTCTCTGTTGGCAAGAAAATAAAATATCCCCTCAGTGCTTTCGACTTGAGATTTCTCAGTGCATGGTGAGGTTTTTCTTAATCCTTTTCTTTATCATCTGGAGTTCAGGGCTATCAAAAAATGTCTTAGCTGTCTTGCTAACCCTGGTTTCATATTTATGTTTGTTATTCATGGACGTTCATGGCTTTACAACTTTATGACTTTTACAAAATTTAAGGACTTTTCAGTCCTTATTTTTCAAATAGAATTTTTCCTCTTTGACCCCTTGAATCTCAAGTCATATATCCCCTAGGATGCATTCTTTCTTTTTTGAGCACATTTCTATCTGGTACTAACTTTAATGAATTTCTCTTTAAATGCACTGAGGGTTTTTATGTTTTGTTTTCTCTGTCATTTACCATTTGCTGCTAAGTCTAATAAAAAATCGTAAATGTTTTCATGTGTCATTTTCAGCTCCAAAATTCCTTGTATTTTGTTGTTTTTAACTTATCTTCTGAAAGTCAAAAATTTCAGTGTTCACATAGTTTTCTTTATGTTGTTGTTACAAATATAATGATAGTAATAAGATTATGCTCTCTATATATCAGATAAGCTTTTATACATACGTAGGAATGTTACTTTCCCTGATCTATCATAACATAAACATTATGACTGTTATTAGGCTGAGATACTTGGCTGTATTCTGCTCCTCCAAAGACTCTTTGTGCTTTTGTTTTCCAGGCCATCTTCGACTTAATTGAAAACAATTTCTATTTGTTGGGCTACAGCTCAAAGGTCATTACAGTTCACTTATCATTTCTTAACCTGCTTGAAGCATTTACTAACAAGCATGGCTATGAGGTTAGTGACTTTTAAAGAGGAATTGATGGGTTTCCTTAGAGAAGAATTAGTTGATTCTTTCTCTATCACTATTTTTGATAGTTATTCCCTCAGCTTCTAGATTGAATTTAATGCTTATTTAAAAATTTACCTAGTCTCTCTCTCTCTCTCTTTCTCTCCCTCCTTCCCTTTCTTCCTCTCTCTGTCTCTGTTTTTCTTTCTCCTTCCCTTTCCCTTACACCCCACCACTGTCTCCTACTACTTCTCCACCTCCTCCTCTTCCTCCTCCTCTTCCTCTTCCTCCTCTTCTTCCTTCTCCTAATCCTTCAATTGTGAAACAGAATCTCACCTTTGTTGCTCAGTAAATCACTATGTAGGCTTATGTGACATTTAATAAGTGGGAATACTCCTGTCTCAGCCTCCAGAGTGCTAAGAACTAATGTGAATCAACATGCCTGGTTACTTCAGGTCATTTAGGTCCCAAAGCTGGAAACTGTTTATTAAAAAAGTCATAAGATAGACTTTCTCCTTCATCATTTATATGAAAATGATGAATGTTGAAAATTCAACCAATGTGACTTTCATTCAAGTGTTCATCACTAGAAAATCCTCTAAACACAGGTGTTTATTAATTTGACTATTATCGTTGGTTTTTATTTTTCAGAGCTGGGGGTTGAACTTATATGTTTTTGTACACGCTAGGAATGTGTTCTAACACTGAGCTACAACTTCAGCATGTTATCACTTCTAGGTTTTTTGAGCTATATCTGCTATGGAATTTGATTGTATTGGTGATTATAGTGTTTTGTTTGACATATTTTGCTTAGTGAATTTCATTCCTGGTTGCAGAGTAAATGTTCATATGAATAGATGTTTCATTGGATGAATTATTATACTGGTTATTTCTACAATAAATGCAGATTTCTCAGAGAAATGAGTGAATTTACATGATCCACACATATTTACCATACAGTGACTAAGTGGAAAGTTTAGAGATTTACATAGTAAAAAAGTCATGGCTTGATGAGACCTTATTTTCAGAAGCAAAGCTGTGCATAATGTTTTACAGAATGACGTGTTTAAGGTTCAGAAGATGGCAGACGTTGCCCATATACCTACTGGTAGAATCTCTAGAAACAGACAGGGATGGATTTGAGAACAGCCTAAGATGAACGATGATGGACAAATACTGATTTCACTATAAAGAAAGAAAGGACACTATAGAAAATTGAACAACTCAGCCCCACAAGTATATGGACAAGTATTTTGTTTCGAGGGTTAAGTCAGCGCATATGTAGAGGGTTGGAATCATGTCCTAAGACAAAGAGAGACCCTTGGAATATTCTCAGTGCAGTTTTAATATGTGATAATTTAAACAGGAAAGAGAATAAGAGCCAACCCACAATAAATACTGGATATACCAGTGACCAAATTTGTAACTAACCAGACAAGAATCTTGGGATCCATATACCACTTAGTTGATGGAAAAGTTATCTGGTGCCACATGACAAAGTCAGTGGCAAAGAAGCCATTTTTAAAAGATTCTGGCTGATTTTGTACTTATGAAGTTGTAGATACAAAGATAATTCTATGCAAGTGCAGAGCCTAGTCTCTGAGACTGGGCTTGCTGAATACCTTTTCCTGTATGGGAAAACTGCTGAGTCAAAAGTCTTCAGAATCCCATGCTCTCAACATATCATCTGATCAAAAGATTAAAATAAGACTCACTAGCACATCTGAAGAGGAACAAGCTGTGGTACATGCTTTAAAATGCTTTCAAAAGAGTCTGAGGCATGCCAATGGAAAATTTACTTACAAACCTATCCAGTACCTAGAGAAAGGGAGTCAAGTGTACCACACTCTGTGGTGGTGAGGTAAACAGCAGAAGAAGCAAAATCCCACAAAAGTTTTGATTTAACTGAAGTACACCTACTCACATAAAGAAGAAAAAGACCTCTCTTTTCTGACACAGACTCTGAATCAGGGATCACAGGAGGTACCTTATAAAACAGACCTCAAGGCCTTGTCAAGTTATCTTTCCTTTACTTATATATATTCCTTATTTAATATATCCAATTTCAATTTTGTTGACCACATTGTTCTACCCTGTACCCACTCCAACCTTGCCTTAATTTGAAGTAGGCTTTCCCTTTTTTCTTTTTTTTAAATTGGATATTTATTTATTTACATTTCAGATGTCATCCACTTTCCCCATCTCCCCTCCCTAGAACCCTCGATCCCATCCCCTCTCCTCCTTTTTGCTTTTATACCATTTTAATTACATGCAAGTATTAAGGTCAGTTCTAGGTTGAGGGACTAGCAATACAATAGATGCAAATAGTCAAGAAACAAGCAAGACAATAAACACACATAGTCAAAGAACAAGCAAGGCAATAAACAAAATTCCGTGAACATTTTCATGATCACTGTTTCTAAGAGCTTATCAGGATGACCAAAATATCTGAGCCTACTTCCCTGTCCTAGCCCAAAGTCATTTTCATGTCTGAAGCCTACTTCCTTGTTCTAGCCTAAGATTTAGATTCCTGCCTGAAATTACTTCTTTCTTCTAGCCTAATGTCAGATTCCTGACTGAAGCCTATGAAGTAGGCTTTCCTAAAGAAAATTGGTTGGCCTTGGGCAAACATTGATGTATGTAGGCTCCCTGTGTCATCATTCTTAGTACTAAGATTGTTTTAGGTTTGATTGCATTTCTTATCTCTTTCTGTTTCAATTCTCTCTTTATCCGAGGCTATCTTACCTCTTCTCTAAATCTTAACTGTTCCGGATTTCTATTTTCTTTTCTCTCTTGTATCTATGTTGCTCTCATATCAATTACATAATTACTTATATTTCCATTTTCTTTTCATTCTATCCATACTAATGTTTTAGTGTAAGCCATTCTATGCTTTCTTATTCCCCCAACACTGTAGGAGTTTAAAATGTTTGTATTTATTTATTTACTTTTAGCACATTTTTCATTTTTATCAAATGTTTTTGTTTGTTTATGCATGTTTTATATATGAGTTCACTGTCTGCTTGTGTATCTGTATACCAGAAGAGGGCATCACATCCTAGCATAGATGGTTGTAAAATACCATTGTGGTTGCTGAGAATTGAACTTAGGTCCCTAGACGAGGAGAAGAGCCAGTGCTCATAACCACTGAACCATCTCTCCAGAGCCAGATGCTTTTGTTTAATTAGCTATTATTTTATTTTTATAAAAGGTCTATCCATTAGCCATGGTTGTTTGTATAGTTATATTTCTATTCTTGGGGTTGTACTAGATTTTGAGTTCAGTCCTCTGAGTATGTGGGCTGAAGGCATAGCAGTACAGTAGGTAGGATCAATATTCTAACCCTACCATAATCTATTCCTGCATGAACATTGTAAAAACTTCAACTGAAAAAATAAGGGTGATCAAAATAATCCAAATATTCACTGAATCCCAAAGGTGCTAGTTCTAAAGAAGACACATGGGGAAACAAGGAAACATGCCTCTACCTACCCCAAAATTATTAACCTTACATCATCTATAATCTGACCATCCAAAGGAAGAGCCACAGGGATGAACTGGACCACATATTACAAAAGCACCCCTGAATGTGAGACAGGCTTATAAGAGCTGGGAAAGAAACTCAAGAGACTTGACAATGAATTCATCAACTAGGCCTGGGGGTCTTTTCCATTCTATATTACTATCTAGTTTCCTCTTCTCTATATAAGGGTTCCTCTTTTATTTAATGCCCTATGTCAGTTTAATAATAAGCCAAACTGCTTCAACTGATCTTGCCATGTATTTCTTCCTCCCTCCTTCCTCTGTCCTATTTCATCTGTTTTGATATTGATTGTAGTTTTGTTTGTTTGTTCATTTTCTTCTCTAAAAGAACATAGATTGGCAGAATTCAGAAGGTCTCTTCTGGTTTCTCATTCTGAGAGATGGAACTTTCAGTCCCATCATTATCACTATCTTATAGCATATCTTTACCAGTTACCTCTCAGTCTACCTTTAGCCTACATTCACCAAATTCACCTAAACTTGTTTTTGTCCCTACAGTATTCTACATTATTTTATTTTTTATTTTTTTATTAACCTAATACTGACAACTGGTTGTTGCTTTGCTTTTTCTTCCTTTTTTTCTTCATAATTTACCATTGTTGATGGTTCATATTGTCCCCCTGATGGGGTTTAGAATCACCATAAAAACAGATTTCTGTACTTGTCGGTGAGGGATTGTTGATATTGGGTTAGTTGAGATAGGAAGACCTATTCTACATGTGGATACTACCATTTTATAGCATTCATTGTTTTTTGCTTCCTGATTATGGACATAAATATGTTCCTGCCACCACACTTTTCTTGTCATGATGGACTACCTTTTCTGCAACTATTAATCAAAATTAAGCCTTCTTTCCTTTTAGTAGTTTTGATCATGTACTTTATCACAGAAATGAGACAAGTAACTAACACACCATTTCAGCTTATACCCACAGTCTTATGTTACTGTATGCAGTACTACCAATGTGTCTTCACTCCATACAATGATGGTTGTTTAAGAGATGTCTTCTGTTGCCTATTCCTCCATTTTCAAAGTGGATTTATTTCTAGGGAATGACTTTTTTTCCAGTTAATGTTCTATTCTCAAGGGAATCCTAGAATTTGGTCCCTGAGTACCAGTCTAATAGAAAAAAACATGTCATTTTATCTCTACTACCATCTGGACCCTCTTGAAAGTTACAAAATCTTCACAAAAATAGTTGATTTAAAATCCCCAAGATATGTCATCTAAGATATTGTCAAGCCCACAGTAGTAACCACTAATGTGACTATGTTAGATGAAGTTCAATACAAAAAGTTAAAAAGAGTTAAAAATGTGTTAAAAGAAGTCAAAGATGATATGAATAAACTTTAGAATGAATTCTAAGAGGATAGAAATAAATGGTTAAATAAAATGAGGGGGTCATTGGGGGCTTTGAAAATAAAACCAAATGAGGAGAAACATTAAAGGGAAAGACAATCCAAATACTGGAAATGAAATATTAAATAAAAATGCATTGGAAAGTCAGGCTAATAAAATAAATCATGAGAAAGACAGAATACATCAAGATACCACAATTCTAAACATATATTCACTGAAAACAAGTATAAACAACTTTGCTGAAGAAATAGTACTAAAGTTATTGATTAACCCCAAAGCAATACTAGTAGATTAGATACTTCTACTTCCTCAAAATGTAGATTATTGCATTAAAAATAAAATGATCAACATCAGAGATAAATGTTATATCAAATATATATCAAATGGACTTAGAAGTCATATACAGAGTATTTCATGTAAGTTCTGCCGAAAAATAATCTTAGTAACTCTTGGAGCTTTCTCTAGAATAGAATATCCTCCAGAATAAAATATCAGTAAACAGAAAATGCCTTAAATACACAAAAGTAAAATAACTTCTTGTATTACATCTTATTGTAATAGAATTAAGCTAGAAACAAGCATCAAAAGGAACTAAAGAAAATTTCACAGACAAACAGAGATTAAACAGCACATAAGTGAATGTTGAACAGATCACTGAAGAAAACAAGGACATTTTAAAATTCATAAATCAATAAATAGAAACATCAAAACTTTAAAATCCTTTAAATGGGTTAGAGACAAATAACATTCATTAATATATATGCAAAATTCCAATTAAAATATTAGAACAGGGTTCAGAAAAGTACCCAAAACTAATATATCATGGCAAAATAACAGTAATTGCAGTAATGAAATGGTAGTTCAATACTGCAAAATATACTGAGACGGTTTATTATGTTAATGTTGTGAAACAATTTATGCTATTTTAATAGATACTGAAAATTCATTTGAATAAATGTAAAACCAATTTTTATATCTCTATCTCTACCTCTGTACCTATACTTATACCTATATCTAGATATAATATAGATACTATGAACTCCCTTAGATTTAAGAATTTCCTCCAAAACAACAACAAGTATAATTAATTCAATAATTTAGGTAATGCAATTTATCTTCATCAGACTCAGAAATTGGAGAGAATACTAACTTTCTTATTACTCATTATTTTGCTTCTTTTTCTTTTTGCAGTTCAAAGGCTTAAACCTCAGTGCCCATGAGTGCGAGGGGAAGACAATCGAGTTTCATGGCCACCCCTGTGTTACTTGTTTTATTTATTTGGTGAGTTAGCTAGTTAGCTAGTTAGCTATGGTGTGGATTTGTGGGTCCAACACTTGACAGGGCGACATGTAGAGGCTAGAGGATAATTTGCACAGTCTGCTTCCTCCCTGTAATTGGAGGCTCTCAGAGATCAAACTCAGCTGGTCAATCTTAGGAATAAGTGTCCTCGTATGCTAAGCCATCTAGACAAGCCCCTGTTGGTATTTTGTTAATTTTTCTGAGAAGAGTTTCTAAGCAACTTGTTTAGTGTTTGAAAATAAGAGAGAGATGAAATTATCTAGGTATTTATGTGATGTTGGCCTAATAAGTCTGAAACTTCTAGGACCAACAATAGGTTCAGAAAGGATAAATTGTAGTTTGTCTGGATAGAAGGTGAAATAGTCCAGAGATCTCAATTGTCTAAGAACAAGTACTAGAAATAGAAAAGTGGAGAAACAATTCATTACATTGACACATTACACAAAAATTCTTACTCAAATGTTTGAAAGATAAATACAAGATTTATTTGTTTACCTTTACTTTTGAATTAGTCATTAATCTTATGGAACAAACTATGTCTAACTATATAAGAAGTCATACTATTATTCTTTTTATGTGAAAACAGAAATCGAACATATTTACTGGTGACTGCAAATACATCTGAAAAATCAGTAAATAAATGCTTATTTCACAAGATATTTCATGACGCAAGCCTAATCTTGAAACTGAGTTGTAAATATGTATCACTACATATGATATAATTATATGTCCCTTGGATCTGACTGTGTACTATGTCTAACAATTATTTTTTCAAAATATTAGGGGACATACCATTTTTTCTCATGCAATCATTCCTATCTCCCCTATGTATCTTGGATTCTTGCCTATTAGACTGTTTCTATCCTATTTACAACTATTGAGTCCTCTCTTGATACCCGATATGAGGTATATGGCTTCTGACTTAGTGATCCATTTTTACTTTTTATAATTTTCACTCTATAAATGACATTCTTTGTTTAAGTAGGGAATAGATTATCTTTTTATCTAGGTACTCTGCCTCTGAATATTCTAAATAAAAATGCACAACTACCAAATCTCCTTATGCAGGCATAATGTTAAGAGGTAACACAATTTTTTCATCTCTGCCTGTGTGTCTATAGGAATTTCTACAGACTTTGCTTTCTCTTTTGCTGGCCCTTATTTAAAAATCCACTAGTATATCCTCTTCCTCTTGTAAGCTAAAGCTATAGCAGTTAGTCTCCACCCTCTAATAAATATATCCATCAAAATGTCTTCCTAACAATATAGCTGAACATCTTTGTTTCTTCCATGGATAAATGTTACGGCTCTTCCATCAAGCAGAATGATGTTTCCAGTCATGACGAAGTGGGCCAGGAGATGGGACATCCTACATATGCAACCAGCCACCCCTCTCTTAGTATGAAGTAGGGATTTCCTGGCAGCACTATGCAGGATGTTCAACCTCCCCGTCCATGTGAAGGTCAACTGCTGCACCTGGAACTTCTGCTCTCTGTTGGAGAACTTGCTATTGGTTGATGCTTCTCTGTGCAAATGATGACGTGAAGGTTTCTTCTGACTTTGTCTTCTGTTCTGGATGAAGTAGCATTGACTACTAATAACCAGAATGGTCTAGAAACCTGATAATTAATAACCTACCCTTTTCTCCCAACTAGTCTCCAAATTTTAGAACTATCAACTCTTAAAAATAATTTAAAATAATTCTCTCCATAATACAGGTTCCAAACACTTTATGAGTTATCCGCTCCAGAAATACTCCCAAGTTTAGGCAACCCCAACTGCTTGTTTCTATAAATAATATGTCCACAGTCTTCTTACACTATAGTAAAGTCAGTTTCTACTGCTGAAAGGAGTATACTGTACATAAGTTTTGAATAAGACTAAGTTAACCATTTGTTAATTATCAAAAACTGTAGTCCTAAGCAACATCCTGAGATCACAGATTGTGTTTCTGCAATATGATGGGAATATTTTGAATGAATTAATTATGTAGGGACATGGTATATTAGCCTGTCTTTCAGCTAAGGAAATTCTTCCTGCTGTGCTCATTCAAGTGTCAGGCCTGAGGACGTTTATAAGTTGTGACCCTACAATTCGACTAGGAACTCATACCTGGGTTGCCCTTTATGAGCTATAAATACGTTTTTCAAAACATTCTGTATTTGCCCAATCAAGACGGTTCCATAACTCTAATGCTTTCTATATGATTTTGAAATTTCTATTACTTTGAGAATTATATACATTGCTTCTTTTTAAATCATGTTCAGCTCCTTCTCTTATCTCTTTCCATGTCCAACCCCTATTCCACACCTACCCAACTTTGTGTCCTTATTTTTAAAACTCTAAGTCCCATTAGTCCTTCCTTTATACTCGTAGGTATGTGGCTATCTCCTGGCGTGTGACAAAGCTATCAGGGCCACACCTAGAAGCAAAAGCAATTTTACCTCTCCTGAAAGGTGACTTTCAATTAAGCTACTTCTACTCAAACTGTAAGCCATTCCCTATGCACTTATTATAAACATTTTCATCTCTCTATTCATATATTATTTTTAGAATGGCTTGATATGTATAAGGACAAATCAAAAACTTTGCATTCTTTGCCTTTCCAAGTATATGATAATGACAACTTTACCTATCTTTGTACTATATAGACCCACTTTCTCCGCAGCAGGAAAAATTAATTGATGAAGGAAAGGGAATAAGGATTTTGATGTTAATTTTATGTTTCTATAGTTTCTTGTTTGGGGCTCCTTAGCTGCCACTTATTACACTAACAATATTGATAATTAGGTTTCTGAAAAAGAAAATATTAGATTATGTTGTTGATGCAGGGTGATTGCTAAATCAGTAGAACTGGAGGAATGGGAACAAGACAAGGTCAATGACCATGGAGATGAGTACTTATACCCAGGTTCTAGTGATTTCTTTAAACAAATTGTCTGAGTAAATCTGGGTAGCAGTAGCAAGAACTTTCATTTAACTAGGGGGTAAGAAGTTTATTTCAAGAGTTACTAACACTATGGACAGACCAACAGGGAGACAGCAGCTGGGGTAAGTAGTTCAGGCCTCAGCACTGTTAAGGAACACGGAATGACAAGTCACAGCCCATGGTTCCAGTCAAATCTAGCCATTCACCACCAATAAGCCAGTTAAGAGGTCCAAGTTAAAATGGAAAGGAAAATAAAATGGTATAATCTATGGGTCCATACTGAGAAGGGCAAGATCCAGCAAACCCTTCAAGTCCATCTTGAAGTGAGAATTCTGATGTGAGAACACAATTTACATAGAAGGTGAAAGATATGCACCTATAAGCGGTCCCTGTGAAGATAGGCTTTAGTCTCATCCTGTAAAGTGGGCTGAGAGAAGAAGTTGTGAGAACTGTTTGAAATTTCTCTGTGAGACTGTTTTTCCCACTGGCTGGAGCCCTTTTCTCCCTCTATCATGAGATCCCTGGGTACATTCTCCTTTGATTTGGGTCCATTGTTCTAACAGTCTGATAGTCAGATTGAGAGATACGAGTGTTTAGCACATCTACATTTCTGTCAGACCTTAAACAATTCCCCACTTTCTGTTTTGGTACCTCCATCTTGAGGCAGAGCATGTCTATACCTGAAACAAACATAGTAAACCAAAGTAGAAAGATTTTTTTCTGTTAGATGCACATTTATTTTAGTGGCAGAAATAAATACCTATAAAGTATGGTGTTATTTACTACATGGTATGTATTACATGCACATTTTGTAAGTGAATATTGTATATATGATAGTTACATGTTATATATAATATGTATGACAACACATGCCCTATTAAACATGATAAGTTACTATAGGATGTTTTTGTCAATAGTATGCACAACATTTGGCTCCATTAGAACACTACATGCTTTCCTAAATTTTCTGAAATTTTAGTAATAATTGGATAACCTCTGATGATCGACTTTTCTGTTTATTTCTGGGTTTGGCTTTTATTTTTTGAGACTGACACCTGTAAAATTACCCTTTGTCAGAATCCTTCCTGCTCTTCCAGGGAAACCCCTACGATAAGTGACAACCCAGCTGAAGTTGTACTTCATTTGATCAGCCCTTTCTGAAACTCTGCCTCCAGCTAATCTCTTAATATGTCTTCCAACTGTATTCTGTCTCTATCCTAACACATTTATGGTACTGCAATCTTCTCTTTATATTCCATGATATATTAGAAAGTTTTGGAAAGTATATTCTGCCTGACTGCTCTGTAATGTGTCCTGTGCTGTAGTGAACAGCCCACGTACCAGTACTTTTATGCTTCATGATGTCACAATTCATCCTATTATTGGCATCATCTTTGCTCAGACTTTCAGCCAATGAGGATAGACCCAGTAGTATACAAGGACCTCCTTTCACCCAGCAGTCTCAGTCTTACTCTGGTCAGGCCAAGTGACAGCTGGCTCAAGCAAATGAGCTCCTGGTTGTCAATTACTGTGACCTCCATGCTTTGAAACAAGATCTTTGGAAGACCATAACTTGACATTTTTGTCTCCAAGCAGCCTATAGACTTTGGGTCTTCAATATCTTCTCTGTTGGATGCCTCTGTATTGAAATCTTCACCTCTTTTCAGATTACTATCAAGACTGAATGTGGACAATATTGGAAACTCCTGATGTAGCACCACAATAAGTTCCTTTGGACTCTCAAGGTATCTTGGTTTGAAGTTCTCATTTTCATCATGGATGTACGAATATGAACTTACTCTGCTGAGCCAGACCCCACAATGGGAATAGGATTCTTTGCCCGATTATACTATCCTGATCTTGAAGACATCTATGCAGGTCTTAATGGGCCACCTCCACCCATCATCCATCAAAAATTTCGGCGTCCATATTTCTACACCGTGCTTCTAGAAATAGTTAATCATCATGGGGGTGGATATAAGTATTTCCATATAATAAAAGAAATTGTGAAATATCATCTTGATGTCTATAAGGCTCTTTTATGATATATTTTCATTAGGGAGATGGCATAACGTTGGAAAGTGGCATAACATTTTTAAGTTCAAATAGTTTATGTGAAATAATAGTAGTATTTTAGTCTTTGTAAATATAACTAGTAGTAAACTTAAATTTGGAAAACATCTTTTGTCTATTAAAGTATAAAATATTTGTTTTAATATTTGTTATTTTATTTAACAAGGTATAAACTGTTTATATATCATTCTAAATAAGCACATCCTGTCAGATCTACTGAAGAGTGCCTTCATAACATACTTCATGGCTTCTATACCTCACACAATTGGAGTAACCAAAGGGTAAACCACAGCGTTTTGGATAATCTCCAGTCTACGTATTTTCTTTCCACTAGAAACACACTATGTGCATAAATAACTATTGACAAACTAGAAAGAAAGAAATCAGCCAGTGTGTCTAAAAAGAAATCTCAAAATTTTTCTTTGTAATAGGAAAGGTATCATTATGAAGAAATGGTAGTTTTACTCAAGTGATGAATGATGTGAGGGTGAAGTAAGTGATGCTTGTTCATGGATGGCTAACAAAGGAATGTGCGGAGCACAGGTAGAAACTCACTAGGAGGCAACAAAGTTTCCCAGGGGGAAGTTTTTAGCCATAAGTGCTCCTCAATCTTCTTTTAAAATCGAGGATTTAGAGAAGCATTTATAACAACAGCTAGGACAACCGGGTTCAATATGCAAACGTATTTCACGTGAATCAAGTCTTTGTAACGGGGCTTGTATTTCAGCAATTCTTGTGTCTTCCACTTAATAAATATTAATATTTATTAATATTCAGGAATAAGAAGAGGGGAAATGATATGTAAAGGTAATAAGAATATGTGATAATTCACTGAGATAAGAGTTATACACACACATGCACACATATGCATGAATGTATATATGCACATGTATATGCTTTGAAAAGTATACTATTACTATCTCAACTGTACTACTTAGATAACTTTTCCTAGATTTTATAGTATTCTGTACATATTAATTATTAATTTAAAACACATGAAATAGAGTCTAAGGAAATTAAGAAAAGATAGAACTTGGTTTAGGGATCTTAGGTTAAATTTTGTTGAGATAGAGTCTTACAACTTAGCTTTGGCTATCCTGGAACTTCCTATATACAGCTGTTCAGAGACAGTCCCCTGCCACTGTCTCTCAGTCTGCTGGGATTAAAGGCATGCTCCAAAAGCTTATGCTGTTTTTTTTTCTTTTAAATTTATGTCATTCACTAATATCTGTATTTTAATTTGGGATCTTGTATTAATATAAATTTTCCACAATTGGAATTATGGAGAACTAAACATCATAGGGGAGATCATGGCTGATGGGAGAAGGTACACTTTTATTATAAAATAAAAAGCTAAGGGTTTTACAACATTATATTTTGTCCACTATTTTGACTCAAAGTTTATGTCTGCTAATTTAAAATATCTTAAAATTCAGAAAGTGTCTATTTTAATAACTTTTAAAACCATTTAATAACTTTTAGTGAATCTTGAGAATTTTTCTAGATTCTTTTTGTTGTGATAAAAGGTTTCATTCAGGATTTAAATAAAAGATGGAAAATTGTAAAAAATAAATAAATAAAAGTTGAGGGCAGAGGCAAGTACAGGGTTATAATAATGGACCCACTCTAGTGCTGTACCACAAAGGGCTGCAGAAGTTCACTCTAGGATGAACCTGTATTGCTATGTCTGAGGTCATACCAGAGGCTCAGAATCAGAACAGCAGGAAGCACAAGGAAAAGGGTAATTGAAAATGGCAAGGAGTAATGGTAGCAATTGCAATGCTTTGCAGAGCACACCTACCATTAGCTAATATGAAGGAGACTCATTTGATGAATTTGTACTCATGGTGAATCCTAATTTCTGTCCTGCCTGTTTCCCAGAATGATACTCTTTATAGGCTTTAAAATGATCTCAGCCTGAAATTATGTCATTGCAACAAGTCCCAGGAAGTCCCACCTAAAGAAACTAAAGGAACACTATGACATTACTTACCACTTACGATTGGCAGACTAGTTTGAAAAGTTGACATTTTTCTTTCATTTTTTTTATCGGATGTTTTATTTACATTTCACATGTTGTCCCCTTACCCCATCCCCCACCCACCCAGGAACCCCCTATCCCCTTACCCTTCCTCCTTCTTCTCTGTGGATGTAACCCCTACCTACCCCCCCCACTCCCACCTCCCCACCCTCAAAATTCCCACCCCCTGGGGCGTCCAGCCTTCATGAGGTCAAGGATCTCATTTTTCTTTATTCCCCTCCCCTTAATATATTTATATTCACCCAACCCTATTTCTTACATCATTATCCAGGGCGTAGCCAGTGAGTCTTCCCCATCCTTCCCTCTATATACCTTCCCCTACATGACAGATCTAGTCTGGCTCCACATCAGAGCTCAGGGCCAATCTAGCCAACACTGCCTAACACCTAAGCTGCAGTCCTTTCCCTTGCTACATCTTAACCTTTCCATCCTGCCAAATTTGCTCTGTCTACCCAACTTTATTACTCCCAAGCCATTTCTAACCTCTCAGTCCAAACCTTCTCCACATCCATGCTCTCTTCTTCCCAACCTGCTCTGTCCACATACCACTTAAAACTTACAAAAGACGTGCACCTGTCCAGATCTCTTCTCAAAAAAAAAAAAAAGAAAGAAAGAAAAAGAAACCACCACCACCAACAAAAACCCGAGAAAGATAAAAACCTACCATTCCTGTAGAAATGTTTGCCCATGAGAATTACCTAGATGAACCCCTGGACACCCAATTTAAAAGAGCTTGAATTACTGTAAGAACAAATTCCCTGTATTTGAGGGACATTCTGCACTTCAATGGATATTACTCTGAACAATTTAATATGCGTTCTAACCAGATGAAAGCCACATTTCTCCTCCAGAATATTCCTAAAGGTGACCAGATGCATTTCAAAGGAGACATACTTGGTGATCCAAAGAGGGAGTCTCATCCTCAAGATTAGGTAGGTTTTTTTTTTTTTCATTTGGAACCACTGGCCAGTGGAAGGTAAGGTATACAACTTAATAAGTCAAGAATACAGGTCTTAGGAACATCCTGGAAAGAATGTAAAACAATTGGCAGGATAGGAAAATGTTGTCATTATAAGGAGCCAAAAGAAAGAAAATATCTGCGGAATTTGTGAGAGTGTACTATTGTATTGGTCATGTAGTGCTTGATATTAAGTACAAAGATGTGATTATCAGTACAATAGTGGCATGATAATTACATTGATAGCCAACCGCTTTCTGATTGAATTGGCGGCTCACTGCACAAGAGGGAATTCATGTTTAGTAAAGTAAATCCAGTCTCAGGCCAAGACTATGTTGGCAATAGGCCCTAGAGAGGAAGTCTCTGCTATTGTTTGGCTAAATGGAGATGATGTGCCCTTCAGATGATCTTTTAATATTTATATTTATGAATTAGTGCTGCTGTCCAAGAAGCTTCTTTTTGCAGTGACAGCAGGAACTGCAATACCTTATAACTGGTCACAGTGCTCAGAATAAGTGACTATTGATTGGTCAGTCTTAAATAGGACAACTGTATCATGCACTTGAAGGCTCAGGAACCTTGTGGAAAAGAGGCTAGAACGAATATAAGAGACACAAAAAGAAAAATTGTAGAATGCTTTCTTCTGGACATCACTTAACTACTGTATCCAAACTCACAGCTGCTAGAACCTGTATAAGATTCAGCCCATTTGCATATGTCATAGATGAAGGAGGAGCTCATGAATCCTCATACCGTTCTGAATTTTTAGAGCCAGTTTACTGTAGATCTGGAGGGAGGCTCATAAAGGCCCACTCTTCCCTAGGGTTTTACAGACAGTTGACTGTACCAAAAGAGAAGGCTTTTTAAGAGCCTCACACTCCCTGTGTTTTTTGCCAGTTAAGTGTAGCTAGATGGGATGGTCTCATTAGGCCCCACACCTCCTTGAACTTTGATTGGCAGTTAACTGTTGTTGAGTGAGGAGTGGGACTTAAGAGGGCCTACCTCTCCCTCAGTGTTTAGAGACAGTTAACTGTAGTTAGAAAAGAGTAGTTCTTGAGCCCTACCCACCCCCACCCTCATCACAGGTTTTTATAGGCAGTTAACTGCCTTGAGGCCCCGCCCTCTCTGACTTTTTATTGGAAGTTAACTGTAGTTGGGAGAGTCACAAAATTCTATAATTACCTTAAAGAAGACAGGCTTATAAGGTCCCCAGACTTATATGAGTTTTTATTAGGAATTAACTGTAGTTAGAACTGAGGGCCTCACAAGGAATGAGTAATTAGTGAGGAATATGATCAAATTATGTAACTATGAAAATATAATGAATCTCATTACTATACAATTAATATATGCAATTAAAGGATTTAAAACAAATATAAATATCAGAGAATTTATTCATTTTTGCATGTATTAGGATAGAATTCAGAGTCTCACAAATGATTTGGGTGTAGAACCACCATACTAAAACAATAATTTAGTTTTTCAGTGCCATTTGAATTAGACTTTACAGACAACATTTTCTACAAATCCAAGTATTTGAGGGTGGGGTATGGTGGTTGTTGGTATTGATATTTCTCATGTCTAATATGTGAGGCTTATGTGCATTAGAGTAGGCTCAGATATTTTGGTCATCTTGATAAGCCCTTAGAAACAGTGATCACAGGAGTATTCCCAGAATTTTGTTTATTGCCTTGCTCTTTCTTTGACTATTTGTGTTTATTGTCTTGCTTGTTCCTTGACTATTTGCATCTATTGTATTGCTAGTTCCTCAACCAAGAACTGACCTTAATATTTGTATGTAATCAAAATGGTATAAAAGCAAAAAGGAGAGGGAATTAAATAGGGGGTTCTAGGTAGGGGAAATGGGGAAATGGGATGATACCTGAAATGTAAATAAATAAAATATCCAATAAAAAAACAAGAATACCTTTAAAAGTGATAAAATTTAGTATATGACACTTAGAGCATTCACTGTTTCTCCCCTATGATTGCAGGAACATGCTGTTACCCATAATTTTTGAGTGTATTACCTTATGGTTTTGATATAAAGCTATCTAAGAGATTTCATTTTACTAAACATTTTATCATTTTTATTTTTTTGTTATGAATTTTCAGGGTTATAGTTTTCTTCCACTTATAGGAACCATAAAATTTAAAGCCAGGACATTTGGTGTCTATTCTAAGACTACTGCTAAGTGAAGCATAAATAGAAGGAAATTAATAAGCCATTCCTTCGGTTTTACACTTTCATCTACTCAGCTATTTAACTACTCATTCATTCACCAAGTATAGCTAGCACCTTCTTGGTATCAGATACACTTTGATATTCATAGGAGGAGACAGACAACAAATGAGTAAAGTGTGAAGCAAATATATACATATATTTGTATATTATATTTATACATATATATGTGTATATATACATATAAGTATACACACATACATATATGTATATATATTACATATATTATTTTTTATATTTTTATATATATATATATATATATATATATATATATATATTATTTTTTATGAAGAGTAAAGATGTTCTGAGTCCAAAGAAGAATGTAAACTCAATTCATAGGTTCAAAAGCTTATGTTATATTTTTCTTTTTTTAATTGAAAATAACTTTTCCATACAATATATTCTGATCATGGTTTTCCCTCACTCATCTCCTTCCAGATCCTCTTCACTTCTTTACACTTTCTACCCCATGACTTCTTTTTCTCTCTCTTTAGAAAATAAACAGGCAAATGAAGAAATGAACCAGAATCAAACAAACAAAAAACAAAGAAAAAGCACAAGGTACACATATACTCACAGAGACACAGACACACACAAACAAAACTCAAAAAACAAAAAAACCCACACAAAATAGGAAAACATAATAGACAAGCAAAATCACTAGTAAGGTTAAAAAACAAACAAAAAGCTCAAACAAAGTAGCACACAAAAAAATTAAATCTCGATATCATTGAATTTGTTTGTTATTGATACCTACTCCTTGGCATGGGGCCTTCCTTTAAGAGTGATTTGATGATTGTCCCAAAATGCTCGGTCGTGGTTTTTGATTCTTTGTATTTCTCTCTTTCTAATTGATTGATTTCAGCCCTGTGTTTGACTATTTCCTGCTGCCTACCGTTTTGGGTGTATTTGCCACCTCCTGTAGCGAGGCAGAACCCTCAGTAGAGGGATAAAAACACCAATCCACCCACAGAACTCTCAACCCAACATTTGTTCTGTCTAAAAGAAATTCAGGGTCAAACACAGAGCAGAGACTGAAGGAATGGCCAACCAGTAACCAGCCTAACTTGAAACTCATCCCATGGGCTAGTACCAATCCTTGACATTATTAACAATACTTTGTTATGCTTGCAGACAGGAGCCTAATATAACTGACCACTGAGAGGCTCTACCCATAGCTGACTGAAACAGATGAAGATTCTCACAGCAAACATTGGACAGAGAGGTCAGTGACCACTATGGAAGAATTAGGGGAATTATTGAAGGCCCTGAAGGGGGTGGAAACCACACAGGAGAACCAACAGAGTCAACTAAACTGAACCCCTTGGAGGTCTCAGAGACTGAGTCATCAACCAAATAACATACTCCAGCTGGAACAAGGCACATATGTAGGAGACATGCACCTCAGTCTTCATGTGGGTCCCCCAACAACTGGAGTGGCGGTTCTCCCTAAAGCTGTAGCGTGACTCTGGTATCCATTCCCCAAACAGGACCGCCTTGTTTGGCCTCAGTGGGAGAGGATGTGCCTAATCCTGAAAAGACTTGATGAATTGATGTGCTGGAGTTGGGGGCTCATAAATAAATAAAATTTCTTCTTCTTAAAAAAAAAGAAAGAATAGTTTGTATACCCGTGGGACTCCACTATAGAAAACTTTTTATTTGTGAGCAGTTGTCAATTGGTGATCTTTTGAATTAGAGATGTGAGCTTGTGCCTACTTGCTCCCCTAACTGCTGGATTCTCATCTGGCTTGAATCTTTGTAAGCCCTGCACATGTTACCACAGTTTCTGTAAGTTCATATGTGTGTCATTCTTTGGTAAAACACTTTGTTGAAATGGTATTTTTGTTTGTCTTCAAACATGTGTTTTAGATGGTTATGAATATTCATACCACTAAAAATATTCATATGATAGGAAACATTTTCATTTAAAAGTCCATGTTAACATAATGTAATGGATAGAAAGAGTAAAATTTTGAAGCCAAGAATGGTTGGTACATGTCTGTCATCATATCATCTGGAAGATAGAGACAGGAGAGACAGAAGTTCAATGTCAGCCTCATCTACATAATGAGTTTCCTGTTAGTCTGAGTACCAGGAGACAACATCTTAGAGAAATGGAGGAGTTGGGGTTGGAAGATGAAAAAAGAGGATGAAGAAGAGAATATAAAAAAGAAGTAAAGATTTGGAAAAACTACGATATGAGAATTCCCATTTAGATTGTGATTCCTTTTGGATGCTACTAGGTCTCTTTTTGATTATAATATAAAAGAACAGTAAGATTAGATACTTACACTTAAATTTCTTTTAGAAAAGGTACAAATATCTAAATACATGAATGATTTAGATATTTTAAAGTTTTAACATAAATGAAGAATAAACCATTGTCAGAAGTAGAATAAACAGAGCTATATAACTAACTCATTAAATGTTGAGTTTGAGTTTCAAAGTTTGATAAAACAAGACTTTTATATGAGAAAAATGAGGGGAGAGCATACTGCTGTAAGAAGTATAAGAAATAGAGCTAAGAGAAGAGGAGGAAATCTAGGACTGTCGTTGCAGTTTACAACTGTGTAGGCAGGTCTAAAATTGAAGATGGGAGCCCATAGAAACCACTTGAATGCAGATAGAAAATAGAGTGGACAAAATGCACTACTTAACCAAAATACTAGAGGTGTCCTGAATGACATAGGCACACATATGAGCATTCTTGAAGTAGGTGTCAAATATTCTGTTGTGGCACCCATTTTGGCCCATTTCTGGTTTGTAACACTCTTTCATTCTTAGATTCCTCATTTTGCCATGATGTTCAACATCTTTACATTATATATAGGTTTATATTGAACACCAGAGAAAATACATATATATCTTTTTGTGTGTTGGGTGGTAGTAATAAAACTCAGGACCCTGCATATGCTAGTCAAATGTTATACATATGGGTACATCTTCTGCCCAAAGTAAATATGAAACCTCTAAAATGTTAAAAAAGTTTTAAACTGTTATATATGCAAAAGGTAAAATTTATTCAGTATTATTGCCTGTGTATACATGTGTGTACATGCCAAAGTGGACAGATAGAGGTCAACGTATGATTTTGAAGACATGATTCTCTACTTTCACATCTACATGTGTTTCATGGATTGCTCTCAGGTTCTCAGCCTTAGCTAAAAGTAGCTTTACCTGCTAAGCTATTTCACTAGCCCTTCAAAGTAAATGTTATCCTATTATGTATAATATGTGAATATCACATTTTCACATTATGATTTTACATATTTTGATTGTTAAAAGGATAAACAAATTAAACACAAAGAGTAGAAGAAAAAAGAAACCAGCATGTAATCAGCTATATTTTTTTTATAGGGGCTATGTTTTCATTTAACAGGAAGCATGGAGATATTCTGTTCCTTGGAACTTGATAAAATATATGTGGTGGTTTAAATAAAAATGGCCTCCACCGGCCCATATATTTAAATGCCTAATCATCAGGAAGTGGCATTATATGAATAGGCTTGGGAAGTGTGACCTTACTGAAACAAGTGTGGCCTTCTTTATGGATATATACTCTGTGGTATCATTTAGGAATTTCAAATTTATCTTGGAATTTTTTTATTTCTTTACAAACATTCTACATTTGAAACATTAGAAAGTGTTATACAACATTCATATCAAAACAGAGTACCCACGATTACTTTGAAGATTAATTTACTTTGATATTTTGTATCAAAGATGGAGTCTAACTATTACAAGTATTTAAAAATGTTAATTAATGTTCATTCCCAACAGATAACTTTTTTTTAGATTCATAAAATTGTAATTGTTAAGATCATTTATTTTCCTTGTGGTTAATGTTTTTTGTTTCACTTTGAAAATGAAAAGTTAGATGAAAAAGTAGTCAGACTTTTAACAACAATGACTTATAAACAAAAAAAAAGCAATGAAAACGATCTTGTCTGGTAGTTATGAAAGTCACAGTGAACGAGTAAGCCAGAGTTAGATGTAGGCTGTTATTCTTTTGGCTAGTTTTAAGTCAACTTAATACAAGCTAGAATCATCTGGGTCTAGGGTAGTACAATTGAGAAAATGCTTCCAGTTGAATAGCCTGTAGAAAAGCCTATGGTATACTTCCAGGATTGCTGTTTGATGTAGTAGAGCCCACTTCACTGTTAGTGATACTACCTCCTCAACCCCTCCAGGCTGGAAGTTGTGGGGGCTACAAGAAAGCAGGCTAAACAAATAATGGGAAGCAAGCCACTTCCTATTAGCGGTGCTCTTCCAGTTTCTTTTCATCAGTTCATATATTCAGGCTTCTGTCCTAACTTCCCTGAATGATAGAATACATGTGGGACCATGTAAGAAAACATTTGCTTCCTACTTTGATTACGGTCATATTTTTTAAAAAGAAAATGGAAATCCTAAGTAAGAGAGACTTTGGTCAAGGCCAAAGGTTTTTAGTGACAGCCGTGACCCACATTTTGTGGAGGATTGAGGAAAGACTTTGGAACTCAGTGGCTTAGAAAAGCCATTGAGTGCTCATAGCTTATTAGGCTACTTTGTGGACTTAGATGCTATTGCTGAAAGTAGTCTGAAAGAAGGAAGCCTGGCTTGGGAAGTTTCAGAGTCCCTTAAATGTTCTCTTTGGACCATTTAACATTTTGAATTAAGAACCAATAAAGTGAAATTTTGCTTTTTTGGGGCAATCAATACTTGTCAGATGGGGATGAAGTAACATCTGTGATTAAGATGAAACTCTTTCTGTTGCCTGCCTATATGGATGTAGAACTCTCAGTTAATCTCTAGCAACATGTAGCCTGTATGATGTTCTATATACTTCCTGCCATGATGATAATGGACTAAACTTCTGAAATTTAATCTAGCCCCAATTAGATGCTTTCCTCTTAAGAAATTTGTGGCTATGGTGTCTATTCACAGCAATAGAAACTCTGAGACGCTCATGCTGGAAGACAAACTTGGCAGTTTAAGAGTTACACAGGTAGTACTGGTTTTGAAGGTTTAAAGGGATCATGGAGAGCAAATAAGGTTTCGTACTGTGTATCAAGATCCTGAAGTAAAGCTAAAAAACGTTATTTATCAAGGTGTAGGATCGTTTGCAGGAGGATACCCAAGCATTTTGTAGATGGCAATATCATGAGATGACCATGAGAGACCTCAGTAGCTATGAGGTAAACCCACCTGAGCCTAGGAGACAAGTTGTGTGCTATGCATGTCAGAGCCGAAGAATGGAGTGAAGCCAAGGCTCTTTTGAGCCTAGAGGAATTCCTGATGTTAGACACTGGATTTTAATTTTTGCTTTGATTTGATTGTGACTGTAGCCTGATTTTTCTTTCTTAAGATAGAAAAGAATATAATTTTGATTTTTACAGGATCCAGGAATTAATAGGCTTTAGAAATTTAGGGAGACCTGAACATTGAATTTTAATAAGAGACTAAACTTTTAAAGTGTTTAAAATTAAATATAACTGGGACTTTTAATATTTGAAATGTTTTATTTTGATATTAACATGAAACCTTGAAGAATAATAACAAAGATCATGGTTTAATTCTGCTATATGTTTGTGTATCAAGTTGACAAAAGGCATATTGTGCTGGGTAATTTTATATCAAATTGATACAACCCAGACTCATTTGGTAGGAGGAAACTTCAACTGAGAAAATTCACCCACCTGATTTTCTTATGGGCAAGACTATGGTGCATTTTCTTGGTTGGTGGTGATTGGCATGGGAAGACCAGTATTGTAGGCAATAATATCCCTGGACTGGTGGTCCTGGCTACTAATGATAAACAGACTTAGCAAGCCATGGGGAACTTGCCACTAAGCAGTAGTCCTCCATAAGCTCTGGTTCAGTCTCTCCTTCTGGGTTGCTGACTGTACTTCCCTCAATGGTAGGCAGCAACCAAGAAATGTAAGCACATTTTTCATATACAGAAGTTGCTTTTGATTATGGTGGTTTAGGACAACAATAGGAACTGTAACTATAAGATACTTCAGGCCAACTGAGCTCAAAACTGTTAGTGTTATTGCGGTAAATCATCTGAAATTGTCAAAACTCAACTTCAGTGGCCTAAAAAAATATTGTTTAATGTCTTTTTTGATAGAGGGATGGAGAAAAGATGAAGTTCAGTAGATAGGGAGGTGGGTAGGATCAGAAAGGATTTGATTGCAATGAATGAATATGCTCAAAATATATAAAAATTACATAAAATGGCTTAAAATAGTTCAAACTCATTTTATTCTCATTCTCCAGAGCAAATTTAGGACTTTCAGTAGAATTTAACAGCTCAAGCCTTTGCCATTAGATTGACTGAATAAAGTCTCCACCTCTTTTGGTTAAAAAACATCTACAATTTGGGGAAAACAGTTTCATTTTATTCTTGAATATTTTCAGTAACCTAATTGATGTGACTCTATGGCTACTGAACCCTTTACTGTTATAAAGCCTTTCCTGTCAGGATCTAAGCAAAAGATTCTGGTTCACGTTCATTTCTGGTTCATCCTTGTGGTTATGGTAAAACTTCATATGGTACTAGCATAAAGAGTTATGCTCCTCTGTGACTTGTTTCTCATAGTCTTTCAACTTTGCTCAGCAAAGTTCTCCAATGCAATAACTGTTTCAGTCTTAAGCTAATTAAGCTTAAATTAAGTTTTAAACTACCTAAGCTGTAATTTTTAATTAAATTTAGCCTTGGCAATTCATTACTACCCTTTTAGCTCTTTTTTTGTATCTTTACACATAATACATGCACATACACACATACATGTATAAACATATAAACATGCTCATGTGTTCAATGTACTTGATCTGTAGTGTTGCCCCCACAATCTAGCACAGTACATTTCAGAAAAGTAAAATCAATGCTAATTAATCTTATAAAGTATCTTCAGTAGACTGAAACTGAAAAAATTAGAGTTGAAAAGAGACTTGTTACAGCAGACTAAAATGAAGTTCAGAGGATTATTGGGGAGTGTACTATAAAAACCTAGAAAATATAAAAGGAGTAGAAAAATCCCTAAACATATGTGATATACAAAAACTAAAGTAACAATATATAAACAAACCTTGACACATCCACAAAAAGCCATGCTCGTGTGAGTGACGCTAATGAAGTTCATTTTCTTTTTCTCTTTATCTCTTTATCTCTCTTCCCACTCTCACACGCACACTTTATTTGTAATATCCAGAATCTTTATGTGTAACATCTAGAAAGTGGAAATAACCTAGATGTCCCTTAACTGAAAAATGAATACAGAAAATGTGATACATCTCCATGATGGAATACTATTCAGCTATAAAAAAAAGGGATATTAGTCATAAAATACAGGATGTCCATAGTACACACCACAGACCCCAGGAGACTGGACAGGGAAGAATGCACAAGATTCTTGAGCTTCACTTGGAAGTGGGAATGGAATGACTATAGATGGTGGGAGAGAACTAACTGGATGGGAGAGGGGGAATATGGAAGGTTTAGAGTTGGGTGTGGAGAGGGACAAAGAGGATGGCCATATGGCCATGAGAATGGATGGAAATCTGCAACTGACAGAGGTAGGGAGGTGGGGGGCATCTCCATGATGAGACAGAGACCTGGAATAAGGGAGGCCCCAAGTATCAATGGCGGTAACCTTAGTTGTTACTCACTACATTGGGGATATGGAATCTGAAGAGGTCAACTTGTGTAGCCAGATGGGAATCTCAGTGTAGTGATAGAGAGATCAACCCACTCACAAAAAGAAATGCAGGGACAGAAGATGGAGCAGAGACTGAGGAAATGGACAAGCAATAACTGCTCCAACTTGAAACCCATCTCATGGGCAAGCACCTGTCCCTGACACTATTAATGATAATCTGTTATGCTTGCAGAGAGGAGTCTAGCATATCCTCTGAGAGGTTACACCCAGCAACTGACTCAGCTAGAGGCATACACTCACAATGGATGGAGCTCGGGGACTCTTATGGAAAAATAAGAAGGATTGCAGCTCCTAAAGGTAGGAACTCCACAGGAAGACCAATAGAATCAACTTACTTGGACCCTTGGGGCTCTCAGAGACTGAATCACCAATCAAAGAACATACACCAGTGGGACCTAGGCCTTGCTGCACATATGTAGCAGATATACAGCTTGGTCTTCATGTGGGTCACAAACAACTGGAGTAAGAGCATCTCAAAAGCTAGTGCCTGTATATGGGATATGTTCTTCAGCTGGGCTGCTTTGTCTGGCCTCACTGGGAGAGGAAGTGCCTAGCCTTGCAGAGACTTGAAGTGCCAGGATTAGGGGATACTCAGGGGCCCCTCACCTGCTCAGAGTAGAAGGAAAGTGGGGTGGGGGAAGAATTGTAGGAGGCAGGAAAAGGACAGCAAGTGGGATGTAAAATAAAGTAAATAAGTCATAAATGAAGTTTTTTAAAAATGCATAAATTGACAATAATTCATTTTAGGTGTTCAGTAGCCTTAACCACCAAGAGAATGAAAGTTAAACTAGTTTGAGATTCCACCTCACTCTAGTTAGATCAGTTAGCTATCCTCAAGAAAAATAATAGAAAATGCTGGTGAGAATCTAGGGGAAAGGAAAACATACATTTCTGGTGGGATTATCACTTGGTATAACTATTATAATATCAGTATGGACATTTCTCAAAAATGGAAAAAAATCAAAGTATAATATGGTTTCCTCAAATTATTTCACTATATAGACCCAAAGGACTCTAAGTCCTACCAAAGATATACTTGCACATATTTGTTTATTGCTGCTTTATTATCAATAGGAAGAAAATAGGTGAGTAGATAAAGCTATGGTACATGTGCAATGTTCTAAAGAAGAATCAAGTCATGACATCTGTAGGAAAATGGAAGAATGGAAATGATTACATTTAGAGAAAGACACTCATAACTCACCAAACGTCTTTCTCTCATGTGAATGTGAATATATATATATATATATATATATATATATATATATATATATATATATGTTAGGGGTTTGGAAGATTTGATAGAATAAATTTATATGACATGAAAACAAAATGTGGCATATAAGAGTGAAATAAGAAATAATGAGACATATCACTTTGTATGTCATTTTAAATAGTTACTAGTCTTTGTTATAAGGTAGACTAGAATAAAAATAGCAGTGTAAGTCTAAATGAATTTTTTTTTTGTCCATGTAAAGAAGTTGTACTGCTTGAGTTTTAAAAGTTTTTTTGTTTGGTTGGTTTTATTTTCTTAGAATAAGTGACTGGAGTTGAGCAGAATGGTAATACTACCTTAGTTTGCATCTATCCTGACACACAGCAGGAGAGGTACTATGAGTATAATGATTGTAAAAAAGGGGGGGGAGGAAGATCAATTATTTTAGTCATTTCTCTTCTGTATATGATCTGTAACTTAGTAATTTTTTTCCATTGAAATCTCAAGAAAGGGTATTTTCTACCTAACTTTGGAGATGTCTGAGGACATGTGGAAACAATATATATGAATGAGTTAAATATTTAAGATATGAGCTAGTTTTCAAGGTTACAAACTTCTCTGTGTTTCCAGTTTCCTTACACATTTTTCAGTATACTTAATGAGATGCAGGTCTAGGCATTCATTTCTTTTACCTCAAAAGTTCAGACAAACAATGAAGAATTAATGTTTTACACCCAGGAGATGAGATCTTTTCTTCTACAGTCAAAATCTTGAGATGCTGTTTAGTCTGTCAGGACAATCATTTACACACAGGAATTTAACATTTTGTATCATTATTTGGAATAAAGTATCTTTTCCCTGTCTTTTGTTTATGAAACTCTCTTCAAAAATATTAACTCATATCAAAAAGGGAAATGAACAAAGCCTGGAGCTTGAAGCATCATCCCATTGATGATCTGGAATGCCAACTTTTCCGTACTTAATAGCATAATCTTTGTTCCCACGTATACAGAATGCTTTATCTAGATAGATCTGATTTCAAAATGACAGTGACAAATTCTTATAAAATATGGACATGACATCAAAGATATGTATGGATATGAAAATGAAATATATATGAATATTTTTTATGCCAAGATATATATGAAGCATAGAAAAACACTAACCTGATTCAGTCTCAACATAGTGATGCAGGGTTTGGTAGGAGAAATATTAGTTTAAGGCTTCCCTGGTTTACATAGAAAGAAAAAAGTTGTGCTCAATAGACCACTTTCACTGTTGAGCTGATTTCTAAGATATATGCTTGGGGATGCTTTAATTTTTAAGATACAACTCTTTTTTCTTTCTCTTTTTCTTGTTAAATGTAATCATCTTCTATGAATCATGTAAGACAGATTATCAGACCTTGCAGACATGTGATCTTGGGTGTAACTTGCCTAAATTCTTTTATTTGGGACTTATTCTATTAAATGACATTCCAGAAAAAATACTTCTGTGTTATTAATTCATATAAACTTATAACACAGGATACAGAATAAATGCTACAATATTGATATATACCATTTCTAAGTCTCTGCACTATGCCAATTAGATATTCTTTATCTGGCTTTTAGGTGATAGATTTTTCTTTTCATTTAGAAGTAAGGGCAGTAGTTTGTCCAAGGTTAGAATAAAGCAGTGTGGACTATCAACCACAACCCATGTAATACCAATTTCTATGTTCTACTATATTACAGTATCTCAAAAAATGCTACTTAGCTTCAGTGGCATTTCAATACAGATATCAATACAGATGACACAGCTCCCTCAAAACACTTGAAACACAAGGATTCTTCCAGGAAGCTGCAGCTACACAGCCCTGTTGGGATGAGTGACGTCATTAATGGTATCAGATTCTCATCCCTTGACTTAGTGAAGAGGAAGTGTCCTCCTTGCCACGGACTGACACGGAGGTTTCCAGATAGAACACTGACTTGCTTACCCTTGTTCTGACTGTATTTTACAAGTGGAAAAATATTTTCAAAAATAATATTAATAAGAATAAAGACAAAAAATAGGCACTAAGTTAACATGGCAACTACCTTAATGACAGTCGTTGGTGACAGCCAATTAAGCACCAGTGGCCCTGCAGTCTGTGCTCTTACCTGTCCCTCTTGTTTCTCAACCATTTCACGTACACTACTGAGGTAAGTTTATAACTTGAAATGTGAACTTTTTTTGTTTTTTTTTTGTTTTGTCTTTTTTTTAGGATTAAGAACAAACTAATATAAATGTTTTTAAAAGTTTTAGAGTTTGGGTTTTAGACATGCTACTAGTTTAGTTTTTAGCTTCATGTTTGAAAAGCTTTTTAGATCTCGCTGCATTTACACACAGTGCACTTATAAGATGTATGTGGTAAATAAAGCTTTCTTTAAAGCAGAAAAAAATAAACAATTAAAAGTCTATTTGGAATAGAGAAGATTCACAGTATTTCCTATAAATGGTACAGCACTTTTTATTTCCTGTCAAATAGTTTCTGTTGCATAAATATGTATTATGCCTTTCTACAGAAATTCATCTTGTCACCTAAGGAATGTAACAAAAGTCTTTGTCTTAATGGTTTTTGCTAGAACTGGTCATTATATCTCTCCATTAGCTGGTATTAGTCACTAAATTTTTTGTCTTTGCTGACTTTGAAATTTCTTCAGAAGTTATTAAAGGTAATGATGAAAACCAGATTTTTTTTTTACCTAAGTTAAGGAAATAGAGGATATAACCCATTTTAATAATGTTAATATTTTTGTCTAAAATTGAAATTAAGTTGCTTGGAATTTAGGGCCATAGTACCCATGTCTGCATTCGTGCCAAGGCTAGTGCCTGATACACTGGAGTTTGGTTATATTATACTAATATCCATTAATAAATGATCCAAGGAGGTTTCTTCAAAAGCTCAAAATTATCTCCATTAGAAATTCTTTTAATACAATGAGGTATTCTGGATAGTTTTTTTTTTTTTTGTCAACTTGACACAGTCCAGAATCACTTGGAAAGAGATAACCTCAGGTGAGAAAATGGCACTGTGGGAAGTGCCATCTCTACAATGGTAGTTCTGGGTGCTATTAGAAGGCAGGATGAACAAACCATTGTGATTAAGCCAGTGAACAGCAGTATTCCACGGCCTCTGCATCAGTTAGTGCCTCCAGATTTCTTCCTTGTCCTTCAATGATAGACTCTGATAAGGAAGTAAAAGTGAAATAAATGGGTTTCTTTTCAAATTGCTTTCTGTCATAATGTTTTGTCACAGCAATAGAAACCCTAATTAAAAGAGAAATTGGTAACTTGAGCTGGGTATTGCTCTAACAGACCTGCCCATGTGATTTTGGGAGGGTTGTGGTACCATTTGAACTTAGGAAAAGACACTGAGTACTCAAAGTTCAGTGAGTTGTTCTGCAACAACTTAGAAGATAATAAGACAGAGCAGGTCAAAAGGTGAGCCTGAATTTTTGTGTGCTTTTTGCATTTATCTATGGTGTCTGGTCATCTAGTGGAGAAGAATCAGTTGTGATTAAGAAGAAAAAAAGCAGTTGGAGTAAAGGCTTTGGCTTTCTAAGACAAATAATACTGATTATCAGAAGCTGATGGATTAGTTATAATTTAAAAGGGGCTAGCTTGTTGAGGTAAAAATCTTTTGAAGATATTTCCTCAGAGTCAGCACACTGAATCTCTGGTCCAAAAGAAGCTGAGGCTATATCTCATTGTAGCAACCAAATGGAGTAATGTGGAAGTGGTTTTGAAGGCATAAAGTGTCATGGTGGCATCTCAGACTTGGCATCGTATGTCAGGACTAGAGTCCCTTGAAGAGTAACCTGAAGAGTCAAGCTGCAGTGGAGATCCAAAAACTTTGGAGATGTCAGTACTATGGGATGACTGCCAAGGACAGCAGGAGATGTGGCAGTGGAGCAGAGCTGGCCAGAGTCTAAGAAACAAAGTGTGCATGCTGTGAGTGGCAGTGCCAAAGACCTGTGGTGTCTAAGCCATTTTGGAACCCAGAAGATCATGTATAAATCACAGACATTGGACACTGAATTATTTACACTGTTGAAGTTTGCTGTTGCTTTGATTGGATAGTGATTGTGACCTGGGTCTTCTTCATTGGAGTTAGAAAGTATTTAACCTATTGTCTTTTTTAAATACATGCCCCCAGTTGAGAAACTTTGAATTTAGTGTCTTTTGATGTTTGAATACTATGGATCTTTTAAAGTATTTGAATTTTTACAGACTGTAGGACTTTTAAAAGTTGGGGTATTTGTCTTTTCTTTTTCAGTTTTTCATGTTTGTGAGAGAAAGAAAGAGAACAAAGAGTTGAATGAAGAAGGATGGTAGGAAGGATCTGGGAGGAGTTGGGAGAAGGGAGAGGAGAATGTGATCAAAATACATTGTATGAATAAAATTAAAATAAAAACAAGTTAGATTACTTTATATTATGATATTAATATTAATGTGAGATATTAGGGATGAATAAGAAAGTAAAAGGTAAGGTTTTCCACTGAAGTATTAGTGTGTCAGGCTCACAAGAGGTCAATTATTCTGGCCTGCTTATGACAAATTGACACAAGATCGAGCCATTTTGAGAGAGGTAACCTCAATTGAGAAAATGACCCTTCCAGATTGTGAGTAAGCTTGTGGTGCGTCTTTTGATTGCCAATTGATGTGAGAGGGTCCAGCTCACTGTGTCATCCCTGGATTGGTAGTCCTGTGTGTTGTTAGTAGGCAGTGTGAGCTAGCAGGAGTCAAATCAAAACAGCATCTCTTTGTGGCCTCTGCTTCAGTTCCCACCTCCATGTTCCTGTCCTGCTTGAGTTTCTACTCAGACTCAGACTCCCCTCAGTGACGGAATTTTCCTTGGAAGTGTAAGCAAAATAATCCCTTTCCTTCCCACATTTCTTTGGTCATGGTGTTTTATCACAGTGATAAAAACTCCAATGAAGATGTAGGGCTAGCTATGAAGAGTAAAGGCAAGAGTAGGAGGGTAACAAAAGAGGGTAATAGCTAGACGGTGATGTATATGGTTGAAGTTTATAATGCATATGTATGAAAATATTATAAAATAGTATATTTTTAATATATGTTAATAAAGTATTTTCTTTTATTCTTCACTTATATATTACATCCTACCTCAGTTTCCTCATCCTCCAAATCATTCCTCCCACCTCCCCCAGATCCACTCCTCCTTGGTTTTCCTTCAAGAGAAAGAACAGACCTCCCAGGGATATCCAATGAACATGACCCAAAAGTTACAATCAGAGTAGGCACACATCCTCATATCAAGTCTGGATGAAGCAACTCAGTAGGAGGAAAAGGGACACAAGCACAGGCAGAAGATTCAGAGATATCCTCCCTCCCTCCCCTGGGTGGTAATTCCACAAGAATGCCAAACTCAACAACCATGGTGTTATATGCAGAAAAGTTAGCTCAGACCCATACAGTCTCCCTGATCTCTGTGAGGCCACTTGAGAACTGGTCAGTTGATTCTGGGCCATGTTCTTTTGGTGTCCTTTGCCCTTACTTTCTCTCACTTTTCTGTGGGGTTCCCCTGGCTCTGCCTAGTGTTTGGCTGTAGGTCTCTGCATCTGCTCCCATCAGTATTTTTTTTTTTAGAAAGATGGTTAATCTTCATAGTTTACTTGATTGGATTTAGAAATACAGGGAAACTTGTCTTGGGGTATGGCTCTTGATGGCCTTCCTAGAAAAGATTGTCTGAAAATGAACAAGTACCCTGAATGTGCATCTCACCACCCCATGGGTCATGGTCTCAGACTAAATTAGAAGAAAGTGGTCTGAACACAAGGATTCATTACTCTTGACTGAAGATGCCATGTGATGGCCTCGTGCTCATGTTTCCATGCTTTCCCTGCCATGGTGGATTATTTTACTCCAAGCTATAAACTCCCTTCCTCAAATTGCTTCCTGTCATGGATTTAGTCTGATCAATGAGAAATGTAAGTAATACAAAAGGAAACTGAATGTATGAGCCTTGTTTGAATTCCCATCTAAATGAAGTGACTTGTTTATATCTTTTTAGTCAGTTGTAAAAGGGAATACAGATTAGGTAGTGGAAGTCATAAAATTTTGTTTGTATCAGATAATTTTGTTTTTTTTGTTGAAATTCTCATGAAAATTAATGGTGTATAAAGAAGTATTTACAAGAAATAGACCTACGAAGCAGAGTAAGGACCTAGGTGAATTCTTTCACAAAAATCTTAATTTTTAGAAACTAATCAAAGACGTAAAACTAACTTAAAAGGTATCCATTCTAAAACAACCTACTGAACATTGGGGTAAACAATGGAATTATACTGTTTAAACTTCAGTTAAGTGTCATTCCTCTCTTACATAGGGATAGAGCACAATAGCCATGAAAAAAACATCAGCTGGTGACCTGGGTGATGACCTGTTTTGGAGTGTCATGTTAAATCCCATTCCTAGAACACACTCAATATTTTTTATTAACTATTTACAGTTTCTTTTGAGCATTTTATTCCCAGGGCCTTGGATATTTGACCTGACTCTGAGTTCAGTTCCTTGGAAAAACCCCTATCCCTGGGGTTTTATTAAGAACAGTAGCAATAAGCTGGATTTAGTAACACATCGTTGGCTAAGTCTATGAATTATTTAGAACAAAGAAGAGGCTGGCTAAAAAAAATCTTCAGGGTTGGTAAAGAGAATAAGAGTAAAACAAGAGATTTTTATAATGTTCGAGTATATTTCAGTATATCAAATAGGGGCACATTACTTCAAAACCAGAAATGGAGAAGGAAAAAGAGGAAGAGGAAGAGGAGGAAGAAGAGGAAATAATAGTAATAATAATATAAATAGTAACAACAAACTTTTCCCTACTCTTGATATTCTACTCAAATAGGAGGTAAAAGCTAAGAATGAAATAAACTATATCAGGACAGAGTAGAAGAATAATAGCTTGCATCATTTCATAAAATATTGTGAACAATTATTATTTAATTCCAAGCTATAATCTTTCAATAAGAACTCTCCTTTTTGAGACAAGGCCTCTCTATATACCCCTGATCATCCAGGATCTCTCTGTATTGACCAAGCTGGAATCAAACTCACAGAAATTTTGCCTGTCTCTCTTTTAAGTGCTGGGATTAAAGGTATATGACTTGGTTCCCATGTAAAGAGCAATTTATAAGAAGGCAGACCAGAAAATAATCTAGAGCTCAAGGAAAAATACAGAGAAGAAAGCAACAGCCCAATGTTTCAGGACAAAAGAAGGGCCATAAAATAAACAGCAGTGAAGAACCAAACCCATGAAACATGAGGAGGAGGAGGAGGAGGAGGAGGAGGAGGAGGAGGAGGAGGAGGAGGAGGAGGAGATAGGACCCCAAAGGGAATAGATAATATTGCTTTAAATGTCTATCTTTCACTAAGAAGCAATTAAAGTAGATAGTGTGGCTGCAAATTGTATCCAATTGAAAGAGAATTGACTCACCCTGTAGCACGTAATACAGAAGCATACAAACTCTGGGAAGACAAAGGAGCTGACAAAAACTAAACAGAACCTTTGTGTGCATATACCCATTAACTTCCTCTCCCATCTCTGCCAGGATGATGCTTAGAATTCATTTCAAAACATTTAGAATAAAAAGTTCCCTTTAACTTCAATAGAGTAAGTTATAAGACATGGAAAGTAAATGAAAAGTGAGGTTCATATAAAGAAGTCAAAGCATGATATATGTAGAATGTGTGATGGGGAGGGGGCCTTCAAGGGTGCAATAAGAGAGATGTAGTAAACCAGCAGCCATCTTAGACTCCAGGACCAGCAGTCTACAAGGACAGACCATCCAGAAAAAAGCAGTTAGCTGTGACACAAGGCTACACCATGATGCTAAAGTTACCATCTTAAAGCACCCATATTGGTCTCCTTAAATGATGATAACATTTAATTATTTTCACCACCTACAATCTTCTAAGAATTTCTTTGGCAAACCCTGTAGGACCAGAGCTGAAATGATGATGATGAGAATGAACACATCTTGACCTGGACAGCTCATTGCCATGTTTCTTGTTCCTCTTTAGCCTAAAATCTCATACCAGTAACTGAATTTGAGTTCACCGGACTGTATTTATTTCTCTTCCTCACACAACAATTAAGTCTTCTTTCTCACCAACACTCATCTGCTTGTTTGGCATACTGAAATAGATGGCCAAGTCTAGATTATTAGAGCTTCTGATCACAAAACTCTTTAAACAGAAACTCCCAGAAGACTAATACACACTGAAAGTTAAGTACTTTGCCATAGCACTGCATGCTTAATACTTTTAAAGTCTATAAATTTGGCAATGTTGCCACTTAATTTTCCTACTCTACTGGAATTGTAGTATTCTTACCTTACTCTGTTCAAACAGAGAAAATCTATGGGTACTACATTTTGCCATGTAAAATGTATATTACATAATATAATGCATATTTAAGATTGTAAAGTACTTCCAGGAACTGGTTTGAGTATATCTTGTTAAAACTGCCCTGTATTTTCATTTCACAATTTTGCTTCTAGATAGACTCTTTTATGGCTGTAATACTAAAAATATCAAAATTATATAGTTATCTCAAGGATGTTAGTTACTTTCTCTTTTATTCTTTAGTATTCTTAAGTCCTGAGGACTCTTAAATGGTGATCTGACAGAGCCTAACACAACGGAAACGACAAAGACTAGGAAACAATAAGAATTCAAAGAGGTGCATGATCACACTTTAACATTTGTGATGTGCATAATTATTATTAATCAAGTTCCTTCTTCTCCATAACAAAATTACTGTACTACAGAGTTCAGTAAAAATATTTCCTCATCTTTCAGATCTTATTCTATCGCACAGAAGACAAAATTGCTTAATGTGGTTGATATGTGCCACCCACTGGTGAAATTCATGTATTCACAGATTACAGGATTGTGAGAAACTGAAAATTTGGGACTTTCATTAGGAAGAAGTGGGTAGTGTAGACAGTTTATTTTTTATTAACTATCTACTTGTTTTTTGAATATATTTTATGTTTGCAATCAAATGCTTGAAATTTGTATCATTTAAATATTGCATATTCAAATTCTCATGTACTCCTTACTAAAACAGAAAATCCCTATGTGCTTTATGGAGAGCATACTATTATTATCCGAAGGGGATATTATATTTAAAGTACATGAGATGGATACAAACAACATAGAAAAATGAATAAGTACTTAATATTGAATGTCATCAATGTATTTTATACTCATGTTCTGAATAGAAAATATGCTTTTTAACTGTTCTGTTTTTTATTTATTAAAAATTTTATATAGTATATTTGTTACTATTTCTCCTACCCCAGTTATTTTAAAATCTTCCGCATCTCGGCTGCTATCCAAATCCATGCCACTTCTAGCTATCTTTACAAAACAAACAAGCCTCTAAAGAATAATAATAAAATCAAATATAGTAAAACAAAAACCAAATTAAACGGAAGCAAAAGAACCGCAAAGAAGCACAAGCATCTAGATGCTATGTGCTGTATGCTATATGCTATATGCAAAGACACACACATTTGAATACACAGAAACACAACCCCCTAACCAAAAAGTAGCAAGAGAAGAAGCCATGATATACATATAAAAGACCACTGAGGTAAAAAAGTAAGCTTGACAAAATATGAGACAAAAGAACCTCTAATGATGCCATTGAGTTTGTTTTGTGTTGGACTTAAGGTCTGTCCTTAAGAATAATTTATATCCTTATTGAGACTGTTGGAAATAATAAAGTTTTACTTGTAAATGGAGATAACTTCTGGGATTCAGATATGAGCTTGTGTGTACTTTCAATCTCAGCTCTGGAATCACATCTGGTACAAAATAAAGGCTGTATATGGCAAACCTATTGCCAAAATTATCCCAAATGGAGAAAAACTTGAAGCATTCCCATTAAACCAGGAATAAGATAGGGTTTTCCATTTATAAACCTAATAAAAATGTGAATATTAATTTAAGAAAGAAATGATGGTTTGGGTTAAAAATGTCTCATGTAGGCTTAGAGATTTGAAATTTTGTTCCTCATTTGATGGGTGCTGTTTGGGGAAGTTTAGAAGATATAGCTTTAGTGTAGGGAGTCCATCACTAGTAGAAGATTTTGAGAGTACTTAGGCTTGGCATACTTCCAGCTCACTTTCTTTGTTTTATGTTTATGGTTAAGGATATGATTTCTCAGCTTCCTGGGTCTGCTACCATGTCTGTTGCTTGCTGCCATGCCTCTGCCCTACCATAATGTTCTTCCATCCCTCATGAATGATAAACCAAACTAAATTTTCTTTTCTTTGAGTCCTTTGGTCAGGGTAATATATTATTGCAACAGAAAATAAACTGATCCAAAGATTTGCAGAATGCACTCGATCCCAATGAGAACAACGAGGGCATTCTTCAATGAAACAGGAGGAGAAAAGAAACTTAAATTCATATGAAAGTACTAAAGACCTTGAATAGACAAACAGTCCACAAAAATAACACTGGAGGGATGACCATATCTGATCTCATGTTACACTACAAAGCAATAGTAATTAAAACAGCATGGTTCTGAAGAAAAAGCTTTAAAAAGAAGAAATACAAATAGGTAAGGAATATTTTTAAAAGTGTTACATATCTTTAATCATTAGACAAATGAAAAGCATCTTGAGATTTCATCTTACCCCAGTGAGAATGGTTAATTTTAAAAGAAAACTGATGAGAAGTTCTGGCATGGATATGGAGAAAGTGGACTATTTATCAATTTCTTGTGAAACTGAAAACTAGTAGAACTCCTGTTTTCTAGTATGGATGTTCATCAGAAATCTGGAAATAGGTCTCCCATTATTCAGTTCTACCACTCCTAGATATATATCTAGGTGACCCTGTATCCTACTGTTGAGACCCTGGAACCTCAGTGTTCACTGCTGCTCTATTCACAATAGCCAGGAAGTGGAAACAGTCTAGTTTTTTTTTTTTACACCAACTGAAGAACAGATAATGAAAATGCACACATAAGAAATGGAATTTTATGTACCCATAAAAATGGAAATTTCAGTTAAGTGCATGGGGTTACTCAGTCCCGGAAAGATAAATTCTGCATTTCCTCCTTCATATGTGGATCCTAGCTTTAGATGTTTAGATTTCTTAATTAATTTTGAATATCTATTCATGCCAAGAACCCTAAAGGAAGCTTTGAGGATGAAAAATCTTAAGTTCTGGAGACAGTAGAAATCAGTAGCATGAAAAAAAATGGAGAATATTTGGGAGAAGTCTAAGTGTGGAGGTAGATAAAAAGGTGCAACTAAAAATAAAGATGTTGAAAACTCATACAGATACCAATTATTTCCAAGACTTTTAGAATAATTCTGGAAAAATTGCGTCAAACAGTGATTGAAGATCATGTCCCCTCTGAGAAACTGTATTTATCTAACAAAACGCCCACTGTCAGGCATCTTATACTGATACCTCCCTTCAAGTTGTTGGTACAGAGGGGTCACAGAGACCACACAAACAGTACAGACCAGTGTCATATTTGTAATAAGATCATATTACTGAATATGCCAAACACACGGGTCGTAGAAAATGGAGAAATCAAGCTAGAATTTACCTGGATGCTTCCTTATATCTTATGAGCAATTATAGTGTCTGAAGTCACTATGAAAGATGAGAGAACTAGGTGGCAACAATATTATCCACCTGTAAACTCTAAAAGCTACAATAATGAGCAACCTAGTAATAGTTAACCATTGGTGTAATAGTTAAATTACAGTAGTAACCAAAGATTTTCTGATTGGATAAGGCCTACTCAAAAGGAGGAGATTCATGCCTGGTATATTAAGTAGGGCCAAGAACCCATGGCTGTGGATTACATGGACCCTAGGAAAGAACCTATGGCTACTAATTTGCTAAATAAATCTAGCATCAAACTACTTTCTAAATCCTTATCTTTATGCTTATATATTAGTGAAACATTGAGGAATCATAAGAAAATGGTTTTATTTTTTTTTTTTATGTAGAGTTGAGGGTTAATACAATCCTCACAACTGGCCAAAGTACAGAAAAAAGTATCTGTGGAATGCTCAGCCCTAATGGGACTGGAGAGGCATGTCAGAGTGTCTGAAGGTAACATGCAACTGCCAAATTAAAGCATACAACCATAAGAAAAATTATGATGCTACTGAAATATAAGGTACAAGAAGCATTATGTAGAGCTACACATAAAAGAACATATGTGAGAAAGCCCATGCCATATAAATAACTCCAAAAACTTGTACTATACAAATATCCCAACCCTTATGTGAGACTGTTGACCTTGCTCAACTCTTTCACTCTGCACTGGCCTGCACAGCTCTCCCTTGTAGGATATTCCTTCTTGACACATTTTCACACTTTGTTTGCTAATAACCCTGTATCTGTTTCCAGCTCCTGGTTTTGGGACACAAGAACTCCTCTTGAGGAACATTCCAAATCTTATATCTACCAATATCAATGAACTTATATAAATACAAATTATGACATTGGGTCATGGCAAACCATTGGGGGACTTAGTGAACCCAGGTGATTTTATTGTCTGTGTTTATGTTGGATCCACAAAAATTAGAAATGGAATATTTTATTTTGTTGTTGTCATCATCATTGCTGCTGTTGCTTTTGAGTTTGGTAGATTCTTAAATAGGTGCTCCACCAGCAACTGAAAGGTTTAGATTTTTGATACTTTATTGAAAGCCAAAATTGCACTTCAGCACACAATGAATATATGTATATTTCTTACTAAAGAGGAAAAAATTAAAAATTAAAACATTTTTAAAGAATAGTATGAGGACACACTCACTTTAGCATAGTGGAAGCACAATGTTGAGAGTATATGCTGATAAATATGAACAGTCAAGATGTGTAACTGTAAGACCTCTCATTGACTGCATGGAAGGAAGATTTCAAAATGGAGTTAGTGTCAATTGCAATAAAGGGTAATTATTGTTATATTTTTATTTTAGAATCTCTAAAAGTGATCATTGTGAGCAACTAGTTCATTTATGATAAGCACATTTCTTTTGGGATAAAATGTCTTCTGAGTCATTAAATACAATATAAATTTAATTAGTGAATTTTTCATCTAAAATGGCCTGCTGTGACTAACCAAACTGACTTTAAAGGTCACAATCACATAAAAGAATGTATGAAATTCAACAATATTGTAAGAAATATTAATTCTTTTATTCTCTCAGTTATTCATATACATATGTGTGTGTGAAGATATCTCTATCTCTACCTCTATCTCTCTCTATCTCTCTCTATCTGTATCTCTCTACATATGAAGATATATATGTATCTTCATAATGATAATTTCGGCTCTAAGTAACTTTTTCAGAATAATATGACTCATAAGTTCATTATAGAGTGTTAGGATATATATGGATACCTAGAATAGTCTACATCAATCTCCTGTCGAATAATGCAGCAATCTCTTCAATGGTGTCTAATGATAGAGCTCCTCACTATATGAGTCTCCACCTCCAGCTACAAAGATACCCATTCAAAGTTGATGGCTGCTAGGAGAGAGGTTGTTTGCGTAGGGGTTGGAACCACTTCTAAGTTTTCCATGTTCCAGCAGATGGCTCTACACTGATATGCATATGGGCAACACTAATTAGATTTGATGTATTATGAAAATAAAGAAAAAAGAAATGGTATAAAAGTGACGGGGGAGGTGATGGGAAGGACCTGGGAAGAACTGGAGGGAAAAGTATGGGATGATTAAGATTAAAATATATTGTATATATACATATATGAAATTCTCAGAGAATCATTAAAACCATGATATTTTTAAAAAGTTAAATAGCTTCACTTGTAGAATAAAGTTGAAGGTAGAAAAATTCTGGAAACACTTAATATATGTGAAAATGTTTCTGAAGAATTCAAGGTGGTTCTACTTATATCATGTTTACTTTCATTAAGTATTTGATTTCAGAACATTCTCATGGACACTGATAGAATATCTGGAAATCCTAGGGATGCAAATATATAATAAAATTGAGGATCAATATTTCTAGATATATTTCTAACACTTATTTCTCAAATATGCTTCTGAGTATTGGTTTTGAGGATCTCTAATTTTTTTTAATGGCATACATCTCTAACATAAGGGAGTTAGGGCTATAACAATTCTTTCAAAGAAATGAAGGAAGAATTAAAAATGGATCTTAGTTTATATGTATATATTCCACTTTAGTAGAAAAATTAAATGCCACTAAAAATCATCTTCACCTATGTGTATAAAGTAATTATATATAATGGGGAAGTAGTTTACTGAACAGTTCCATGTTTTAATATAGTTGTTTGTAAAGAAATATTTTAAGGGACATATAAGATGAAATAATAAGTAATACTAAGGGCTTTGTTACTGAAGAGTTTCATGTTTTAATTTAGTTGTTCATAAAGAAATATTTTAAAGGACATATAAGATGAAATAATGAACAATAGTATGAGCTTTGGAATATTTGTATACCCATGAAAAATAATTAAAAAAATCAAATTCTGAAACTTTAAGTACATCACTTTTCTTAACATCGGGCTCTTTGTTTTTAAAGCTAAATAAATAAATGAATAAATAGATAAATAGTATAATTTTAAGATGGTGAATAAAGGAGTTATTATATACAAAGCTACTTTGAAAAATGAGGAGATAATACCTTCTCAAATATTGATGTTTAGCATGGTACCTACCCACTTGTAAGTGAATATTAGCTGTAATTAAAGATAATCATGTTACACTCCACAGACCCAGAGAGGCTAAGTAACAAAGAGGGCTTAAGCAGGGATACATGAATTTCCCTGGGAAGGGGAAATATAATAAATTTTACAGGTGGACTGGGGGCAGGTAGAGATGGGTACAAGTGAAGAAGGGAGATGGCTGTGGACAGGGAAGAGAGTAGGAAGGGGAAATTGTAGTTGGGATGCAATATATTAGAGAAAAATAAATATTTAAAAATTGATGTTTACTATGAATGTGTAGATCCAAATATGAGGATTGTGATCTAGAGCTTTATAAAGTAGGTAATCTACAAGTTATTTTATCTCCACTTTCATTCCTATGTCCTTCCCAATTTCTGTCAACTAAAACTTCTGCCTAATTCTCTTTAAAGATAGGCAATCCAAAATCTTGCTCACTGCCAACTCTTTTTTAAACTGTCAGAGGAATTATAACTACCAAACTTTTTCTGATTTTTTAGATGACTCTAATAAATAAAAAATAAAACCTAACTAACATAAATAAATGAGAAGATGTAGGTTTTGTGAAAAATGAACTGAGATAACTTGTCCTTCAAATGTCCTTTATTAGAAGAGGTAGGCCAACTGCTTCATTAGCAGAGACAATCATCACTGATAACATGATGAGGGTCATGAAGGGAAAGATAATTCAGTTCCCTTCAGTTCCAAAGAATTGAGGGGGTGCTTTTTCTTTTCAAAAGAATGTGAGCAGTCAGGAGAATCCATGCCATATGATCTAGTATATGTGCTAGAAGTCAGGATCTGGGAATTGGAAGAAGGGGGGCGAACTGCAGCTGCAAGGAGGAACCTGTAACATAGGAGCTTTAAGGGCACAGCTTGTGCTATTTATAAATTTCTAGGAGAGAGATTCACAGAACATGGCTTGACTTCTAAAGAAGAGAGAGGCAGCTAGTGGCTCTGTATCCTAATATCTATAACAGTCACTCTCAAAATATTCAAAGTAAGTAATCAGATGATTATTATTACTAATTCTAATATAGAAAAAGCAAGTATAGTTTGAAATATTGAAAAGAATGGTATTTGTGTTTACTCAATTTACTTCATTAAAAATTTCAACTTATAGAGGCATTACATTTAAATAGACAAAAAGTTAATAAAATCAATATTTTCTCATTAAGTTTAGTATTTGAATGAAAATGGCCTCCATAGGATCATAGAAAATGAGAGCATTAGGAGATATGACATTGTTGGAGTGGGTGTGGCCTTGTTAGAGCAAGTAAGTCACTGAAGATGGGCTTTGAGATTTCTAATGCTCAAGCCAGGCCCAGTGTCACTTTCTCTTCCTTCTGTCTGAGGATCTGGTTGTAGAACTCTCAAATACATCTACAGTACCATGTCTACCTGCATGCTGCCATGTGTCTGGCCATGAAGATAATTGCCAAACTTCTAACCTGCAATCCACCCTTAAACACTGTCCTTTATAAGAGTGGCCATAGTCATGACATCTCTTCACAGAAATAGAACCACAACTAAAACAGAATTTGATACCAGAGACTGTGATACCACCCTGATAGGCCTGAGCATGATTTTTTTTCCTAGAGGAATTTGGAAACTTTAGGACTGAACTAGCAAAGTAATTGGACAATTTAACTGGGGCTTAATGGGTCACAGTAGTAGAAGCATGAAAGGCAGAAGTTCATAGAGTGATTTGACTTGTGGGCGTCATGCTCAAGAGGATTCAATGACAAATATTAGTATGTGGCCTAGAGATAGTTCTTGTCATAATTTGGTGAAGAATGCCGCTTCTTTCTGCCCTCATCTAAACAATCTGCCTAAAGCAAGTTGAAGAATTTTGTATTAATAGATTTGGCATAGATTTCCAAACAAAATTGTTATTCCATGATTTTGTAAGAGATAGAGTCAGATATCTCAAAACTCAAGGTGTCAGGGAGCATGATTTCATTTCATTCATCAATGAGTTTGGACAGAGGACTATAAACATGTAATTCATTCATTGACTTCAGACTGATGAATTGTGATTCTGCATAAATGTCAGTATGCCTTGGATATTTTGAAAATAAAGTCAAGATATAAAATTTTAGGCTGGCAGAATCTATGTCTAGGTTGAGTTTTCAACAAAATATTCTTCCCTTAACGTGGTGTGTGTGTGCATGTGTGCATGTGTGTGTACGTGGGAGCGTGCGTGCGTGCGTGCGTGCGTGCGTGTGTGTGTGTGTGTGTGTGTGTGTGTGTGTATTTAAGTGCTGGCTGGCCTTTAGACACTCGCCTCTATCTGTTCTCCTATTTTCCAATGCTGGGACTATAGGTGCTCCTCCCTATGCTTAGTATTTGTATGTATGCTGTGGATCCAAACTCAGATCTTCATGATTGCACACACCCCACTGAGCCTTCTCCCCAGTATTAATCTTTGAATATTTTTAAAGTGACATTTTATACCTGTTAAATGTTATATGTTTAAAATCTAAATACATACAAATATACATCTATGTTGTAATTTTACATATAGAATAGACTGAGCCCAAACATTAAAATGCATTACTGGTAAAAATTAGAAGTAATTAAGGAAAACTGTAGTGCACCAAGTAGGCATTCTCTCCTCTGTGTACTTCAGCATGTAAGATCTGTCTAATGCTAAGCAAACAGATTGGATGCTAGATTGTTACAAAGGATAAATAAATGCACAGGGAAGGCCAAGCATTTGAAATGTTGCATATTTAGGGATTCTCTTTTTATTTTGTTTATTTCATCATGCCTTTGAATATTATGGAGTTGTGGCTAAAATGGTTACTAGAAAAAAATAAAACTGTTGTGAAAATATCTGAAATGTGATTTAAAAATAAATATAGGAGTAATTGCACTCAAAAGCCTATGGAATATAAATTAGTGAAAGTGAAGTTGTTGTCTTGTGATTTATTGAAACATAAGTTGGCCTGTAATAAAATGACACCAAAGACAATTTATTTTCAGCTTTATTTTTTTAATTTTTTATGACGACAATGATATGATGCCTCACTGATGCATGTAAATGCTAAAAATGGTAGCAATTATCTGTATAGATAGCTCCACACATCATTCAGTTATAATGAGACAAGAAATAGCTCCCTATAGGTAGTAAGGGGAAAAGGCTTGTGGTGAAACCTACAAGTTGCTTACATATATGATTGTAGGAATGAATGTTAGAGTTAAAGAAGAATGTTAGGGGTCGTGCCTATCTACTGGAGGTGATCTCTAAGGTTCTATCTCCCCTTTGATGGTATTTCAGCTAATGTCATTCTTATTGGGTCTGGCTTCCCTGACATCAGTTGTTTCTAATGGCTAGCCCCAGCTCCCCATGCCCCACTGCTACATATTTTTATTCAGTTTTCTGACCTACTGTACTTCTTGTCCCTTCCCATACCTGATCCTGCCTCCCTTTTTCCTCTCTCCATCCTCTTTCCCTCCCAGGTCCCTCCCTCCTTCTACTTCCTGTGATTATTTTGTTCCCTCTTCTATATAGGACTGAAACATTTACACTGTGATCTTTTTTCTTCTTAAGCTTCCTGTGGTTTGTGGATTGTATCATGTGTATTCTGAGCTTTTGAGCTAATATCCACTTCTCAGTGAGTGGGTCACCCACCAATCTCAAAATTTTTTGACCCAGAATTATTCCTATCTAAAGAAAAGGCAAGGACAAAAATAGGGCAGAGATTGAAGGAAAGGCCATCCAGAGACCCCCCCCTACCTAGGAATCCATCCCATCTGCATACACCAAACACCAACACTATTGTTGATACCAAGAAGCAAGTGCTTGCTGACAGGAGCCTGTCATTGTTGTCTTCTGAAATGTTCTGCCAGCACTTGACTAATACAGAAGTAGATACTGACCGCTAAGCATCGGACTGAGCCTCGGGACTCCAATGGAAGAGCTAGGGGGAAGGACTGAAGGAGTTAAAGGGGATTGAAACTCCATAGGATGATCATTATCAACTAACTTGACCACCCAGGGCTCCCATCGACTAAACCACCAACCAAAGAGTACACATGGAGGGACTCATGGCTCCAGCTACATGTGTAGCAGAGGATTGCGTTATCTGGCATCAATGGGAGGGGAGGCCCTTGGTCCTGTGGAGGCTCGATGCCCTAGTGTAGAGGGATACTAGAGCGGTGAGGCAGGAATGGGTGGGTGGGTGAGGTAGAGCACCCTCATAGAGGCAGGGGGAGGGGTGAGGGGATGGGGGTTTGTGGAGGGGATAACAGGAAGAGTGATATCATTTGAAATATAAACAATTAAAATGATTAATAAAAGAAAAAAGAGAAAAAAGAATGTTAAACTTAAAACAAAGTGCTTGCAGTTGGGTGTGTCATAATCCAGATGATTTGATAAGAGTCAGAGAGGCTGGCAGTCTTGGTGTTTAGCCTCCATAAGATCCCTTGAGGAGGGACATGTATGACATCGTTTTTCTCTTCATAAATCCTCACTTCTAATACAGCTCACTGAGACAGACTAACTTGTAATTAAGGGTGGTTTTTGAAGCCATAGAAACCTTTGAGACTACCCATGACCACCCTATATACAAGGTACTAAATATGAGGTTAACAAGAAAGACTGCAATTACATCTTGGTGGCCATGTTGTAGTTAATTCTCTGCTACAATAAAGTTATAATAAGATGATCATGTAAATGTGAGGGAAAAAAAGAGAGCATTGTAGATGTAACGGTGCTTGAGTCAGTTGCGGGGTCAAAGGACAGCTGGCCATCATGGATAGTGAAGAGAGCAGTAGTTAGAGATGCACAGAGGCAGGCTTCAACTACTCTTAAGCTAGTGTGCAGTGCATGATCATATCCCTGGGACTAGAAGGAGTGGAGGCAGCCTGTGGCCAGGATGGAATATATGGGAGAAGAATAAATAAAAACAATTCTGCAGCAGTAACATCCATAAAACTATAGTAAACATGTGGAACCAAGCTATTGAAATTGATGGAGTTATGTTGGAGAATGGTACCATCTGTATGGGAATACTCCTACTGCTCTTTTATAGGCACGTATCTCTATACTTTTATACGCATATGTTGTAGTCCAGATGAACTGGAAAGGGTCAGACAGGCTTCAAAAAGTAAGGCCAGTGCTGGCCGCCTTGCTTACTGCCCTCCATAAGTTTCCTTCCCAAATTAATGTCAATTTTTAAAATGTTATTCTGACACATGTCTATTTGTATTTAATGTACTTATGTAAATTTAATTTGAATGTCTCTAATGTTTGATGTTTGGTACCAAGCATCTTTATATATACCTATTTGCATGACCATCTGTGTATTATTTATAGTGAAATGTTGCTTTGTGTCTTTCCCCCTTATCAAGCTGGATTGTGTTTTTGTGTATATATTCCAGAGTCCTTCATATGTTTTAGAACAAACTAACTGTGATTGGCTAAAAAAAATTATCTTATAAAAAGTACTCATATCCTAGATCCTCTCCATTTCACCTTATATGGAAATAAAAAGGGGATATGAGGAATGATCTTGGAAAGAGCACATACATCAGAGAACCTTTCCACATACTCATATATGGCAATAAAAATTAACATTTTGCAGCTCTAATTAAGGGATTTGTGATACAGAGATCATTTTGGACTATGTAAGTGAACTCTAAATAAAAGTACATAAGTCATTTATTAAAGGAACAAGAATAAGATATCAGAAAGATAATAATAAATAGGTGCTGCAGATTTAGCTCAATGGCAAGACTGTTTACCTAAGATGTGTCCACTGATACAACAGTGGCATGACTTTCTCTTTTTGTTTTTTTTTTTTTGTTTTTTGTTTTTGTTGTTGCTTTCAGATAGGCTGACACGGAACTTATAATTTAGGCCAGACTGACCTCAAACTCATAGAGATCCAACAGCCTCTGCCTCCTGCATGCTGGAATTATAGATGTGTGCCAGCTCTTCTAGCCCTGACAACTTTCTGATTGAATTTGAAGCCTTATCTACAGATACTATACTGATTTGAAGCCTGATACTATAAAGTTGGCCAAAATTCATTAAATGGATTTCATTAAATGGATGTGGGGTCAAACTACCAACTAAACATCTATGTTTATGATTATAGACTAGTGCTTACTCTGTCAGCCTATTTCAGTGACAGTTTGCTTGCAGGGGTGACAATTAATACAGAAACTTACAACTACTCCAGTGCTGACTGTTGAGTTCTCTCAGTCTTAAGTGGAACACTTAGATCATCCACTCAAAGGCCCATTGAAGAATGTAGAATAACAGAAGTTGGGGCAAAAAGGATTTAGGAGCTGTATAGTGGTGAGTCATTCTACAAAACCATGTTTTCTGCATATGACTTGACTGCTGCACTTGTGAATGCACAGATTATTGGTCTTTGCACAGGATTGGTCTAGTCAACATTCCATCATGTATAGGTCCCATTCCACCATCAAGAAGTTCCATTCCACCCTGAAGAACTACTGGGGTTATTAGTTGCTGAGGAGGGAATGTTCATTCTATTCAGTGGTATAGCCACCCATCTTTCAGTCAAAAAGCCTACGTGGTTTAGCCACCACTCCCCTTGCCTTCACCTGGCCTATGTACCAGGAACATCCATATTAAATCCTTTATTGTCCCAATCCTTTGCAGGCTGAGTCTTCTGTGGCATGCCTACCTGCCCGTAGATGTGTACCACCTCTTGAGTACCATTCTCTATACCAAGGCTGCCCACTCAAGACCTGTTGCACCAGAAATATCCAGGTTAAGCCCACCTTTCCAAGACCTGCTACGCCAGGGACAACCAGATAGTTTAATGCCAACATAATAACACAATCAACAAGGGCTACACCAATATGGCACCTCCAGAGCACAGAATCCTACTATGGCAAGCTCTGGATATCCTAACACAGCGAAAGCACAAGAAAATGTCTTAAAATCTAACATCATAAGGGTAATAGAGGCCTTTAAAGAGGAACATAATAATTAACTTAAAGAAAAAAAAGAAAAATACAATCAAATGGGTGAAAGAAATGAAGAAAAGTTTTCAAGGCCTGAAAATAAAAATAGAATCAGTAAAGAAAGCACAATCTAAGGAAATCTTGGAGGTAGAAAACCTAGGGAAGATAACAGGAACAGATGTAAGCATCATTAACAGAATACAAAATATGGAAAAAAAATCTCAGGTATAAAAGAAATTGATACATCATTCAAAGAAAATGTTAAATCTAAGATTTCCTGATATAAAACATCTAGGAAATCTTAGATCCTATGAAAAGACCTAACCTAAGAATAATAGTAATAGAAGATGAAGAGTCCTAGCTCCAAGGACCAGAAAATATTCTCGACAAAATCATAAAAATAAAATTTCCCCAATCTAAAGAGACACCTATAAGTTGTACAAGAAGCTTACAAACACCAAAAAATTCCTCTCACCACATAATAATTGTCAAAACACTAAATCTACAGAACAAAGAAAGAATATTAAAAGCTGCAAGGGAAGATGGCCATGTAGCATAAAAAGGAAAGCCTATCAGAATTACACATGACTTCTCAATAGAGACTCTAAATGGTAGAAGTTCCTGAATAGATGTCTTGCAGCTTCTAAGAGACCACAGATTCCCACCTAGACTACTATATTCATCAAAACTCTTAATCAACTTAGATTTAGAAAACAAGATATTACAAGAAAAATTAAATAATATCTATCCACAAATCCAGTCATACAAAAAATTCTAGAACAAAAACTCTAACCCAAGAAGGCTGACTACATCCAGGAAAACACAGGAAATAAATAATTCCACTCTACCAAAAACAAAAGAAAGGAAGCACACATAAACATACAACCAACATCAAAATAACAGGAATTAACAATCATTGGTCATTAATCTCTTTCATCAATGGAATAAATTCCCCAATATAAGGACACAGGCTAACAAAATGGAAGCAAAAACAGGACCCCTCATTCTCATGCACATAAGAAACATACCTCAGCAACAAAGATAGACATTACCTTAGAGTAAAAGGGTGTAAAACTGTTTTCCAAGCAAATTGACTCATCTAGCAAGTTGGAATAGCCATTCTAATAGCTAATAAAATAGGCTTTCAACCAACATTAATAAAAAAAGATGGGGAAGAACACCATACTCATCAAAGGAAAAATCCCTCAAGAAGTTGTCTCAATTCTGAAAATCTATGCCCTGAATGCAAGGGTGTCCACATTTGTAAAAGTAACATTAATAAATCTTAAAGTACACAATGAACCCTATCCATTAATAGTGGGAGACTTCAACACGCAACTCTCACCAATAGACAAGCTATCAAGGCAGAAACTAAACAGAAATGATGAAAGTAACAGAGGTTATGTATCAAAAGGCCTAATATATCTAAAGAACATTTCCGCCTAAGACAAAACAATATATCTTCTCAGCAACTCTGAAAACCTTCTCCAAAATTCACCACCTATTTGGTCACAAAGAAAGCCTCAACAGGTACAAGAAAATTGAGATAACTCCTTGTATCTTATCAGACCAATATGAAATAAAGCTGGACTTCAGCAGTAACAGAAACAAGATGTGAAGGGATAAAGATGGAATAGACATTGAGAAAATAGCCAACCAATGACTGGCCCACCTTGAGGTCTTTCCCATGGGATAGTGCCAACCCTAACACTATTAATGATACTCTGTTATACCTGCACACGGGAGCCTTGCATAACTGTCTCCTGAGAGGCTTCATATAGTGTCTGATGGAAACAGATGCTGAGATCCACAGCTAAACAATAGGTGGAGCTTAGAGAGTTTTATGGCAGAGTTGGGGGAAGAATTGAGGAACCTGGATGGGTCAAGGATAGCACAAGAAGTCCTACACAATCAACTAACCTGAACCTAAGTAGTCTCGCAAAGACAGAGCTACCTTACCTACCAAAGAACATGTATGAGTGGACCTAGCCCTGCCACAAAGATTTGTAGCAGATGTGCAACTTGGACTTCATTTGGGTACCCCAACAACTGAGGCAGGGGCTGTCTGTGACTCTGTTGCCTGTCTTTGGGTCTCTTTCACATAGCCTCTCTGCCTTGTCTGCCCTCAGTGAGAGAGGATGCATTTAGTCTTGCTTTCTCTTGATGTCCCAGGGTATGTTGGTACATATGGGAAGCCTCCCCTTCTCTAGGAAAAAAAGGGATAGTGGAATGGGGAGGGGTTGAGAGGGTGGGACTGGGAAGAGAGGAAGGAGGGGGGCTACAATCAGGTTGTGAAAAATATACTCTACTCATGGTCATACAACCAAACATAATTAAATGTCATAGATCATGTGCAGAATGAAAAGATATTAGAGGAGGTGGAGAACTTGAGAAGGAGCAGAGAGGGAAGGAAATGAAAAAAGGGTAACTGAGCATGAAACTGATCCAAATTCATTATATACATATGAGAAGTTGTTATTTGCTGTGTGTGTGTGTGTGTGTGTGTGTGTTTGTGTGTGTGTTAGTGGACATAAAGCCCTCCATTCCACTCAGAGCTGTATAAAAGTGTTTCCATGCCAATCAGTCACACAGAGAGATGTGCACACAATCCATGAAATGCTGGAAGCTACCAGAAATTCATAGGTAAAAAAAGAAACAGAATCTTGTTGTATATCTTGATAGAGTATGGTATCATAGACAGGATATAGTTTAGTCATTCTGATTTTAGACTTCTGGTGTCATAGCTATGAAAAATGCATTTGCATGAGTCTGATGTATTTTTACATATGCGGAAGGAAGGTGCTTTCCTGAATTTCTCTTTATCTAATTTTTTTTAATTTTTAAAATATTTATTTCTTGAGTGTTTTGTCTGCATGTGTGTCTGTGCATAACATGTGTGCCTGGTGCCTCCCAGGATCAAAAAAGGTGGTGGATCCCCTGGGACAGAAATTACTGATGGCTGTGAATTACCATTTGGGTTCTGCTGGCTGTGCAGCTCAGTACTCCTCGCCACAGAGCCATTTCATCAGCAGGAATCCACACGTTTTGAGACAAGGTCTCACAAAAACTCGAGTTCACTCATTGATTTTGACAAGTGGGATTAACATAAGTTTTCAAGCTGTACTTATATCTACAAATAATATGTAGTATGACCTGCTTACTGTAATATACCTTACTTCGTGCCTCAACTACCCCCCCTTCTCTTAATCTTGAGAGACAGTTACAGAATAACTGTCCTAAGCTGCAATTTCTGCTTCTGTAAAGGTGCTGCTCATGGGCCTTAGTCACGAGGGCTGAACTTCAAACCTCTAACCCACTAATAACAAAAGAGACCCAAAATAATACTGTAAAGCCTATACAGGCAAGTAACTGTAGATGAGAGTCCAGGCTCTCTCCAGGCCAGCAGCAGTGAGCTGCTAGCCAGCTTAATAAAAATGAGTTCCCCAAATCCTCCAATGCACTCTGGGTTTCTCAGTGACCACATTTCTGTAACAATTTGGCTAGACAAGGCCCAAGGAGTTTTGTGCCCCAGTACCCCCAGTGCCGAAATTACAGGCATGCATTAGAGGCCTGGATATTTAAGTAGGTGCCGTACATGTTAGTTAGGTCTTCATATTTACAAAGCATATGCTTTACTGACCCAGCCAACTCTAACCCCAAGAATACATTATTTTAAAATTTTATTTATTTTAAATTTAAATGTATGTATGCATGTATTTATGTGTATTTGTTCATATGTGCATGACATGCGTGCAGATACTCAAGAAAATGAAAGACCAAATGGACCTGGAGTTGTAGTCAGTTTTGGGCAGGCATGGTCCTCTGCAAAAAGCAGCAAGTGCTATTAACTGTTGGAATATCTCTTTAGCCCCCAAGAATGCATTTTTAAGTCAAGTTTGTGGCAATATTTTATTGAAGCTATTGGAAACTGATACACTATATTTTATTATCATTTTTTTGTACCAGAAATGTAAGAAAACAAATTTGCTTTTTAATCCACCAATTGAATTGAATCGGTGGTTCTTAGTTGTGGTGACTTTTTCTGAACAGGTGTTATGAGTGAATGACCTCAAAGCCAAATAGCCACCATCTTGGGAGTTTAGCTGTACCCTCTTGCAAAAGAATTATCTCAGTTGGTTTTGCTGGTTGTTTATGTTCCCTCATGGAGTGGTGGGGAAGTACAGTGAAAATGAGAAACCTGACAATTACACTATACAAAGTACATGCAAATAAAGCTTTAGGAAAAATGATTATGGCTTTAATATTTGCTCTTACCAGAGCTACGCATGTTATGCTAATTGCTAACCATTGTAAAGAGGCAAATGGAATGTCTTTTAACTGGTGTATGAATCATAAACAGAATAATTGTGCACATTAATTGGGAACCTTGTGATGTTTCAATATATTTATACACTGTGCAAGTTTAAATCAGACTAAATATATATATCTCCTCAAAACCACTACATTTTTATGATAAAAACATGCAAAACCATTTCTTCTGACTTACTGAATTTGGCATCACATTATTCTTTATAAACACCAGACCATGTAATTGTGGCACAGAACTTCCTATTGCTAACTCACCATATTGTCTTTGTTCTCAGTGAGAAAGAATTGAGAATTGTTTTTAGGCACCATTGCTATGGACAGAGGAACCCACCTCATCACTGGATGTGGGATTTCTTGCTAAATCCTTACCTTAATTTGCTTGATTTTCACATAGATTGATGGATGATTTTGAGTTGCAAGGTTCTTCAGGGCTGAGTAAAGAATATGTGAACCAAATGGGGAGTAATTGTACGATTTCTTAATGTCTTTAATGCTCTTGTCAGTTTAACATCTTCTTTACACAGTCAAATTCTTTAAGGTATATATGGAATATATGGATTTTGTAACAATTTCTTAGAGATGCCTGTTGGAAGAGAACAGTAATTGTGCAAAATGTGAAGAACATGGATTTAGGGCTGGAAACAGAGTCCAAACAGCTGTGGTTACATTCTGTTTGCTGAGGAATTGGGTGCCATAGTGACCTAAGTGCTACTTATTTATAGAAAACTTATGTCTCTCGGCACTTTGCCAATCTGTATGCAGAAATAGACTTGAATCATTTGAGGAATATCTGTTCATGATATCCTTTGACGTACTCCATCAGTCAATCAAATATGGATTGTGAATCTTAAAATTCAGAAGTATATTTCTGTCTTTTTAGAGAGCTAGAGGTGTTGTCAGTGATATAGGAAGGTATCAGAAAGTGGCGACAGAACAGAAAGAAAAAATAGCAGTTAAAGAAAGCAAAACCACAAATTTGAACTTGTGTGGGGTATGGGTTAACATGAAAAATTTAGAAGAAAGGAAAAGGAAGAAGGAAATAAAATAATTCTATTATAATCTCAAAATGTTTATGAAAGAGTAATAATACTCGAAGTAAAAGATACTCTCAATATAGATGGAGAAAAGTCCACAAGACCTCACCCATAGATGAAAACATGCTGGCAGTCAATGGTTACTGATGGAGAAAATCGGTTTTCTCGAAGAACAAGGTCCCTAACATGTTTTCCAGTCCCACATGATCAGCACTGAACACATGTACATTGAGTAATACAAAATGGAATCACCAGGTTTTATGGGTTATGAATTTGAGAAGGAATTGGGGAAAGAAACATGGAAGGGATTGAGGAGGGGATAGATATGGTTGGAGATGTTATAACATAGTCTGCTCATGTTTAAAATTTTGAAAAGTAAAAATTTAAATAATAATTATTTCACAATTTAAATTACAAACTCTTAAATACATTTGAATATTCTTGTCATTCATGTTTATTTCTGATGTACCATATTCAACATGTTAAGACAAAATACCAAATGCAAATCTCTATTTCATTCTAAAATTCCTGGTCTAAATATGCAAAGTTCTAGAGTTTCCATTTTATTATACTAAAAAGGAATGAGATTTACCAAACTTTAAGTGTATATTTATTTGAATTTTGAATTTGGTGACATTATTATATAGCTATTCTGAAGATTCAGTATGACATTTCTTGTTGTTGCCTATTTAAATGATTTTTTAAAAAATAAAAATAGATCCTGAATAAGAATACGGCCCATTACCATTACCACAGTAGATCTTTCAAAGGCTTGGAGTGCCAAAGGAGGAAGAAAATTATAGCACTGATGCAACAATTTTAACAATAACAATATTTTGATAGACATCTGAGGAAATCATTAAAAAAAGCAGAACAAAATAAAAGTACAGCAATCTTTAAGTATATTGTAATCTATATACCCCAGTGATATATACCCAATGGCTTCAGAATAATGTTTGAATAATGCTTTTCATTTTGCCCATACCCTGAAACAGTTTTTAAACTAGCATACTTACCTTCTTTACATTCTACACATCAGCTTAACTTTTAATTTTTCTCCAGATTACCTTCCATACTCATTTCTCCTCACAAGATTCTCCTGACTTTATTTTATGGTACTTGGGATTAAATCCAAGGCCTTGTGCACCATAAGGCAAGTGCTTTCTGACTAAGCTACAATGCCCTCAGTGGTCCTCCTGACTTTTCATGAGGAAATCATGAGTACCAAAATAGTATAATTGACAATGCAAATAGGTGGTAGAATCGTCTTAATATGCATTCAAATCTTAACTCTGATGTTTTACTTGTCTGAAAATGTGATGTTGAGCAAGTCGTTCCTCAAATGAAAATGAATAAGACATGTGTGGGCAGAAATGTATTGTTATTGTCACACTAGCCTCATTACTGAAAAGCGCATTGGCTATAAACTATGTACTCAAAAAGTGACTGTGGCATGAGTAATTATTAATTTCCATGCCTACAATTTTTTAATGAAATTTAAAGTGATAAAGTTTAAAGCTGTTTAGGTATTGACATATTACTATAGCCAAAGTTCAATGAAACTTTGTCTTTCAAAAATTTGTTCATCTTCACGAAGTCTTTTTGAGATATATTTACTCCAATGTGGTCTAATTATATCTAAAAGACATTCATTGTCATTACTTTCCAATAAGATGTGTATATGTTTTTCTGAACATGCTGGCATTTGAATTGTGTTGCTGCCACAGTCCTTTGTAAGTATCAACCTGTGTTTGTATTTTTTACAGTGGTGACTTTATACTATATCTAGTGTAGTGTTTTAAAAGTTGACTTTAGGGCCTGCCACATAAGAAATACATGAAAGGATCAGGTGTGTTCATTGTATCCAGCAAAGCTACATACAATTAAGCGTGTGCTCAGAAACTTGCATTAAGATATGCTTCCGAATAGGGTTTAGCAATCCAAGTAACCTAAAGATGCATTATGTTTTATTTAAAGTAATGGAAATTGAAATGGATTAAACAGAACACTTTAAGGACATATTCAGTGACAAAATAATTAGATCAAAAATAAATGCTGGGAAAAATAATTATTTCAATAATGTCAAGGTAAATATTACCAATTCAGTATTTCCAAGTAGCTTTAGGAGACATACGACGGTCCACTTGTTTTTGTCCAGCTCATGGTGAATTACACCACATTGCTGCTCCATAATGTTTGTTTTCTTGCTATGGAAGATGGCATTGAACCTGCCACATTTGAAACAATTGTACTTAAAGAGAAACTGTGTAAAATCAGAAAAAATAAAGGTATGATGCTACCATAAGAAAGACTGTGATCTGATCTTTTAAGCTAATAAAAAAATAGATCTTTAAAATCCTTGATTAAAGAGGTGAGTGGCCTGAGCTATCACTGTAGCGCTGTAGTCTAGCTCTGTTCTGGAGGAGACTTGTGGGACCTCAAGAGCATCCTGCCTCCACATGGAAACCTTCAGGGACCCCAAAACTAATCAGCTTAGAACCCTGCCCAACCACACATACTTGTTTGACCTGCCTGCCATCCCAGATGGGTCTGACTGGAACACAACCTGCAGAGTAGGGTCCCCCCCTCAGGACACAATTGCAGGGTGGGGTAGACTGAGTCACAGCCAACAGAGTAGGATATCCTGATCACTATTTTCTGGTCCATGGCTCACCCCACATTCCCAAGAAGTCCTGCTTCCATCAGGATTTTCCACCCAACACTAGAGAAAACCAGATGCCTAAAGAACAGCACAAGATCACAATCAGCAAGACCCAAGGCAATATGGCACCACCAGAGCCCAGCCATCCTGCTACAACAAACCCTAGATTTTGTAATGAAACTGAAGCACAAAAAGAGGATCTTAAATCCAATCTTATAAAGATGTTAGAGACATTTAAAGATGACATGCATAAATCCCTTAAGGAAAATATATTCCAACAGGTGAATGATAAGAATGGACCTGAAAAGGGAAATAAAAGGACTAAAGAAAGCACAAACTGAGGCAATCTTGGAGATGAAAAACCTAGGAAAGATAACAGGAGCTACAGATATAAAGCATCATCAACAGAATACAGGAGATGGAAGAGAGAATCTCACATGTGGAAGACACTATACAAGAACTCAATATATCAGTGAATGAAAATGAAAAATCAAAAAAATTCATGACATAAAACATCCAAGAAATTTGAAACACTTTTAAAAGACCAAATCTAGGAAGGAAAGAAGAAAGTCCTATTGCTATCAAGCTCAAAGGTTGAGGAAACATCTTCAACTATATCACAGAAGAAAATTTTGCTAACCTATAGGAAGATATGCTTATAAAGTTATAAGAAGCTACAGAACACCAAACAGATGAGGCCAGAAAAGAAAATCCCCCTGTCACATAATAATCGACACACTAAGTATACAGCACAAAGAAAGAATTTTAAAAGCAGAATGGGAAAAATGTCAAGTAACATATAAATGCAGACCTATCAGAATCATACCAAATTTCTCATCTGAGAATTTAGTAGAAGAGCCTGTGAGGAGGTTTTGCAGACCTCAATACCCCGCTCTCCTAATGGGTAGGTCAGTGAGACAGAAACTAAACAGAGAATGAAGCTAACAGAGATTATGATTCAAGTGGACTTAAGAGATATCTGTAGAACATTTCACCCAACCATGAAAGAATATATCCTCTTCTCAGCATCTCATGGAAACATCTCCAAAATTGACCATATAATCAGCCACAAAGTAAACCTTAACAGATACAAGAAGATTGAAATAATCCCATGCATTTTATTAGATCATCATAGATTAATGCTAGACTTCAACTACATCAGAAACAACAACAGAAAACCTACATATTCATGTAAACTGAGCAACTCTCTACATAATGATCACTGAGTCAGCAAGAAATAATGAAAGAAATGACCAACCTTTTAGAGTTTAGTGAAAATGAGAGCACTATATACGTAAACTTATCAGACACTATGAAAACAGTGCTAAGAGGAAAATTCATTCCACTAAGTGCCGTCACAAAGAAATTGGAGATCTGAAGGGGTTTGCAACCCCACAGGAAGAACAACAATATCAGCCAAACAGATCCCTCCAGAGCTCTCAGGGACTAAATCATCAACCAAAGAATACACATGGAGGAACCCATGGCTCCAGCCACACATGTAGCAGAGGATGCCCTTGTCAGGCATCAACAGGAGGTCCTGTGGAGGCTCAATGCCCCAGCTAGGTTGGTGAAGTAGGAGTGGGTGAGTGGGTGAGTGGGTGAGAAAGAACCCTCATAGAAGCAGGGGTGGGAATAAAGGGGTTGTACAGGGGAAACCAGAAATGGAGATAGCATTTGAATAGTTTCATAACTCCTAAAGAAATAGAAGTAGTCATTAAAAAGTTTCCCACCACCCAAAATTAAAGCAGCCCTGGGCCAAAAGTTTTTAGTGAAGAATTCTATCAGAGTTTCAAAGAACTACTAATACCAATACTCCTCAAACTATTCCACAAAACAGAAACAGAAGCAACTCTGCCAAACTCATTCTATGAGGCCACAGTCACCCTGATACCTATACCACACAGAGACTCAACAACAACAACAAAAAAGTATTTCAGACCATTTTCCCTTATGAACATTGACGCAAAAATACTCAATAAAATACTCAAAAACTGAATCCAAGAACACATCAAAGACATCAACCATCATGATCAAACAGGCTTTATCTCAGGGATGTGGGAATGGCTCAATATACGAAAATCCTTCAATGTATCCACTATTTAAACAAACTGAAAGAAAAAAACCACATGATGTTCTCATTAGATGAAAAAAAGCATTTGACAAAATCCAACCCAATTTCCTGTTAAAAGTCTTGGAGAGAGCAGGGATACAAGGTGCATACTTAAACACACTAAAGGCAATATACCTCAAGCCAGTAGCCAACATTCAAATTAAACGGAGAGTAGCTTAAATCATTTCCAGTAAAATCAGGGACAAGACAAAGCTGTCCACTCTCCCACTATCTCTTTGGTATAACATTTGAAGTTCTAGCCAGAGCAAAAAGACAACTAATCATCAAGTGGGTACAAATAGGAAATAAGTTAAAGTATCTCTATTCACAGGTAATATAAGCGACCCCAAAAGTTCCACCAGAGAACTCCTACAGCTGATAAATTCCTCCAGCACAATGGCTAGATACAAAATTAACTCAAAGAAATCAGTAGCCCTCCTCTACACAAGTGATAACCTGGCTGAGAATGAAGTTAGGGAAATAGTAACTTTCACAATAGCCAAAAATAACATAAAATACTTTGGTGTAACTCTAACCAATCAAGTGAAAATTCTGAATGACAAGAACTTCAAGTCCCTGAAGAAAGGAATTGAGGAAGAAATTAGAATATAGAAAAAAAAACTCCCTTCTTATGCATCAGCAGGATTAACATAGTAAAAACAGCCATCTTAACAAAAGCAATCTACATACTCCAATGCAATCCCTATCAAAATTCCACCACAATTCTTCACAGACCTTGAAAGAGCTGAAGGGGCCTTATCTAGCACCAATGGAATATGAGGTCCTTGGTCCTATGACAGCTTAATGCCCCAGTGTAGAGGAATTCTAGGGCGCTGAGGCTGGAGTGGGTGGGTGGGTAGGGGAACACCCTCATAGATAAGGGGGGATGGGAAAGGGGATAACATTTGAAATGTAAGTAAATAAAATATCCAATTTTAAAGAAGAAAGAACAATTCTCATCTTTATATGAAAACAACAACAACAGCAACAACAACAACACAGTCAAAACAATCCTGAACAGTAAAAGAACTTCTGGAGGTATCACCATCCCTGACCTCATGATGTACTACAGAGCAATAGTGATAAAATTGCATGGTATGGGTGATGTGTTTATAAAAAGATAAAGATAAAAGGAATATGTTCTATGGAGGGATGGTGATGTGTGGGGCAAGGGGGTGTCTCAGCGGGGCCATGCCAAGGCATCCCTTCCCCCTGAGGAAGCCACACCCTGGTATAGTAATAGAGTTCATTCAGGGCTCGGGAAGGAAGTTAAAAGAGACATAGAAGCAGAAAAAGGCAGAGAGAGAGAGAGAGAGAGAGAGAGAGAGAGAGAGAGAGAGAGAGAGAGAGAGAGAGAGAGAGAGAGA
>NW_021604681.1:404917-419843 GCF_004785775.1 Grammomys surdaster
AGAGAGAGAGAGAGAGAGAGAGAGAGAGAGAGAGAGAGAGAGAGAGATAGTGGCCAGCCATGAGCCCCTGGAGAGAGAGGAGGAAGGGAATGGGGAAGGGCAAGGGAAGGCAAGAGCAAGGAGGGGGCAAGCAGCCCCTTTTATAGTGGGCAGGCCTACCTGGGTGTTGCCAGGTAACTGTGGGGTGGAGCTTAGACAGAATGCTAACAATAGATATAGAAACAGACAGGTTGGTCAATGTAATTGAATTGAAGACCCAGAAATAGGTCGTCCCAGAGATTCAGGATGAGAGAAGTTGCAAGGAGTCAGTGAAGGTGACCTTAGCTGAAATGCCTGACAGTGGGAATACAAAACCTGAAAAGACCACCAGTGGTAGTCAAACAGGGTCCCATAGTGGAGGAATGGGGACACCAAACCTCCTACAAAATTTTGACCAAAAATTGGTACTGTCTAAAAGAAATGCAAGGACAAAAATGAAATGAGGCAGAGACTGAAGGAATGGCTGACCAGTGACCAGCCCATTTTGAGACCCATCTCATGGGCAGGCACCAATCCCTGACGTTATTACTGATGCTATGTTGTATTTGCAGACAGAAGCCTGGCATAGCAGCCCTCTGCGAGGCTCGACCCTGCAGCTGACAGAGACAGATGCAGATACTCAAAGACAAAGTTTGGATAAAGGTCAGGGAACCCTATGGAAGAGTTAGGAGAAGGACTGAAAGCTGACAAAACGATGAGAACACCACAGGAAGACCAACAGTGTCAACTAACCTGGACCCCTGGGAGCTCCAAGAGACTGGGACACCAACCAAAGGGCACACATAGGCTGGTCTGAGACCCTAGGAACACACATAGCAGAGGGCTGCCTTGTTTGGTGTAATGGATGGTTTGTGTGTGCTCTGCCCAGGGAATGGCACTATTAGGTGTGGTCTTGTTGAAGTAGGTGTGTCATTGTGGGTATGAGCTATAAAACCCTCATCCTAGCTGCCTGGAAGTCAGTATTCTGTTAACATCCTTCAGATGAATATGCAGAACTCTGTATTGCCTGCATCATGCCTGCCTGGATGCTACCATGCTCTTGCCTTGATAATGGACTGAACCTCTGAACCTGTAAGCCAGCCTCGACTAAATGTTATCCTTATAAGAGTTTCCTTGGTCATGGTGTCTGTTTACAGCAGTAAAATCCTAAGACACCTGGTCTCATTAGGAAAGGATGAACCCAATCCTGCAGAAACTTGATGCACCAAGGTGGGAGGATATGAGGAAGCTGCCCTCTCAGAAGTGGAGGAGGGGAATGGAGGGTGATCTCTGAGAGAGTGGATGAGAGGGAATAGAATTTGGGATGTAAATCAATCAATAAATATATAATTTAAAAAACTTCCAGTTAATTAATTTTGAGCCTAACTTCTGTTAGCATTTGGAGATGGAATGAGCTTATAATATTACTGTAAACACTGTGTGAATGAAAACATACATAATGAATTATACTGTAATGGTAAGAGATAATTTGAAGTGAAATTCAGTTTATTTCAAAAATCTGGTTAATAGATGTCTTTCCAAATTTATTTATTTATTTATTTATTTATTTATTTATTTATTATTTTTAATATTTGCTTGTCCTCCTTAGTGATTCATCTATCCACCTCTCTTGTTCAAGTTTTTTGTTATTTTTCTTCACCTCCCTGGATCAGTAGTTTCTTTAAGATGTCTTTGTTGCTGTTTGTGGGCAGAGCCCAAGTGTTCATATTCATGCATATAGAAATTTATCTATCACCTATCTGTCTATCATCTATAATCACTAGAAATTTATAGTTATGAGATGAATATTAGCTTTTACCTTTTATTGAAAATCGATTTCTACTTCACATAATATATCCTGATTGTGGTTTCCCCTCTCTTTACTCCTCTCTAGTCTCCTAACCTCCCTTTCCAATTGGAGCAAACCCTTTTCTCTCTCATTTGAAAGTTAAGAGGCTTCTATGGGATAATAATACAATATAAAATAATGATCTAATCTAATCTAGTATAATAATATAATATGAAAACAAACATAATAGAATTAGATAAAACAAACAGAAGGAGAAAAACCCAAGGGAAAGTTCAAGGAACACAGACTAGTTCACACACCCAGGAATCCCATAAAAATACTAAACTGGAAACCCTAATATATATATATACACACACACAAAAGGTCCGTGGAGCAAAAGAGAGAAGTAAACAATATAAATCAAATAAAAATAATAAAATAAAATTTAAAACTATTTTCAAAAAGAAGAGCCCTGTGACATAACATTATGAGATAATGAATCTCCAAAGGTGCCACTGAGTTTGAATTCTACTTGCTGGACATACAGCCTACCATTAAGAGTAGTTTATTCCCTTGGAATAAACTGTATTTTTATTTGTAAATGCTTATCAATTGGGAATAACATATAGGTCAAGGATAGGGGCAGGTGTACACTTCTGTAAGCTCTAGCATCACATCTGGAATAGTCCCATGTAGGAGCATTGCATGCTCCCAGTTTCTGTGAGTTCATATTTGTGTTGATCTTGTTAATTTAGAGAGCCTTGTCTTCTTATCCTTCATCTCCTCTTGCTCTATTCTCTTTCTGTCTCCTCATGAACATTAATTATATAACACACATTTTGTTATTTCCTTTCCCCTTTTCAGTTTTCTAACTTCATTTACAAGAATAAGAATCTTAAGCCATGGAGGCTCACAGAGACTGTACTACCAATCAAAAAAAGTGTGCAAGAGCTGGACCGAGGCCCCTTACACATTTGTAGCAGATGTGCAGCTTGGTCTTCAGGCAAGTTTCCCAACCATTGGAGCAGGGGATGTCTTTACCATTGGATCCCCTTCCCCTAACTGGACTGCTTGGTTGGGCCTCAATGGGAAAGAATATGCTTAGGCTTACTACAACTGAATGTCTCAGGGTGGGGTGATATCCAAGAAAGCATTCCTGTTCTCTGAGGACAAGGGAAGGAAATAATGGGAGGAGGAATTAGTAAAGGTGGGTAGGACTGGGAGGAGAGGACAGATGTGGGAGGGAACAATCACAGGATGGGGGAAGGAGGAACCTGGGTTGGAAAGGGGACAGGGAGGGGAAGCGAGAACATGATCAGGTGGGGAGAACAGGACTGAAGTCCTGAGGATCACCAGAAAGAATACAGTCAATCTCAGGAGGTAGGAGACTGGGGGACCATCTAGAATGTGTTAGAGATCTTGGAGGTGAGAGACTGTCAAAACTCAAAGGGAGGGACCTTAGATGAAATGCCCAACTATGGGGAGAGGGAACTTGTATAGCCCACCTCTAGCAGAAAGACAGGGCATCAAATGAGGAATGGGTTGCCATCCACAGTCAAAAACTCTAACCCATAATTTTTCCTGTCTGAAAGAACTGCAGGAACAAAAATGGAGTAGAGCCTGAGGAAAAGGAGGTCCACCGACAGGCCCAAAATGGGATCCAGCTCATCTGGTGGCCCCTAGGTCTGATACTATCACTGAGGCTGTGGTGTGCTCACTAAAAGGGGTCTATCATGACTGCCGTCCAATAGACCCAACACCCTCCGAAAGACCCAACAAGCAGCAGAAAGAGTCAGATCCAGATATTTATACCCAACCAATGGACAGAAGCTGCTGACCTCTGTGGTTGACTTAGGGAAAATCTGGAAGAAGCTGAGGAGGAAGGTAACTCTGTAGTAGGACCAGCAGTCTCATCTAACCTGAACCCTCGGCATCTCTCAGACACTGAGTCACCAACCAGGCAGCATACACCAGCTGATGTGAGGCCTCCAACACATATACAGCAGAGGACTGCTGGGTCTGGCCTCAGTGAAAGAAGATGCACCTAACCCTCAAGAGACTGGAGGCCCCAGGGAGTGGGGAGGTCTGGAGGGATGAGAGGTGGGAGGATGGGGGCATCCTCATGGAGATAGGGAAGGAGGTATGGGATGTGGAACAGTCAGAGGGTGAACTGAGAGGGGGATAAAATCTGGACTGTAAAAACAGATTGAATAAAAATGATATTGAAAAAAGAAAATTGAATCGATAAATTATTTGAAAAAATAAAAAGAAACCTAGCTTTAAGAAAACTCTAATATATGGGATATACTTCAAAATTCAGAATACACGAAATATCATCTTGGAATATCTGCCACGTATCAATGATAAAATCAAATCTAAAAAAATCAAATGTAAAATTTAAAGTTCACTAATTTACTATCTTCTTTGTCCATAAATTGGTGATATAATGAACAAAAGTGCTTTGAAATTATCAAGTTCTTTTTTTAAGTATTACTCACTTCAGTGTGGTTGTGATATTGATTTCAGATATATTCTTTTCATTCTATTCAAAATCCCTGTTTTTAATGCTCTGAAGAAATGCTTGGAATACTATAAATGCCTGATCTGTCAAATACCTGATAGAATTGCAGAGTGAAACTATAGTGGTGTTCATTTTTTTATTAATTTATTTCTTCTGCTGAAATTGCCTTTCTGGTTCTCATGTTTATATTTCCTGTTTTCATATTTAAATGAGTAAATTTTGTATTCTCTAGAGAAATAGTTTTCTTTTTCTTTATTATATTTAATCTTTTTTTACAGTCCAGTTATTATCCCTCACCTAGTCTGCACAGTGATGTGTATGTGACGCTACAAAACAATCTCAAGATCTGAAAGATTAATATTTTCTGGTTATTTCTCCATTGCTATACTGACTTTCTCTATACATAATCTCTCTTTCTCCTTGTTTAAATTGGCTACAATTTTCCTTTTGAAAAAACGGGTTTTTCCGAGGTTAAGGAAAAGTGAGTCATAGGCAGAGTCATAGTGACCTGTCCCCTGAACCTTCACCCAGCCGATACCCTGTTCTGAAAGATATATTATTCCCCGTGAACACCATTCTCCAGTGTCATCACCTTCCTCACATCCTGCCTTTCTGTGTTCATAACCCCTGTGTGAATGAATTATGATTTGAGAAAAATAAATAAATTATTAAAAAATCAGGTTTTTACTTCTGAACTGAATATATATTTCTTCATTCTCTTCTTTGTCAAATCAATTATTTATATTATTTTTCTTTGAGTTTTGTATTTACCTTTCTTTGTTGTATTTGTTGGACTTTCTTTGTGGTTCTCCAGGGTTGCTTTAAGAAAATTTTATTCTTCCTCTTCTCAAATATATATCACTATATTTTCATATCATTTGTTTGTTGTATTAATAACTCTAGACTCTTCATATGATGGGAAATAAGCGATATTTGTTTTTCAGGGTCTGATGTATCTTGATCAAGTTTGCAGCAAATGTCTTCATTTGTGATTTATTCTATAGTAATGATACAATTGGGGGGTATTTACATCTTTGTTGCTGATTTCTAAGGTTTTAAGCTCAAGCACATCTTCACTGTAGCAGTGTGGTTTCTTTCAAGGGCTTTATGTGAAGAGTGGAGGGCAGTATGAGGAGAGTTGGTGGTGCTTATATGTGACATTCCTGTCCTGTAAAATACATTTTAACTTCTTCGCCACTGCACTGACAATTCTGCCTCTCTTGTTTACTTTATCTTTTTCACTCCATTCTACCTGCAGGAAGTTACTTTTTCTTCAGATTTGTGCAGACTTTTCAGTCTGTCACCTGAAGCTCAACTTGGAAACTTTTCAGTCTAGTTTGTTATGGTGTTTTTAGATCAATCTTAGGCTTCCTAATAATATTTTTTTTAGACTAGACTTATTTTAGTAATATCTTCATTGTCCAATTCCATTATGCATTTGGAGAAGTCGTTGGACATCTCCCTTTTACTCTACAGGAAGTTAAGTATGTTAAAAATTAAAGTTAAATGGGGATTTCCACGTATTAACAATTAAATTTGAACTTGATTTTCAAATTTTGTAGTTATGGTACTTATTGAAAGACAAATACCATATACCTGTGGTGAGAGCTACTTGGGAATCTGAGGCAGGAATTGCACATGAGCTTTGATTCATTGATTTATATTTACTATTAATATTTTTAAACATTTGATGCTTTTCTTTTAATTTTGTGTAGGGAGGTATTTTGCTTATATATATGTTTGCACCACATGCATGCTCTACTGTCTGCAGAGGTAAGAAAAAAAGCATCAGATCTCATGGGACTGCAGTCAGAAATATTTGTGAACTGCCATATAGGTAGTGGGCATCAAACTCAGGTCCTCTGGAAGACAATCTAGTATTCTTGACCAGTACTTTAATATGATTCTGATTTTTCTAAAATCATAAGTACCAGCTAAAATGAAAACATAGATTAAAATGAACAAAGCAAACAGATGGCAGAAAATCAAAGAAAAAAATTAAAGCCTCTTGAAAATCATTGATGCTGAGTTTTATGATTGTGATATGAACTTGCATTTATGTGCTCAGAAATTAATTTTTATACTTTGTTTCCTTACAAAACCATGAGTTATAGACTGCATGAGAAAAAAGAATAATACCTATTAAGCACATAATTTGTACCAACTATTTAGCTTGTCAACATAAAAGATGACATATGCTGGGGGTTATAGCAATGACTGAGCACTTGCCTTGAGCAAAGGAGGCCCTGGGTTCAATATATGTCACTCAGAAACATTTCTTAAAATAAAATTATTAAAGAAGAGAAGTTTTGTTTTTCTTTTGTGTATTAGAGATGCACTGATGGTAAGTGTGTTGGCCCAAATACAGGTCAGAGTGCCACTTTGCCACAATCCCATTTTGTATGGTTTATAAATGACACTTGCAAATAAAGAATTCATGCATGAATTCAATATATTATAAAATAGGTGTTTTAACTTCTGAAAGCTCTGCTAAAATTTTATTTTATAAATCTCAACATATCCAATCATTTTTCTTGCTTACATTTTGGTTTTATTCGTTGTTTTTCAAATTCTATAAATTACTAACTGTATGAATTATATCCTGAGGATTATTTCAAACCTGCGGAACAATCTGAGACTGAGAAATGAATAGAATTGTACTCACCATAAAGAATTGCAAGCAGAGACAGGGGCATGACAAGTAGTCCCACCAGCATATCAGCAATGGCTAGGGACATTAAGAAATAATTGGTAGCATTGTGCAGTTTCTTCTCCATGCTTACTGCCATGATAACGAGAATGTTGCCCCCTATTGTCATGATTATAATCACGACGATTGAAAGTGCTGGCCAGTTTTGTACCCCGTCTGGAAATGGAAACAAGCGTCCACCATCGGAGGAATTAAAAGTGTCAGTTACTATAGCTGCTACTGGACTTATGGAAATATCGAACTGCCAAACCAATAGGCCGATCAGGTGCACACTGAAAATTAAAAAGAAAAGAAAAAAGAAAATCAGGCTCTGTTTACACACACTAGGTAACTTATACTATACAGTAGCTTGTAGCCCCCTCCCACCACTGTGACCTCCATCCTCCTCATTTCCCATTTTTATCATTATCTTTTCCTGAGTGACTGATTTATTCTCATTATGTAGCTAAAAAAAAAAACAAAAAAAACAACAAAAAAACAAAGAATGGAGTTTAAAAGGGGCTTTGACATTTTCCAAGTCAATGTAGCCAAGTAAATGACAGGACCAGGGGCCATCATAAGGTCTACTTTCAGACTATATTAAAGTATTAAATATTACTGTTGTCCAAAAACACAGTATTATTTGGCTCGGTGTGATAGTTTATTATTTTCTTTTAGATTTTTATTTTATTATGTTGGATTATGGTAGACCATTTTCATACAAGTATAGAAGGTACTTTGAGTATGTCTTCCTCCCATACCTCAATAGATTCCCTCACTCTCCTTAGACCTCTTTGTTCCTGAGACAGTTTTGATTTTATTTTCAAGTTGTCTGTTCATGCATGATTAAGTGTTATTGAAGTCAAGGCTCTACAAATGAGAGAAAATATGTGGCATTTGTCTTTCAGAGACTGACTTAATGGTTTATTTTTTTAATTAAAATATTCATTTCTTTGAGCTATTTTTTAAGACAGCTATGTCAGAAATAATGGGAAAGTTCCTTAAAGGATCCAGTGGCCAGACAAGTTACTTGGAAGTTGAATTGTGTTGTTCTAAATTTAAAAGAAAGTATAAGACTTTATCAGAACAATTTTATGAATTGTTTTGAAAGCCACTGTGACAACAATACACATGCATTTCTTTTTAGAAGTATTTCCAAGTTCTCATGTATGGGAAGTGAGTTTCTGATGGTTGTCTTCTTCTTGCCTTGTGCCTTAAACTTTAATGCTCCCTACTGTGTCCTTGGTTTTCTAGGACGTAACTAGATTTAAGAGTAATATGTGTAGATGATTAATTCCTATGGGCAGAGGTAGGAATTAAATCTCTTAAATCATTTCAAATACGTATTTTTGCATTGTCTTTTTTTTTTTACATTAGTGTCTACTAGTAAGGTTTTCAGGTTAGGTGGCAATCTAAGACAAGGGAGATATTTGTATTTCACTTCTGTTAATTTCAAATTATTTTCCCTCATAGTGATGAGATTTATTTACATTAGAAACACAAAAATTTGCTCAAAATACTAGCTCCTAAGGTGTGTCCAACAAAACCAACACATGTATCTTCCCTGATAAAAATAAGGTAACAATTACGTTCAAAATTTTCTCTCTCCTAGAAGGGAGAAGAAAATAATATGGGGAGGGAGGGAAAGATCTGGGTGGTAGAGAGGAAGAGAAGGGGAAAAGAGGAACAAATGGGGAGGGGCAGGAAAGAAGCCCAGAGGGCTAAGAGAAAGAATGGAAATATGCAGCCTCAGGGCAGATGGGAAGTGTGTGTGTGTGTGGGGGGTTCTCTCTAGAAAATACCAGAGACCCAGAAGGCAAGAGACTCTCAGGACTCAAGGGGGTGACCTTAGTCAAAATGCCCAGCACTGGGGTATGGGAACTTGAAGAGTCTACCTCCAGTAGATAGACAGGGCCTCAAGTGGATGAACTGGGTTACTAACCCACAGTCAAAATTCCTGACCCAGAATTGTTCCTGTCTAAAAGAACTGCAGGGACAAAAATAAAGAAGAGTCTGAGGGAAAGGAGGTCCAGTAACTGGCCAAACTTGGGATCTGTCTCATGGTGTAGGGGGAGGCACCAAGGCCTGACACTACTATGCTATGCTTACAGACAGGATCCTGGCATGGAAAGTCCCTACCAGCAGCTGACTGAGACAGAAGCAGATATGTACACCCAACCACTGCACTGAAGTCAGGGACCCCTGTGGTTGAATTAGGGGAAGGATTAAAGAAGCTGAAGGAGAGAGATATCCCATAAGAAGACCATCAGTGTCAATTAACCGACACCCCAGGGAGCTCCCAGAGACAGAGCCACTATCCAGCATACATGGGTTAGTTTGAAGTCCCTGGCACATATACAGCAGGGGTCTGACTGGTCTGGCCTCAGTGGGAGAAGATGCTCTTAATCCTTGAGCGACTCCAGGGCCTAGGAAAAGGGGAGGTCTGGAGTGGGGAGTACTGTCTCAGAGGCAGGGGGAAGGAGGAATGGAATGAGGAACTATGGGAGGGGGTCTGGGAGTGGGGGTCATGACTGAAATGTAAATTAATAAAATGATTTAAAAAAAATTCTTGTTTGAAAACATCATTTGTGACTGGTTATTCTGGATGAGATCTATTTATCTACTATCTATCTATCTATCTATCTATCTATCTATCTATCTATCTATCTATTTATTATTTTCAGTTATTATGTAGCAGCAAAGGGATTCAGGACTTCTCGGTTATTCTGCTCAGGGTTTATATACTCCTCAAATAGTAGGTTTGGGTTAAGTGAGACTTAGAGTGACTTTATTCTTGTATTTGATTCTTTACTTGACTTTACATTGAATTCTATTGAATTCAACTATTGTTTCAGTCACGACGACAGTGTTCTGCCTGATCAGCTACATCCTCAATCCCTGCCTTCAGATCTCTAGCATCCTCTGCTATTCCTTACAAAATCAGTTGCTTATAAGAACATCCTCTCTTCCCCTTCTCACTTTTTCTCCAGTTCAGCATGTATCTATCCTAGGCTGACTTCAGTCTTGTAACCATCCTGTCCCAGTCACGTTGGTGTCAGTACTATAGGTTTACAGCACTGCAATAAGCAGCCATTTGAAGTTTGTAATTGTTCAGTTCATACAAGAAAGAAAGAGGTAGAAACTCTCTAAGCCTTACCCATGATATAAGCAATCATAAAAACTAGCATAAGTGGAATTGAGGCTATTATCCCTATATCATTTGAGTAGATGAGTTTTAAAATTTAGATGCCAGATTATTCTTATTCCCATTTATTATCTTTAAATATAAAATATTCATATTTTTGATACAGGTCATAGAGTAGCCTGGTCTTATGCAAGCATTTTGATATCATTGAGTAAGCAACCATAAAAGTAACTAGGTTTTTAAATTATTATTAAAGTAAGCAACAGAATTCTTACAGGACTGAGTGCACCATGCTGCCCAGGTTCACCATGATTGCTTCAGGTTTAAGCAACCAAAGTTTCAAACTGAGAATTGGGAAGTTAGCAGAATTGTTTCATTCCCTGAGGAGAGAAAAAAAAAGAAAAGAAAAAAGAACATTAGTTAAAATATCAAATAAGCTGCATATCAAACAATTAAATGAACTCAAATGAACATATTTAGTGTTAAGGTAGTCAATACTTCATTTAAAGAACAGGGAAACATGTTGTTATATGGAAGTAATAAAGAATGGCTAGGAGCATTTTTTTCTCACTTATAGGCACAAAGCTATTAATTTTGTAAAATTTCTTGTTTAGGGTCTAGTGCTGTGTGCCTTATACTGCATATTCTCTCATTAGGGCAAACAGAGCTTCAAATCAATGTTTTGCAAAGGGAGTTATGCATAGATCCTTGAGATTTGCAAGTCATTGGGGAAACAAAATTTAAAATTAATTTACATTTCTAAAATTAAAAGGTTTCATCTTATAGCAAAATAAAAGATGATGAGAAATTTCACAAATTTTTATAACACAAATAAGTTTTATAAATTTCTAAGTTTTGTTTCTCTTCAAAATGAACAATTCACTTTAATATTTATACTTTTGCATTAACCAATAATATCCACCAGAGGGCAGCAATAAGTGGTTTGTAACAATATAACTACACTAGGCAAGTTTATCATACATTCTAAGTAGAGCAGTCTCTTTATGTAACAATTAGTTAGTAGTAGTTAATGAAATATCACAGCCCAAGCAGATGAGGTAGTATTGAAACTTAAAAATAAAAGGTCATTTGTATTAGATGATTGAAATAACACTCTTAGCTTCTTTTGTGGGTTGAGAGATGACACTATATCTTCGAGCAGCTTATAAAAAAATTCAGATTGGATACTTTTTGTTTCTGTAAGTTATCTTTGAAAGGATTGTTTGAGATATCACGAACCGTGCATTAGATTACTGATCACTTATTACTATATTCCATATTTTTAAATGCTGGTTGAGAATTGAATTGTCCAGAAAAATTAATGCATCTTTGCTGAGCAGAACCTGCAACGATCCATCTTTACACTGACATTGAGGAAACTGTGACTAACAAAGTGAGCTTTAGAGTTTTCTTCATAGAGACTTGTAACTAAGAACAGAGAAGTCAAATCGCTGTGTTCTTTATATGTATATGCCTCTACTGTATTTTTGAGTTTGGGTTTGACTAAATTTTTTACCACTCCAAACACATAGCTAATAAATCTATTCTTCCTAAGCTTATAAAGTGATTTCAAGATTAACGTCTGTTACATTTTTCAGTTTGCAAGTACCAATTTGGCAATCAGAAGAAGTGTGTGTGTGCATGTGTGTGCACACGTGTATACGTGTGTGTATGTGTGTACATATGTGCATGTGTGTATGCTGAAATGCATATAAGAGAGGGGACATGAAATGCTTGAGAACACAACATAATATTGCAAGATCCATTTTATGTAGTTTATCTGTATTTTCAAGGTATATAAAAATAAAAATCTGTCTTGATAATTTCTTTGGTGATCTCAGGTTCTTTCAGAAACTTGGAATTAAAATTTCACTAGAACAAAATGTAATTCCCTATTTCTCATCTTATTTAAATTTTCTTTTCCTAGCCATTCAAATTATCAATTAATTAATGACAAATACACTTCCTCTATCACAGAACTAAACCAATCATTAATTAATATGGTCTGCCTTTATTCTTCAACATTTACCTTTCAATTCTATCAAAAACATTTCCTTACTCTTGTGAATATATGCAATCTGACTTCCTAGTGACTAAGGACTCAAAATGTTTTGTGAGAGAGTGACCTCTAGAGACTGTTAGGCCATTTTATCTTCCACCAGACAACCAGTCCTCCTTCTTTTTGAGGTGATGAAAAGTTGCTAAATAAATATGAGTGTTGTTTAGCCTTTCCCTTTTTTCTCTCTCTAAAATATCAAGTCTTTTAAAAATAATGTTAAAAATTTGAAAACATTTTTTAGCATTTATTTTTTCACATATCCACCAATTATTGTAGTTAACAGTCAATGATGGTGTAAAATGCAGTATGTGCCAAAAGGATTACACTTGAACAATATCAATTGCTCTTGCAATAGCTACATATGCTCCTCATCTCTTGAAACATTTTATAAACATTCTCAGCCCTGGTATAATTTAACTATTACTTCAGAAAATGCTGTCTTCTTAGAAAATGACCAACTATATATTATTTCCCTTAGAATTACAGATAAAAATGTTGAACAGCATTCACTTTCTTAGGTTCCAGTTTTGCTAAGAAAACAGTAATTATGAACACTATTTTACAATAGATTCACAATTTATTAAATAAAATTCTTTCAATCAAAGTCGTGTCTTCTCATGCAGCTAAAACTAGTTTCTTTTAATTTGTTTTAGTTCTGTCTTATTTTTCTTCAATATAAAGGGGCAAATGCCCTTCCTCTATCAATAAAAATTTACATTTTAACATTGACTAAACCACATGGTAAATTGTCTTGAAGTGTTTGTGGGGGTTTAGGGACACAATATAGGAGGGATAAGTTATGTGAATTATTTGGCATAAATTCTGCTTCATTATAAAATATAATACTTCGCAATAATAAATGTCATATATATTTGAAATGATAAGTGCTTGTAGAATTACAAAGGAGAGAGAGAATGCAAAATTCCTCAAGGCTCCAATAACTAACAAGGGAAACAAACAAAAATGCTTTCTGATTTACATGTCTCATATTTTATTTGTAAGTCAACCATTTAAACTTGGGAAGGTTCGGGTTTTATGAATTTTTATAGACTATTTTTAGAAGGTTAATCAGTTGGCTACCCTTTAATTAGAATCTATTAGATTCCCCTAGAAACTGTGGACACTTAAGCACAAGCTAGTGAGGGGATGGGAAAACCTAAATTTAATTATTTTTCTCAAGTATGAAATAATAATGATGATAACAATAATAAAAAATTAAATCACAAAATTGAATTTACTATCAGTAACTATTCATATCAATTTCTTATTTCTTCCTCCAGCATTTATCACAGACATTTTGATGCTATCTCTAAAGCATTGTAAGATCTCTAAATATCAATAACAGATTTTGCTTAGGCAAAATCGGGGACAAATATATATTTCCATGTGGTTTTTAGTACCATGATTTATAGCAGATATTAATTAGCAAGCCTCTTAAACATAAATCCAAACACTGAAACAGTAAACATTATATTTAAATGTTGCTAATTAAAACTACACTTGTATGTTAATAGGTTACATCTGTCATTAGCTGAGTTCATAAAACTAATGCGAACACTTGGAAATACTTGGACCAAAATAAGATCACTACTAAGTATTCAGAAATAAATGTCAAACTGTCAAAAGTCCATGCCATTCACCAAAATAAGTAAAACAATTATAAATAATTATCTTAAAAATAACGAAACAAAGTTAAAATATTTTGTGTGTGGGCATATATGTGTGCATGATGTGTGCGTGTGCGTGTGCATGTGCGTGTGTGTGTGTGTGTCTGTGTGTGTATTTTCTTTCCATTTCAATTAATTAGTCAAGTACAGTGTATAAAGTAGTTGATTTAGGGGAAGGGGTGAAGGAGACTTGAAAAAGAATAAAATCTTAATGGAAGAGAATGGGCTTGTGGTTATATATACATTATGTTTGAAGAAGAAAGAACTTTAGAACTTGGAAAAACTTGGTCGTCTTTTGATCAAATATCCTCTTAAACTAATTCTTTCAGATTGGTTTTTACCTTCAGATTTCTTGAAAATTTGTCAGGTAATCACTGATGATATAGCACACTATTTTTACTCACACTGAAGAAAGTAAATCTGATGTGGAATTCTTATTATACTGTAGATTACACAGTAAACAGTTGATTCCTGTGTGACTTTTATTTTACTTGTGTGGGAATTGGGTGTGGTGTGTGTGTGCGTGTGTGTGTGTGTGTATGTGTGTGTGTGCTTGTATACTCAGATGCATGCCATGGAAGAGGTATTGAGTTCAGGGGGAAATTAACAGAAGTTACTTCTTTCCTTCTACCATGTGGGGCTTGAAGATTGAACTCAGGTCATCTAACTTGGTTGTAGTCAACTTTACAGGCTGAGCCATTGTGTCCACCCCTTGTCTGAGTTTATATGATAAATCATTTAAGAACTGAATACGTAACATTGCATGTAAAGTGTGATTTTATTCTTTTTCAATGCTCAAAACTAAAGCTCAGGATTTAAAAGGTTTTCTGTCTGTAACATCATAGCAAGGGGACATAAAGATCATAGAAACTAGAAGACAGGTGGGAGTGCTGTGAGCTGCTCTTCTCATATGATATGACTAGTGTAATCAGGAAATCAGGAGGACTGGACCTTATCCATGAGACCACTGAGGTCCAAAGGCCTAAAGAATCAGGGAGAGAGAGAGAGAGAGAGAGAGAGAGAGAGAGAGAGAGAGAG
>NW_021604681.1:420243-427618 GCF_004785775.1 Grammomys surdaster
ATATGAAACTGGTAAAACTTGAATAAGATGTCAATGAAATCTTTCTGATTACTATATGCACTCAACTTTCAGCAGATGGCTGGATCAAACATGAATTAGTCACAAATGTTCAGATGACTTCTGTGAAGAAAATAATCCTGTGCAGAGTTGTAACATTTTGAGGAATACTCATGTAAACCAAAACAATATTCTTAGGACTAAGGCATATGGCATGAGTATGTTTTTCAAATTTAAATGTTCTATAGCAATTTTGTAATAAAGCAAACTTTTCACTCAAAAAAATTCATGTTTGCTATGAATAGTCATATGATGTAATTCTTTATGATTTGATGGAAAACAATTTCAGAGACTACAATCAATTGAAAGCCTCTCCTACCAGTAAGCTTCAAATATGCTAAGTTCGTTTAGAAATGCATTCTATGAATTTAAACAAAACAAAACACACCATTTTGAATTTTAAGGTCTCTCTCATTCCGAAAGCTTGAATTCGTACAACTTATGAGACTAAAAAATTGTAAGGGATCAAATAATCTAGTTTCTTGTGTTCAGAGAGGTCTATACTTAAGTCACTTTGACAAGTTTGACAGTTGATGTCCTTTAGAACAATTTTCATCAAAGACAATTTCAAAGCCATCCCCTATACAGCAATCTGCTCTTATAGGAAATGTTATTTTACACCAGGCAAAAGCACACCAGGCTAATAGACATCAGTGGAAATGAAAACTCTCTCAGGAAAGGAATCTACACCTCAGGCCTAAGACAGTTATTGCATTTTTGCTAGGCTTGCCCTGGAATACACTGCCTCAAACCTAAAACTAGACCCTTCCCTAGACTGTGCCAAGAGGGACAGAGGACACTTCAGACAATGTCATCATATATGCTGGAAGATCTTATTTCTCTTTTTAAAACAGTTGGCAACATTTGGAGGATGGTACTTGAGGTTTTCCTGGACATTTTGTTAGATCTCATAACAGCAATATGATTATGTAATTTGAAAATAGTTGTTACCAATACTTATACTTCCCCACTCTTCTGTTCAGAAAATGCTAAGGAATATTGAAGCAAATAGAACTTTTCCTTTTGTACTTAAACTGCAAATGAAATATTTTCTCTTTATTTGTGTTTTCTAAATTCTTCTGCTTGATATAAGTTATGGGAGGCTTGTCTTTTCTTTTGTGATGCTGGGATGGCATAGTCCTCGTGTGGGGGCTATGTCCTCAGGACCACATGAAAACAGTTATTTTTAAATCTAACAAAAGTGCAAATAAGAAAAAACCCAAACTAACCAACCAACCAACCAACCAACCAAACAAACAAACAAAAAAACAAAAAAACGTGAACTCCTCAGTCAACAGCGTTAAAGGTAGTAAGTTTTCAATAGCAAGACCTATTCCAAGTGCCTAAAATAATACTTCAAAAATAGTTCCTAAATTAATGAAACTGAAGTTGCTGATGCAAATCATTCCACAGTTGTAATAATAAACATTGAGAGAATCTGTCTTAGTGGGCAGCATGCCCAGCAGTTTGAAGCTGTTTCTCCATAGGTGGTAACAGAATTCTGCCTAAATTATCTCAGCCTAGTATCCTTATAGCAAAATAAACAAAAAATCTCGTAAAAAGCACTGCTGACCGGGAAACCATATGTTAATGTATGTGTTGGAGCCCAATTCCAACTGAAAACTGTACAACCAAATTTCTGTGTGTTCAAACATTTATTGCTTCCCTAGTATGTGCTAGGCTCTCTGCCAGATGCTGTTCACAGGGTAGAAAACAAGGTAGAAACGGGCCCTGCTCACAGAGCTTACAGTCCAGCACAACAAACAAGCGATAAGCATGTCAGGAGTGTATCAATGTCAGGAATGAGATGGAATCACATAATAAGATAAGGAGTAATGGTAGAAAATAGATCAGACAGATTTATAAAGATTTGTATTCCTAGGTTGAGACTCTCCTACCTATTATTTATCATAAATACAGTTATTTTATACTGGCAATACTGGCACTTGACAAGTATCACCTATGAAAATACTTTTGTTTGTTTGTTTTTACAAACTTGAAACAAAATTCATTCCCTATAGTTTTGTCAAACAAGTACATATAGTCCAACATAGCTGTGTACAAAAATGCATTTCCCCCTTAGATTTACAATGAAGTCTCCTCACTGACAGGCAGCTCTCACTTCTCGGATCTCATTTGATTAAGAAATTATGCAGTTTGGGCTGTCAAGCAGGCCTTCAATGTTGCAGATGCTCCAGGTGAGTCAAGAGAAGCGAAAAGTTCAATCAGTTGCCCAGATGTATGTATTGCCAAATATCAGGGTACTTGGGTATACATCTGGACAGCCGAATGAACTCTTAACCCCTCATTTCTCCAACAGTTCTTCAGTTTGCCAGCTTTAGATACTCCTGGATAAAGGGGGAAAGAAATGTACAAAAAACCCCACTACTTTGGAGTTGAAAGATTGATTAGTCTTTCAAGTTTTGCAATTTCACATCAAAAAAAAGCAATCTCTGCCACCTGTGTATAACACATTACTAGAAAATGTGTTCAAACCACCAACAAGCAACAATACACACAACAGGCTCATGATAAACATTAAAAATGTAAGACAAATACAGGAAACTCAATGAACAAATTGAATTTGCATAATTTACATTTTAAAATATATTATGTTAAAATTATCATGTTTTGTTACACATGGGTCAGTAGACTGGGCACTAGAGGACATGGCTTAAGACTTGACTCATTACTTAGTTGAAGTGTAGCTTAGAATAAATAATCAAATTTATTTGGGTCTCAGTGCTTTCCCCCATTATATACTGAAGTTAAAATAGAAAATTACAGGTAGATCCTTCTTGCCATTTACAGCTGAATACGAAACATGGCGTGCACCTAAACGTTCCTCTTGAATTAAAAGGAGGGTGAGAATGATCTGGGAGGTATTTTCATAACGCAGCCCATAAATTCTGCAAACCAGTGTGCATACAGTCTTTAGTATCTATTTTTTCTTCTTTCTTAGACTGACGATTTAGGAGATCACATACAGTCATTAAAAATAGTAAGACAAAATTTTCTATTCATGATTATTTGACTTTAAAAATCCTGTGTCTACAATAATAACAGACAAGTGCATTCTAGCCGTGCTACCAGTGTGTGACACTCTAAAACCCACTTTCCATTTTACTGTCTTAAAGTTCAGCTAGAATAGTGGTTCTTAATCTGTGGGCTGCGATGCCTTTGGGGAAGGGGTCAAACAACTGTTTCACAGGGGTTGCTTAAGACTACCAGAAAACACAGATGTTTACATTATGATTCATAAGAGTAGCAAAATTACCATTATGAAGTAGCAATGAAATAATTTTATGGTTGGGGGACAGTACAAAACGAGGAACTGTATTAAAGGTTCTCAGCATTAGGAAGGTTGAGAACCACTGTTGAGAAGCATCAGATCTCTTTACTGCTTTATGGAATCTTCTACTATTTTTGCTGATTTGTTGGATAATTTTGAAAATACTCTTATTTCTTGCTTCAGGTCCATGATCTTTGAGATAGATGTCAACATTTAGAAAAACAGATGTGCCTATTTTTATAACTCCTCTTTCTGTGTTTGAAGTTAACATTTCAATTAACGTATAATACATACATAATCACTGTAAAATTTTTCTAACTAGTTCCATAGAGAATTCTGAAAAATATCCTCCCCTGTACAACTCAGTATACAAATACAGTATGCCAAGAAGTTTAGAAAAATACCAATTCTGTAATCCTGTTGTTTATGACTTTAGTAATTGTTTGTGTGCCCATGCCCATGTATGTGTGTTGGAGATGACAAATGAATTAAACATGCTTTAAATGCACATTTTTAAAATCACTACCCTCCAAAGCTCCATACTTTCATAAGGTGAAACCATGTCATGATTTTCCAAAGCTACTGAATGATTGCCTGTGTTCAATCACCTTTTTCAAATGGAAGAACTGACTTGCCTAACATTAAAACCCATGTAAAAAACTTATAACTGAATATCTTGGAAATGGGTCCCATTTCTGAAATAACAGAATCTACATAACAGAAGGACTGGCTTTCACATTTCAGTGAAAGATTATTCTATATAAAGCCAATCATGATTTTTCTACCCACTCGAATGCAGCAGAGATGTGATTTACTGTTACACAAATACATAGTCTAATATATACGAACTGGAGGTAAGTTTGCTAAGACATTAACTTGTTTTTGCAGCTTTGTTTAAAGATAATTTTTAAAAGCAAAAAAAAAAACCAACTTGAATGTAGCTTTGTGAAGCTCTTTGATCACATTTAGAAGCTACCCTTAAGATTGCTAGATATGCAACAGACATGCTGCATGGAAGAGGAAAATCTCTTGGGGCCTAGATAAAGAATGAAAGGATACTAAGGAATGGTGAGAGCCAGCAAAATCATTTTCCCCCCAAATAACCCCACTATCTGGTTACTTGATACCAAGTGGTCAGGCCTGAAAGCACATGCAAGTAACAGTATATGATTTTAGCTAGCTGTGTCTACATATGTATTTTGTATTTAATATATGAACAACATAACAAAAAAGAGGCCATGAATTTGAAGGGAGTAAAGGAGAAGAAGAACATTAGATGTGTTGGAGGGAAGAAAGGTAAAGAAGTACATGATAAAAATATTTTAGTTTTGGAAAAAAAGATTGCTACATGTGACACTTACATAGCAGTTTTATAACAATACATTCAGAATTTTAGAATTGTATGATGATGTAGTATGAAACAATTTAACAAAAAATAAAGAGAAAAAGGGATAGATTATTCAAGTGTTATAGACTCCTTACAGTTACATGCAGTGATATGGAGTCGTAGGCAATTATTTGACTTTTTTCCATACTATTGTATGTGTGTTTGAATTTTTTTTCAAAAGAAAGTATATAGTCAAACGAGATGTACTCTCAGGTTGTATCATGGAAAGCATTGTTTCCTAAAAGTAAAAAAAGAAAACTTCATTATGTTATCCCTAATCTAGGCTTTCATTTTTTTAGTATGTTAACATGCCAAATATTCTGTTCTTACAAACAGAAGGAAACAAGGCAAAAATTATTTTATTGTTCTCTTAAAAGGAGAATGATGTACTTTTCTTAGTAAAATATTTGTCTCTGTTAATGATATAAAATTCTATGGGCTCCATTTTTAAAGAAAAGTGCTTGCTGTCAGAAGCCTGGTATGGCTGTCCCCTGAGAGGCTTTGCCAGAATCTGACCAATACAGATGCGAATGCTCACAGCCAACCATCAGACTGAGGACAGGGACCCCAATGGAGGAGTTAGAGAGAAGATTGAAGGAGCTGAAGGGGTTTGCAACCCCATAGGAAGAACAGCAATACCAACCAACCAGACCCCCTTAGAGCTCCCAGGGATTAAACTAACAACCAAAGAGTACACATGGAGGGACTCATGACTCCAGCCACATATGTAGCAGAAGATGGCCGTGTTGGGCATCAGTGGGCGGAGAGGTCCTTGATCCTGTAAAGGCTCAATGCCCCAGTGTAGGGGAATACCAGGGCTTGGAGGCAGGAGTGGGTGGGGGAGCACCCTCATTGAAGAAGGGGGATGGGAGATGGGATAGGATATTTGGGAGGGGGGGAACTGGGAAAGGAAATACCATTTGAAATGTAAATAAAGAGAATATCCAATACAAAAAAATAGATGTCATGATAATGCCTTGAGAAAAGTTATCCTTAAATGACTAACATGTCTAATATCAATGTATTAGTCTTTTTGTTGGTGCCATCTTTTCCACTTAACAGCAGTATCTGGTTGCTTAAGCTCTTTCATCTATGCTCGCCAGGGAAGAACAATAACAAAGTTCATTTAGCATAAACCATAGCTCTAATTTGGCACTGTTCATAAATATCTTGATGGACAACTGGTCCCCTTACGCAAGCCTGGGCATACTTTTTCAATATTAGGGACTAAATAGGCTGAAACAGAACTTTCACTAAATGTATTCATCACCAGTTTAAAACCTCTTTGAACATTTATAAAGAAAATATATTCATTGCAAATCATCACTGGGGCAGAGTTTGAAACCTTTGCCTCCCATGTGATATTATAGCCCATCTAAACCATGTGTGGTAAGTTGTCCAGAGTATTCTATTCTTTTATTTGACAAAGGCTGTTTTTATTGTGATCAGAGAAACAGCATTTAAACAGCACTTTATGTTTTAAATTGAATATAAAGCTAAGTAATGTATGCGTGTGTTTAACAAGATACATGCACCTACCTACAAGTAACATTATAGAGACTAGGCAGGCTACATCAGTAGTTTGTATGGTTGTATCTCCATTCATGCATGTATATCACAACAATTAATGAGGAAAGGCTATGATTTAAAAAAGAACAAGAAGAAAATGTATATGAGAAGGTTAGAGCGAAAAGTGAAGAGGAAATGATATAATTTTTATTATAACTTTAAAAATTAAAGAATTAAAACAAACCTATTAAATATATGCATCAACATGTAAATTTCCTTCTCTATGTAGCAAATTACAGTGTTGCTATTCCTACTACTATATTTTAAAACAATGTAACAAGCCATATATCCTTATATTACAAATATTCACTTTTAAGTTTAAGCTGACCCTGTTTTGTAAATGCCAATACTATATTCACAAGTGAAACTCAATAGCTGTGATTACTGAGGATATATTACCATCTTGGAAATACATGATACAATGATTGAGATGGTTTAAAATATTCACTGAAGCGACCTGACCATGTTCTATAGATTTTGAAAATCATATTTACTTTAACAAAATAAAAGCTAAATCACTTACAAGAGTTTAGCAGCAAAAAAGTGCATGTGTTGTTTATTACCTACCAGACATGTGGTGTTGTTGTAGACTTTGGGATAGACAACTAAATGAAGAAAAGATCTTTCCTTTGGAAGAGGAGGTAAAAGGGGGTAAGAATGAGAGGTGATAGAGGACACCAAGATATGAAAGTCCCTCTAACTCAACTGAGCAAGGTCTATATGAACTCACATAGAGTGAAGCAGCAAGCACAGGGCCTGCATGGGTCTACATCAGGTTGTCTGCATATATATTATAGCTGTTAGCTTGGTGGTTTTGTGGGATTCCTGTGTGATTGAATGAGTGGGTCTCTGATTCATGTAACTTCTATTGGGCTCTTTTTCTTCTATTGGTTTTTCATGTCCAACATCGATGTGATAGATTTTATTTTGTCTTATTATACTTTATTTTGTTATAGTCTGAAAGAAAGGAGGAAAACAAGAAAGGAAGAAAGAAAGAAAAAAGGAAGGAAGGGAGGAAGAAAGGAAGGAAGGAAGGAAGGAAGGAAGGAAGGAAGGAAGGAAGGAAGGAA
>NW_021604681.1:427628-473312 GCF_004785775.1 Grammomys surdaster
GAAGGAAGGAAGGAAGGAAGGAAGGAAGGAAGGAAGGAAGGAAGGAAAGAAGGAAGGAAAGAAAATCTATCCTGTAGGGTAAAAGCTACCAACCAAAATGTCATACCTGCCTGGAGAGAGAAAACCAGTTTTATTTAATAGAGTAGTACTAAGAACACCAACCACTCCAGGATAGACCTCGTGTTCAGGAGTATGTTTGGACAACACATAATGGGCTCTATGGTTGAGTGTGTATTTTTGTGGGTTTGGAGCCAGTTTAAAGTCCTTGTATTTGCTTCTTTTTTAACCTTTCAGTTAGTTTCAAGAGCCTGTGGGTCTTCAACAACTACAGTGAGGCTAGCATTTACCAATGGGTCATTAGCAGACAATGGAATATTTTTTCATCAAAGTATTTGAAGTATGTCTCTTTTAATTACTCCTAAATTCTCTGTATAACAAGACATGACTGACCACTGATTATGCCTTTTGTCTCTAGAGGAAATGTAGTCTGTCTACAATGATGCTAAGCAAATAGATAGAGAGAGCGTTTTCACTCTTTTTCTTCCTACTTAGCACCAAGTGTCTTCTTGAAAATGTTAAGGGCAGGGGGAATTCTTACAGGAATTTGTACCTAAAGGATAATGGCAGACAGTTACATCAGAAACATATTTTAACTGCATTGTTTCCAGGACAATGATGGCCAAGTATATTGTGAATTATTCCTTCCTCATTCAAAGTTAACAAAATGGAAGGCAAACTGTCAGCCACAAATATAGTTAGTTATTATTCCTTCCTACTTTATAAGTGCCTTGAATTAATTCTAAGCTACGCAGAGCAAGTCCTAGTTGTTGATGCAGCTAAACCAGGTAATATTAAGGTGATCTATTTCCTTTCTTTAGACAAAAAGGATGAAGAGTTTTTTGCACACCAAAGATACACATGAATCTGAGGGAGACAATAAAGTGCCTCTTCAATTAAAAGTAAAACCAAGGGCCAAAGGATCTGGCCATACCCATCATTTCTTTTTCTCTCTACCAAGATCTCCAGCGTGCCTCTCTGTACTTTTTTTTTCTGTTACTCCACTTTGTCTTTGACATCACTTTTAAGCCCATTTAAACATTATTATATCATGAAGACCAAAAACCTGCAATGGGACTCTATGTGCCCCAGTGATAATAATAGATACTTGAAAGTAGGTCTTGAGTTAAATTTATGTAGATATATAGTTCTTGGAGGTTTCTTGCTGAGTTGAAGTCCAGATGGTTGGCTGATAGTCACTGCCAGTCTAAATCTGCTCTCTCTATTTAATAGTAACAAGAAGTCTTTCATTTTGACAGTTTTCAATAAAATGGAAAACACTGGAAGAGACAAATCATACATGCTTAAACCTTTTTAAAGCTAATAGAGTAAAATGTAAATCATCCTACCCAAATACATTATTTTCTAAAATTACATGGCAATTACGATTGTTTAGCTACTGCCTTTCTCTTCACTAATTTTCCAAAAATGCTGGATTTAAATTGAATAGTATTTTAAGTCAGTTGGTTATAAAGATGACAAAACCCAAGGTGTATTCAGGCAAAGTTGAATTTTATACATTTGGAGTAGGGCACTGAAACCTTGAAGTGAGCATAAAAGAGTCAAATACATGTGCCACTTTGATCTTTAAGTTCATAAATCAGGTAAAGCACATGTAAAAATGAGCATGTCCAGTCTATTTGAAATCCTTATGTTGATATTGGACCTATCAACAAGATAGACTTGAGAGTTCCACTTTAAGTAAACTGTTTGTTACTCACCAAAAATAAGAATAAAATTGTGAATTAAGGAAGCTGCATTTATTATTCCCATCAAACTTTCCAATATGATGAAACGGTTTCTTTACTGACAAAAGCAGAGAGTATTAATTGTCTTTGCATCTACTCAAAAGGATTTTAAGCAGCAAGTTAGCCCACATTATACTTAGCCAAAATTCATATTCATTGAGTAATCTACATCATGGTATCATGTCATTATATACAGAAAAAACATGAAGGAATACAAAATCACTTGCTTGTATAAACTGTCATGGTTGTATCAGATACGTTTTCAAATCTGTAGAAAAATCACCTGTTATGGCAAGCATTTCATAACTGAATCATAAGAGATTCAACATTCCTAAATCTGTGGCAATAAAATCTGTAGATTTTATTGAGAGAACTGGCAACCATATAAATTCAGATGGAACATAGACAATACAGTTTTAAAAAAGAACATATTGGCTGTCAGCTGGATAGTTTTCCATTTTCTGTAAAAATTAAAGATGGTGGAAGATTAAATTTTTAATATCAGCTTTTCCATGTGCAATGGTATAGAGGTGGACTCTCGGGGTCAAGTTACATATAACTGCCTCAATCTAAATCTATTGTAACCAGAATTATAGAGATGATGGACGTTTTGTCTTGGCCCTGTGCAACATTAAGCACACATGTCCCTAAATACCAGCAAGATATCTAACAACAACAACAACAACAACAACAACAACAAAATACTTGATGGGGTTACCAAAAAAAAAAAGCTTTACTAACTTTCCATATTAGTGGATAAGTTTGAGCTGAGGACCTTTGGAATGCCAAGCATTGTGCCAGATATTGGAGTCATGATGGTAGGCAAAACTGATATTCTTCATTTTAGTATAAAAGGAAGCCCAGTGCTAGTAAATACTCACATCAGCTCTACATTGTCAGATTGTAGTCATTACTAAGAGGGCAAAAGGGCAGGTTGGGTATGATTAGAGGGTTTATTTATTTTCATTGATTATTCAATTACAAGTTTGTTTGTTTGGTTGGTTTGGTTTCTGGGGTAAGTTCTCATGTAGTCCAGCCTGGCCTTGGATTATCTTAAACACCTGAGGACAGCCTTGAGTACTTGATTGTTTGGGCTTCCAGACACATCTGACTTCAATTATGGTTTCTGTAAGAATTGACCTGAAGGAATCACTCTTGAAAACTTTTCATTAGGTTCAAAGTTGTTAGGAGGGACAATTCAGTTTCAGACACAAGTCTAGCAGCTTGAAACCTAAGTGTTACATTTCAATGATGAAGATAGTTAAAAAGTCATAGTTTAAAGAATAAAAATTCTATGTTGCCTATCATCCTGCATGAGGTAATCCAGACCCAAAAGGACATGCATGGTATGTACTCTCTTATAAGTGGATACTAACCGTAAAATACAGGATACCCACACTATACTCTGCAGAACCAAAGAAGCTAAACGAGAAGGAAGGCTCAAGCAAGAATTCTTGAATCTCAATTAGAAGAGAGAATAAAATATTCATAGGAGGCAGATTGAGGGAGGGAACTGAGAGGGAGAGGGGATGGGGAAAGTGAATGGGGAGGTTCAGGATCAGGTGTGGGGAAAGACAGGAGAGAGGGCCAGAGGACCAGGAGAATATTGAATATCTGCAGCTAATTGGTGGAGTAGGGGCATCTTAAGGATGTGCTAGATATCTGGGAGAGGGAGGCACCCAAAAATCAAAAGGGGGTGACATTAGCTGAGACTCACAGCATATGATATGAGGATATGGAACCTGAAGAGGCCACCTCCTATAGCCAGGCAGGAACTGCATTGGCTCAATAGGGGCACCAACCTATCCATAGGCATAGGGGGGATGGAGCAAAGACTGAGGGAATGGAAACCCAATGACTAGCCCAAATTGAGACCCATCTCATGGACAAGCACCAATCCTTAACACTATTAATGATACTCTGTTATGCTTGCAGACAGGAGTCTAACATGGCTGTCCTCTGAGAGGCTCCACCCAGCAGCTGACTCAGACAAATGCAGATATACCCACACCCAAACAATGGATGGAGCTTGGGGACTTTCATGGAAGAATAAGAGGAAGGATTGGGGCACCTAAGGGTATAGGAACTCCACAGGAAGACCAACAGAGTCAACTAACCTGGACCCTTGGGCTGTCTGAATCTGAACCACCAACCAAAGAGCATACACAGGTGTTGGACCTATGTCCTGCACACATATCTAGCAGACATGTAGCTCAGTCTTCATATGTATTTCTCCCCAAACTGGAGGAGGATCTATCCCTAAAGTGGTTGCCTGTCTGTGGAATATGTTCCCCTAATTGGACTGTCTTGTCTGGCCCCAGAGAATTGATGTGCCAGGGTGGGGAGATACCCATGGTGGCCTCCACCTTCTCAGAGGAGAAGAGGAGGGAGATGGAGGGAGGGATTGTGTGAGGTAGGGGACTAGAATGAAGGCAGTAATTGAGATGGAAAGTAAATAAATAATAAATAAATAGAAAAGAAAAAAGAATAAAAAGTCACACTAAATATTTCTAAAAGAATAGTGGAGACTGTCAACATTTTAAACAATACTGTATTAATATTTCTTTCATTTATGAGAATCATAAGTATAAAAGTACCTGAGATAAAATGTTGATACTTAACACACTTCACACTCCAATATGTGGCAGCCTTTCATTTCTAGCAAAACACATTAGTACTGCCATCTTGTGGCTACTATGATAAATAGTCATTTGTACTTGTGGGCTCTGATAATACAGGATCAAATGCAAGGTGCACCTTTTAGTGATTTCAGATTGACTTCTCGGGGCTGTTTTATAATGAAACTAATTATGGTATACACGTGTACTGCTACACTTGTAATCCCAGAGCTCTGTAGACCAAAGTTGAATTACAAATTGAGTGTCTGTGTAGACTACATAGTGAAATACTGTCTCTAAACTCTCAGTAGCATCAGTAAGAACATGACCAGACTGTTTCAGAGCACACACATACATATAAAAAAGATAATAATGAGGAAAGAAAGCCTAGGCATACCAATTTTGATAAAGAGAAAAAGCAGACAATTCGTATGAATATCTTCCTAATTTGAACAGAAAAGGTTGTCAGGACATCAAAAATTACATGTGCTTCCAAAAAGGAAAACATAAAGTAACTGTTTCTTGACTTTCTTTTTTAAAAAATTAGTTTGCCATAAATTTTGTAGCTTAAACTAATCTTTTCCTCTAATGAAATAAGATACAATTTGAACTAGTGTCATATATTGCAAAAAGTATGAATGTACATTTTCAAAAATCCCCCCCAACCCTGAGTGTGTATGTGTGCAAATGTTTTGTGAGGTATAATATATCACATTGTTACCAGTACCAATAAATAAATTTTGAAAGGTGTTGTAAGATTTGGTTGGTATTATAGTAGATTAGACCTCCAATGACATCATCTTGGTATAATCTCTTCCCTCTTGAATGTGAATGGAACATGAAGATACGAACTTTATCTTCTTTTTGCTTTCCTATGCAGCAAAAGAACTCATTTAGGTGATACTAATCTATTAGTCCTTTAAATGCAGGCCATCTTCTGTCCTGTAAGCTTAGGACATGTTACAGAGAAATGAAGCATTAACAAAATTCTTTGCTGAGTGTGTGTGTGGGGGGTGCTTTGCTGATGCAAATGACCTTGATTTGCTTGTGCTTATGTTAAAACCCACCTCACCTCATAGGAACCCCAGTAAATGGAATGTGGACAGCCAGTAAGAATAGTAAGTCCATGGGTAATAGGCTGGGATAAACAGGAATCACAAACGCTAACCCTAACCCCATAACCCTAAGGAACTGAATTCTGTTAATGCTTCGAATTAGCATGTAAGCAGATATTTCTCCAGAGCCAGGTTAGATTTTAGCCTGTCTGCCATCTTTACTTAAGCCCTGTGATGTGAGATCTTAAGAGAGGAGCTGAGGAGAAGTAGTTTTGGAGCATCTAATGTAGAAAACAATGAGATAGTGTTATAAGCAAACAGGCTTTGGGTAATTTGTTAGATGGCAATGAAAAACAACTACTTTTTATCAGAGATCCTTGACACTGTGACTAGTGAAGAGCAGAGATGAACAACCTCAGAATTTGGGCGGGAAGAGATTGACAAAGTCTTTTGTCTACTACACTTTTCTGCTATAATACGAGGTCGTATAGAATCTTTCATAATTTATTGATTAATACTGTTGACATGGTGGCATCCAGTCTAAATACTTGTTGCCAAGCCTGAGGACCTAAGGTTCTGCCAAGGAATATACATGGTAAAAAGAAGGAGTCAGGTCCTATAGGTCTTCCTCTGATCTCCACATATGCACTGTAGCACACATGGGCTGATCCACATAAACACACAAAGTAGATAAATATATAATAAAGTTATTAACAAGAACAGAAATCTTGCAAAGCAGAGCAGATGAAGGCCTGTCCTTTTGGATAGGCAAAGCCATTTCCTCCTTAGGAAGAAATCATTTGCACTTAAATGTATTTAGTTGATCTTTCTAGGTACTACATGGAAATGTGAGATCGAAACTCAAAATTTGTGAAGAGATGTTGAGAAGAAAAAATGTTTGGGAAAGAATTTATAAGTCGCACATGACCACGATCTTTCTTAAAATTCGTTCCTAGTAAAGCAAGCAAACAAACACAGAAAAACAAAGCAAGTGTTACTGGATTTGAATAAGCCTGAGTAAAAATTGTATAAAACATACACTGAGAAAGTAGAAGTCACTTTATAAAATGTGACTGAGTCAGTACGTTGTTACATTGGTAGCACAAAAGCAAACGAAAATGTTGAAAACCACTGCTTGTTTAATAGGGAACACTGAAGCATCCAAAGTAAATAGACAGGAAGTTATCTGATAACACACAAATTGAAAGTCCTCTACATTATCCTCTGCATAATGAATGTAACCCACTTAAGGGAAGCTTCTGAGAAGTTAACCCTCAAGTTGCTAGCTAATGGACAGGAAATTTCAGAATAGTCTGTGACTGTTGTTGAAACACCAAAACAGTTAAAAATCTTCAATGGGAGAAATAGCAAAGAGAGCATGTGTTTCCCTGAGAATGCTTGAAAACTAAGCATCACTTATGCTGCACACAGCTCAAAGAGCTACTAAGGTTAATAAGATTTTAAGCTATTCCTTATACTGTAGCTTCATATAAATCTGTTAATAAACAACTATGAACATTTCTATTTACACTACCATTTTTGTAATATTAGGCCTCAGGTAATCAATTTAACAAAGTAGACAGTGAATCACTTTGCAGTCCCTGATCATTTGGTTGTGTTGAAGTGTTTGTTCAAAACAATGCAAATGAAAGGACTTTGAACTTGATGAATGGAATGAAATTTAATGCCTGTTTACCTTCTGCTTAGTTTTCTTGGCTGAAGAAAAGCAGTATTTTCTATACAAAGAGCACAGCGAAATTTTATTATTTTTAAGAAATAGATCTACAATTTTACTTCCTACAATTTTTCTAGTAAGCTTGAAATATCCTCTTAATAAGTACTATTACATAAATACAGTTTTATTTCAACACGTGAATGGAATGTAAAACCAAAACAGAGACAAAATTACTCTCTAGCTCATTGTATTCAAATGACTGCTCAGTAAATCAAATTGCTGCACTAGGATTCTTTAAAAATGGATACATTTTCTTTGTTTTCCTAGTGAGTTTAAGGTGTGGCAAGACCACAGTTCTTACACATTAACTCTTGATTATAGAATTTCTTCCCTGTTCCTCCCCACATTCCCTCAAATCCCAATCCAGATCCACTCATTTTAGAAAAGAATAGGCTTAGATGTGATAATAATAAAATTTAACAAAATAAAATATGAGATAAAACAAAATAGCCATCACATTGAAATAGGGAAATACAAACCAACAGAAGGAAAAGATCCCAAGACAAGGTACACGAATCAGAGACACACTCCTTTATATACTCAGGAATCTCACAAAACCATAAAACTGGAAAGCATCATATATACAGAGGATCTAGTACAGACTTCATGTAGGTCCTGGCATGCTGCTTTAGTCTCTGTGAGTTCATATGAGCTTTGTTTATGTTGATTTAGAGAGCCTTAGTTTCTAGGTGTTTCCATCCCTTCTGACTCTTACATCACTGTTTCCATCTCCTCTTCTATGGGGTTCACTGAATTCTGAGGTTAGGAATTTGATGTAGAAATCTCATTTAGGGCTGAGTGTTCCAAGGTCTCTCAGTCTCACTGATTAATGGCTGGTTGTTGATCTTTGTATTCTTTAGTGCAAGAGAAAGCTGATGATGGCTGAGCAATGCATTGATCTGTTGAGGGTTGTTGTACAATATTTTAAAGGGAATTCATCATGTTTATTACAATAAAGTTGCAAAGGTAGAAGAAAGCAAGCATGATGAACTTGAAGAATTTAAGACAGAGGTGATGATTTAGGAGACACAGATTCTAAGCATTAGGAGAAGCAGAACATTGATTGCTTCTTGTTGTTGTTATTATTTTTTGTATCCTTAAACACACACACACACACACACACACACACACACACACGTAAACCTCCCAACTGCCCCATCCTGTTCTCAACTAAAAAGAAAATCTCAAACCAAGGTATCATAAATGAAACAAAACTCCAGATTAACATAATTAGTAGACAAATCCAAACACCTTTTCTGTGAACTAGCTCTGTATTCTCATCACACAGTAATTTATGTCTTAATTTTCAAAAATCATTTTAAAGTTTTTAATGAAACCAAGGATTCATTTCTACTTAAATTTCTTTTCACCCAACAATCCCTGTCGTTTTTTAAAAAATGTCAAAAATTTTATGAGCTTAAATATTTAATTTGTATGACACATTTTCATTAGAGAATGATTATATAGTCATCAAATTATAAGTCCACTTGTGTGCCTTTTTGTGTTATTGTTGTTGTTGTTGTGCTAGGGTAGTGAATCTAGGGCCCTACAGAAGCACTCCATCACTGAGCTACACTGGTAGCCACAAACTCTTATAAAAATACCAGAAGATGGCACTGTAGAGACAATATAACAATATCTTTACACCCTAACAGCTTTTCAAGAATAAACTAAGAAGTAACAAAATAATAAAATAAACAATGGTGAAAGTTTCCTATCTGTACAAAAAAAGAACCTCTAATGTCAGGACTCAGTAGTAATGTCTATGTAATACTGAATTTATCATTCTCATGTAAGTCATCAGTGTGAAAAACTTTTTTATGACTATGATACACACAAACACACACAGGCAGACACACACACACACACACAAACACACACACATCTTTAGTAATTCTAGAAAGTACAATGTTTACTGAAGAATTTACTTGACAGAAAGTTAATTTTTTAGTTAGACCTCTCTGGAATAATTATTTTTCATCTTAGTGGGTTAGCTACAGTTACAAGAAATCTCAGTACAGGGCCAGGAGGCTTTAGATCAGTAAAGGAGTAGAATTTTTTTTCTGTCCTGAGCTCATGAGCTCATGTAGACTTTAATAGAGTATTTAATTTCAAGCAACATGGCTGAACACAGAGTACATTATGTACAATAAAAGAAGCCAGGCAAAGAAGACAAAAGCTGTATTACATCACTTATGTAATGAACTTATATGTTGAATTTGAATCTGAAAAAGTCACACATGAAAGCAGAGAACAGAATGGTGGTTACAGAGGTTGAGGGATGCAAAGTGATATGATAGGGAAGTATTGGCTAAGAGGAGAAAGGCAGGAGGAGAGAGAGGCAGCAGCTGTGGAAGGAAGGGACTTGGTGGAGGGATGGTGGGATGTTGGGATGGAAAGTGAATAAATATAAAAAAATCAATGGAAAAAGAGGCAAATTTCAGTGTTATTTTATTTTTAAACTAACATTTTTGTGTACTATTTGAGAAAGTATCTGACTTCCCAACTTTTTTGATGAATAGCCTTTTATGAAGAGGCTGTTTACTATTTACTTTTAATCTTTTACGCTGATTGAAAAAGCCAATGTCCAAATATGAATACTGAAAGAATTTGAGGAGCTGTGGAGTTGTTATATTAAATTGCAGATGCCTTTATTAATATGCATAAATCCGATAAGATTAGATAGCCTGCTGTTACATCAAATAGTTTGAAGCATGTGGAAAAACAGCTCAGCTGCGTTCACACACATATAATTCGACATAAATATAAATAATATAATTATATAAGCAATAATGATATTGAGTCACAATGACAAATTTAGATAGATTTAAAAAGGTATTTAAAATTGTAACATTAGTCTACAAGAAAAGTAAAATAGTATTGAAACACATGGACAAAAGTTTCTGCTTATTTATTTCATGAGAATCTTTCAAAGGCCTGTTTTCAATCTATAAGGTTAATTAGAGGACAGTACACTATTAGTATTCGAGGTGTCAAAGAATCGATTTAAAGGTATCATTTTACTTGTACTCAAGCTCCCAAGATAATCTTAACTACAAACCATGTGCCTTCTAGCAAGTGCTTTGATTTATCAAGTATAGCAAACATGGATGTCTCTTTCCTAAAAGAGACAAAGATGGAAAAGAAGCTCATGAAACCCTTAAACATGACAAAATAACATCAAAGCAAAGATTTCACATATTGACAGAAATGCTCATATAAACCAAGAATCCCATTCATCTCTCGCTGGGTGTCAGGCATATATACATATTTGCAGGCTTCTGGAGATTGCTATATAAATACAGCACATTCTTTGTTAAGAAGGAGATAAAATATAGAATGAAATCTTAATAGCAGAGATCAATATTCATTCTATGACATGAAGTATTTTCTCTAAATATTAAGCTCAAAAGAAAGAATGGTGGATACATTGAGGGCAAATAATTTTACAGGTTAAGGCAGTAGTCACACTATAACAATATTTTCTGGGTTCAACATACAGTTTCCATTATGGGAATCCTAAGTAGAATTGAGCAAGGAAGTAATGAAGTGAGCTCGAAAAACAGCAGCTGGCCTAGTCTCAGCCATAGAGGATTGATTTCAACATATTCAATGGAATTGTGAATAGATAGTTATGCGGACTTTGTGTTAAAAAGACAAGTACGAAAAAAACTAGGCCAAGAGCAATGTGGGATTGTGGGATTGTGGAATTGTGGGATTGTGGAATTGTAGGATTGTTTCTCAATTCCAAGATTGCTACAAATAGTCTAAAGTTTCAGTATTAAGAGAGGCAGAATTATTTAATTGTACAGGGAAACATTATTCAATGAACAAAAAAGAAAAGTAGTTAGGCATTGTCCTTTCCATTTCTTTCTATTAGACTATAGCATTTAACACAGAAAATTCTCTTAACAGAATATTAAATCTGTAGTTAACAGAATACCCTAGGATATCAGACTGCATGTAATTATATGCATATGAATTACGTTCTGGGACACTGCAATTCTAACGAGAAAGTAAGTGAGATTACTACAGATTATGAAACTCATGAAAACACACAAAATTAAAAGAAACTGTATAAAGTATTTCATTCACATATATATATGCTTACATAGAAAAATATCTCCCAATAGTTAATGCTGATATGGAGAAAACATGGTATGTGTAATTAAGTTTTACTGCAAAGCAGACACAGTTTTTAGGTCATCTTAGATTTTCTTACACTCCTTTGGGAAATGGGTTGAGAATCAACACTATATTATTAAGTGGAACATTCTTTGTGTAAATCTTAGATGTAAATTAGTCCCTGAGATAAAAATTGAACATTCTATGAATAATAAATATGTTCCTGATCTCATCATAAGATCAATCAGATGATCAGAAGGGAATTATACCTTTTTTTCTTTTACAGAGAAAAACACATTTATTAAGCAAAGGATATTTTTGCAAAATTTTAAGATTACATTGCCATTGAGAAAATGCAAAAATCTGAAACTCCATATTACATATTAATTACCTACTTGAATAATTGAAAGATGTTTTTCTTGTTTCTGTGTAACAATGCTCCAATTATACAAAACCCAATACATTTAACAAAAAGAAATTTTACACAGTGGAAGGCACTATTCAAAAATGGATTTTTGTTTATGGTTGAAATTTGTAAACCACTGATAAACACTGCATATGTTGAATTTGATCAAAATGGACAGAGGAAGAACAGCACACTAGTTGAACATACGAATTCTTTCAAAAGTTCGCAAATTGCTAAATCTAAAATTAATCACCTTGTGAGCTATATTACTCTCAAGCTATATATTTCATGTAAATTACCTTGAGTTGGTTGTTATTTTAAGGGTGATTTGTTTGGGGAAATGTCTTAAAAGAAGTGGAAAAAAAAGAATGGGTGTCAATGTCAAATGATTGGATTAGACTAGACTTACGAGACAATAAAAGAGATGATGTACTTAATTGAGCAAATGGTGGCCCTCTATGATATATCTGTACACTTTCTGTTAGGCATTTCAGAACTAAAGCTGTCCTATAAATATTTAGCAGTGGAATAAAATGAACAGGGCTTAGTGTATATATAACCCAGGTTTTTACAAAGTACAAGCAGATGGAATTTATTTTTAGTGTTCACAAACGTGAAAAAAAGTTCTGTGGGGGAAAAGTCCCTGGATTTAAGCATATGTAAATCACTAATAAATAAAAGCAAAGGAAAATTGTAGAATAGCATGTATTCTCTTTTCAAGTTTTCACCAGTGGAGGAAATTAAGCAATTTTTATTAATTATTTTATTTGTTCATGGATAAGCAACATCATATTGTCATGGAAAAATGATATAGGAACTCAGAAATCTAAGCTAGAAACAAACAAAAAATTCAATAGTCGTTGTTGAAATTTTCAGAAAGTAAATAAAGCAAAATTTGAGATGATTATAATCACATATTGATGAAAGTACTTCAATCATCTTGTACCTAGTTTTTCGTAGGTAGGAAAGCATGTCCACTCCAATCATTAGTCATTGTACGAAAGAACAGTATGTTTTCATTATGGCTCTTTTTGTTTTCAATTAGAACACTTCACTCTTCCTGCCAACTTCACACATGAATTTCCATATCTGCTGCTTAGGAGGATGGCTGATGCACCCCCCCCCCCGTGAATAACTAAAACATCTATTTAGTTAATGCAATTGTAAGTAAACCCTTGATCCGTTCATCCTGATTCCCTCTGGAAGTTACACCTTGATTAATGTCAGGCTGGCAGTAGCAATGTAGCTATCTTGAGAATAGAATAAATGAGAAGTTGCTAACCTTACAAGATTTCTTTTCTCTATGCAGAGACAACATAATGAAGGATCAGATGAACACAGGGTAGACATATTTAAATAATCCATGAACATCCTCTTGTGCATCGTAGATTTGATTATCCGTATATTAAATAAGAATTTCTGCCTGCCCTTTGGCATTCATCTTATGGATATCTTTGGGTCTAGTGATTATCCTTTATATTCTCAATCATAGCTTCCCTCTAGCTGAGATATTTACCTTCTAGGTCAGTGGGTCTCAACTGAGGATAATATTGCCCATCAGGAGACATTCAACTAAGTGTGGAGTGGAGACTTTTGCTCTGTGATGCATATATAATACATCACATTGGATGCTTAAATACTTTTATTAATATGTGATAGAGTAAAGATACTTAATTTAAAAACAAATATTGAATATTATTATCCATTTTGAAAATTATAATTATAAGAATTTTCTTTGCTACTGAATACATAATTAATGACTTCATTGGATTAAAGTCAATAGATAGAAATAGAAATTTCTAAAATGTCCTTAAAGTTAAGCTACATGATAACTATCAACATTATCTTTCTTTAGATAATTAATAAATTAAATTTGATAATTTGGTAATAATAAAATGCCTACCTTTTAATAAAATTACCTTATTTTGGAGATGGGTGGATTGCTTTTTTGAATAGTCAAACAAAATATATGCAAAGTATAAAATGCTTCCAAAGTTAAAATTGATAGTTGTTTCTCCAGAGAGAAATACTTTATGAAAATGAAGATAATAACATAGAAAATGTAATATTTCTCTTTCAGATCTACAAATTCTCTATTAAGGCAGGAAGTTAAAGCATCAATGTTGTTCTATCATAACACTTTTCTACTATAGTATCAATAATTTTAAGCTAGGAGCAATTCTATCAATAAGATATATAGACCTTATTTTTTCCAACAAGCAATAGCTTTCAGTCAAAATAAATTCTATTAAGTAGTCTTTTCTTTTGTTCCAACAAAATGTGAAAAAATTAATCAAGAGACTCCAAACCATGTCTAAATTTATAAATTTAGATACATAATGCTCTATTCCTACCAAAGCCAAGCAAGATATTGGAGCTCGGTAAATATCTATTGAACAACTGATATTATGCTAAGATTATATACAGGACTAAGAGAAAGAAAATAGAAAATGATTTTTGAAGAATTAAATAGTTTAAAATGTGTGACAGACACTGAGCTGATTACTGGCATTAGTGAGTGTGCTGTTCCTTTTGCCTCAGTCCTGTGTATAAAGCTGATTAATATACATTCATTTCTAGCTCAAAAATTTTTTTGCCATTGATTTTTATATGATTATCATTTTGTGACTACCAAAACTTTTCTGAGTCAAACAGAAAGCAGTGATGTAATATTTATTTGAATGAAAAGGACTATCATTGTGCTCATATAACTTATTTCTTGGAAGCATTTAACCATTTCTATCCTCAGTTTCTTCTGGTTTAAAATGAAGTTAGTATTAATGTTAGTGACATATGGTTATGAATTACGATCATGATACATAATAAAATGACTATTTCGATCACTGAAATTGTGATGACAATTGAAATTCTTGCTATCTATCCATCAAAGGACATTACAATTTGAATATAAATTATCACCCACTACGCTTATATTTGAATGCTTGCTTCCAGTTTATATTGTTATTTAGGGAGCCTATAGGACTTTGAGAAGCTGGCTGATAAAAGTAGGCCACCTGAGACAGGAATTGAAGGTTATACTCAGATTTCATTATGGCTCAATTTCTGTGCATCCTTATGCTCTAGCTGTAACCATAACACTAACCCTAATCCTTACCCTGACCCTGACCCTAACCCTATGGGTATTTAACCCGTAACATTTTACTTCTGTTCCCACGAACATCACCAAAACTGACTAAAATATCCCTGAAACTACGGTCTGAAACTAATTTTACTCAGTGAAGTGACTTTGTTAGGTATTTTATAATAGTTATCCAAAAGTTACTAGAATAAGATGGATACTAGTTTAAAGCGCTAACTTCCCTATAATAGTATACAGTGTATTGTATCATAACTGATACTAGCTTAGGTGGCAAGATGTATATTTTTCTTAACATATTAAACTTATTAGATGATCCTCCATTTGTTCATTAGTGCTGTGTAAAACTATTAGTATTTTTGTTAGAGGATGAGTCAAACAAGCATTGTATGTTTATTTTTTAACCTGTATTAACTGAATATTAAATTACTAATGTCTATTTACTGCTAAATATGAAATAGTAAGGCTGCAAATTGTATTGACCCCATAAAGGGCTTACTATTTACTTTTCAATTTTAACAGTAAAACAAACAGGAATCCCTTATAGCTATTCCCTATGATGTTTTAAATTTAATTTTTCACATTATATTGCATTTGTATATAAAAATTATTGATAGATGTAAATGTAAAATAGGAGTAATGCTGAAGAAATAAATATATAGAGAACTTGAATCAAACAGATGAAAGACTATCAAAATCGTATAGTTGTAGTTTCACCTTTTGTTTGTTATATTTCAGAGAGGAAGAGAAACAATGAAAGTCAAACCAGCAAACCTGGCACAGTGCTAGCAACATCCCTGCGTTGACTACATAATTCTTGCCCTAGATGTTTAGAGTAGGAAACGGTTGGGTTGCCAATTAGAAGAACTATCAATTGTTCACATGCACATCTCCAGAAAGTCAAAGAAAAATCATGATCATCTTTAGTGCCATGAAGGAAAAGACAGTCTTCCTGGAGATGCTGCTTAGATATGTTGACAAAAATATTTCTTCACCCAGGAAACAGATTTTCCAAAATAGTGATAGACACAACAGATGCTTAGGGGGAGATTGTGCAGAGAATCTCAGCATTGCTGTTCTATTATTTGAATATATTTTTAAATTAAGCATGTCTGCAGTTGTCAAATTGATACCGTTTATAAATATTGAATTTTTTAAATGATGAGTTCTCTCAAAAATGACAAGCAATGTTCTCTGTAATAGCTACAACCAGCTTCACTTTAAAAATTGCTTACTATAACCTAAAGTGACCATATTGTAATGACTAACTTACTAATATCAAGATTATTAAAATTACAGCAAATCTTCATTTGTGACCTGAATTTACATTTTCTTGGCTCTAATAAGTCAGTTTAGGTGTTACAAATCCCACGTTCTTTCTCATTTAAAGGCCATGGTTCTGTCTTTGCATTTGGCCACTCCTCAGCAGGCAAGGCTGGCAAATTTTTTCTTCAATCAAATCTTTTAGCTGGACAAATTGTAGTAGTAAATACAACTAAGTTTGATTTGCTAATCAAAAATCTTATTGAGGCTGGGTAGATGGCTCACTTAGTACTCCCACTTGCCATCAAGATTGATGACCTGAGTTCACCTTTGGGATCCACATGGTGTCAAAAGAGAACTAATGCCAACTAGTTGTCCTCTGACTTCCCTGTGTGCACTGTGGAACACATGCACACAATAATACCTGCATAAATAAATATATTGAGTAAATGATTTTCAGGGTTCATTGAAGTTGAAATTTCTGATTCATTCCTTCAGCACTGGCTATTTGAGCTTAGGAGTTAGAGGCCAAGCTGAACATAACAAGATACTGTTAGCAATTTAAGCACTGAGGAGTTTTGAAGCAGAAGAATAGCCCTGAATGCAAGGCTAGCTGGGGACTATATAATGAGTACCTCCCCAGCCAAGATTACAATTTGAGACTCTGTTAAAATATTAAGGGATAAAAACTCATTGTAACAAAGTAAAGCAAAACAATCCTATTCATCTATTAGTTTAGAGTATAAACATTTGTCAATACTATTATAGTTCAAGGAACTCGGTTCTTGTTACTCTAGAAACCAGGTAAATGGAATGTCAGAATGGTTTGTATTAGATTGAAATTTCACTTTCTATTCAACTTAAATACAATCTTTTGAATCAAACTGATTACTCGGGATGATAAATCTGCATAGGAATGCTTAGAGGTAATAGAACAGGACATAAACCAGCTATATGGTTTTGTTTTTTAAGTTCACTAGTCTAAATTATCAAAGCTATTTGTTAAGTAAGCAATTATATAGATCTTCCCATTTCAATTCCTTATTGCAAACCAGTTTACATAACTTCTATTCGCTTCTGGTTTGGAGATAAACTATTCTTGTGCAGACACAACATGCTTCAGACAAAATCCTACATTTATCCTGATTCTCAAAGGCTGTGCATGATTGCACTTTTCAGTATACTGCTTTCTTCTTTTGTGAATTATCATGATCAAAACAAAGATATTTTTCAGTTTTCAGCCACTTAATAGAAAAGGTGCATGGCTTCAGAGAGAAATAGCTAATTGAAGATCAAGCATTCTTACGTTCAGATGCAGTGTTTTCAGAAATGTTCAATCAACTTTCTGACAACCCCTAACATCTAATGATAGTGGAAATGAAAATTTCATGTTTTGTTTTATAACACATTGAGAAATTTTAAGACCAGACTTCTGCCTGCTTTATAGCTTGTAAAATAAAAGTTTTGTAATGGAAACTAATAGTTGTTTAATTATCAATATTATTTTCATTTACTAGTTAGAGTCAGTAAGTCACCAAGTAGTACAGTCTGGCTTGCTATTTACCTGAGACTGGTCTCTGATGCAAAACCCTCCTGTCTTTCTCTTTTCAAGTATTGGGACTACAGGAATGTGCTAAAACATCTGACACAATGTGCCATTTTAATGAATGTTTAATTTGTAGTAAAGGTTTAGTGTGGAAAGGTGAGACAAAGTAATCATGTTTCAGTGAAATTTCTAAAGGAGAAAACAAGGAAGTTGGCAGCCAAGTGCACACAGTATGATGGAGTCCTAAGAAGCAACAGCTCACAGAGACTCGATAATTTTTTAAGGCTTCCCAATAATATCTCAATATTTTTAGGATGATCAAGAATTGGTTAGAAAAAGGAACTTTAAAATTAGTATAAAACTAATACATAAAATTTTAGTCTTATCTGTTTTTCACACACTTACATTATTATATCTTTCTATTTAATAACTTGACTTGAGGATGAAAAGTTCATTCACATTTCCATGGCTATAAATGAAAAATAAAAGTTTACTAAAATTTAATTTCTCCTCTTCAGTTTATTGCGTGATTTCCACAATTTTAGTGAAGCTTTCATTATTTCAAAATGATAAGATCATTTTTAACTTCATGTACGGAAAATGCTACTTGAATTCAAGGAATAAAACAACTTTTCTAATTATTAGAGCTGATTGTGAAATTACAAAATGATGTTTCAACATGCGTGGTTACTTATGTATGTGTAAGATTTCTAATAAACACTTATTTTAATTTCTTATTTCTTTGACTAAAATAATATCAATTTCTCCTTTTCTTTCCTTCCTTTAAAAATCTCCTTGCCCTCTTTTAAATTCATGAGAAGTAAGAGTATCATAAGCCAATGGTTACAGTTTGAATATAGCATTTTTCTCAAAAGATTGTGACTTTCAAGTCAGCATTTTTTATAGGGCTGTACTTTACATTTATGGCTGACTTAAAATTTATTGTCATCCTACAGAGAACTTTAATAAAGTTTAGGGGCATATTACAAAATAGAAAAAGCTTGAGGCACTAACCTAACAAGTTATAAAATAAATGTTTGTCAAGTTAATAAATAATTTGTACATTAAGAAACCATAAAGTTGAAAAGTCTCCATTGTAGTTTCTGTTCATATATTAGTTTGTTGACTAAAAGTGTTATATTTTCCCAAACCTAAATTACTCTGGGAAGCTGAAGATATAGTTTAACGGCTGAACACTTATTCAGCGGGCTTTCTGCACTGAATTCTAGTCTCAGGTTCAGGAGAAAAAATGACAATGAAATTATAGTACAAGTTTTTGTAGATCCTATCAATGTTTATGATAGGTTAGGCAAACCTACTCTTAATTGTTCCCACTATAATATGAAAATATGTTAGTCACAAATCCATTTCAGTTAATCAGTTACAGAGAAAACAAAATTTATGTGACATCTTATGAGAAATATACTGCAAAATGAGAGGGTAGAGGTCTTTTGAAAAAACACCATAAGACATTCAAACCAGGTATGTTAATATACATCTGTAATCCCTGCACTTTGGAGGCTGATGCAGGAGAACCTAGAGTTCAAAGACAGACTGGGCTACATAGCAGGACCCTGGCTCAAAAGAAAACATTAAAAGTCTCAAATGAACAAAAGTGCATATAAAATATGAAATGTGGATAGATTACTAAACCATGAATAGTATCCACAATTAATTATGAAAATAGAAATATCATTGAGTCTATGCACAACCATTAGAATAACTTGCTTTCTAAATAAGATTCTTAAAATTTGTTTTACATATATATTTTCTCTTTTATATCTCATGACATATGCTAAGTGACTGTTTCTTATAGCTTTTTCCAAAGCAAATTTTAAACTCTATTTGGAAGAAAACTCAGCTTTGATAAAACACAGGAATAGTCTTTTACAATTTCAAAGTTTCTTCTAAACTTGAATCCAATAAAGTCAACGACATCAACTGCAGAAAGACTACAATTTTCAAAATGATAACAGCCTTAGTCACTGATTTTACATATAATATTTTACATACAATATTTTTCATAAATATTTTCCTTAACTTAAGAAAAGCTTAAGCTATAGAAATTACATTAAATATTAAAATAATGTAAAATGTCCTCATTCTTTTAAAATTGTAGCAATGTGAAATTTGTATGTTGTTATTAGTACAGTTGGTTGGTATTGAAACATTTTATTATAATAACACATCTGCTGTATAATTTATTTATTTTGTTGTATTCCACGGTGACAAAGGTCAGCTTTGTTATCTTCTTAAGTGCTATGATAAAATTTGACTTAATAAAGCATATAAATATACTGGCTTGAAGTAAAATGGGTCAATTTTTTCTTCCTTTCTATCTTCGCCTACTTGCCAAGGTACTTAAATTATTTTAAACTGCAAATGTAAAAAAAAAAAAAAAGCAGCCTCACAAGTCATTCTTTTCATCAAAAAAATAACAACCTTACCCACTCCAACTGGCTTGCATAAATAATTTGCCAAGAACATTATCATTCTGAAACTCCAATGTCAACTGCAGAACAGTCTAATAATGTAATATCCAAAGTTACTTTTGTAAACCCGTTGAAAGCAAGAGTAAAATGTACTTTCTAATTGAAGAAAAATAGTTCCAAATTGTGTACAGTCTCATTAGTGGCAAACATACTACATTCTTTGTTTCTCTTTCTATTTACATATGAAAGAAACTGTTTAGGAATAGATAGCCTATGGAGAACTATTTCTGGAATATGCTATAAAGTAAAGAAGATAAATTTATTTAGCTCAGGATTTCTAATAGCCTGATCTAGTCATTAGTTTAAGTATTGAAGTGGTTTTCGTGGATAAATAATTCTTTTTAATCATGTCTAAGGACATTGAGATATTGAGTTAAGCATTGATTGTCAATAGGAAAATTTTGACATAAAAATTACCAAAATGACTGTTTATTTATATTGGACAGAATGAGTCAGAGATGGGATATGCCTAAACTCTCAGGAGAAAACTATTTAAGGGCAGTGCAGGGGAAATCAGTTGGAAATCAGTTGGGAGTCAGCTTAGTCAGTTCTATCAGTTCATTAAGTGAGTTGGGAGTCAGTGCAGTGAGTGCAGACCAGTGGAGTTGAGTTCCTCAGTGAGTTCATGCAGTTCAGTGCAGATCAGCAGAGGCAGTTGAAGCCAGAGAATAAGAAGGAGCCAGAAGATTAGAGCAAGTTACCAGAATTTGAGACCAAGCAGAACAATTCAGTGAAAAGCGGAGAGAAGCCAGACAGAATTAGTAAGCTTGGAGAGGAGTTTGAACAAGAACAGCTAAGTTGAACCAGCCCGCTAGAGGCTAGAGTTTAAGAACTACAAAAGGTAAGCTTAGTCAGGAAAATAAAACTTTATTTCTTAGAGCCTTTTATTGGGGGGAATCATGTTGTGAAATTTCCCTGACTTGACTACTGCATTTTTAAGAAAAAACAAAGGTTAGGAAAAACAATTTCATCTGATCATCAGTCTTAGGTTTTATGAAATTAAAAAAATGGACTATATTATTTCCAAATGTAAAGTCCTCTGAATCCAGGAGAATGATTTTTACCAAGTGTTAAAATCAAATGTAGGATATTTGACATTTAAACAATCTAGGGATTAACAATCTCCCTGGAATCTGCTTATGTTAATTACAGTCTTGTTTTTGTTAGACAAAACAATCTAATCCCTTAGTGATGTGTCAGCATAATAATAGTAAATTAAGATTTCACTGACAAATTCATTATTCATATAGTCAGTCCTACAAGATGTCATAAACACAGAAGACTGGTTCATTGTCAGAATCCCTTAAAAGTGACGTTGTGAGATCTACGTAATATATTTACATCTTCCTCATAAACTGCTTAGTAAAAATAATTAAATATCCTTCTCGTGGAATGAGAAGATGGAATTTAGAAGATGAGTTTAGAAACCCTTAATAAGAACTTTTCATCAATCTCTTGTTAATACATCTACTAATGAATCATGCTATTTAATAATGATAAAATGAATGGTATTTATAAATAAATGATTGTTGTACCCCATTACTTCTTAAGAACATGATTATACTTCTAGAAAACTACCAAATTCAAAGGTCAGCGAAATATCATGATTATAATATTCAAGTTACATTATTGTTCATATAGTATTCTTCCTATTACATTAAAATTCATCTTGTTATTGATATGTTTTGTTCCTTTAATATTTGACATCTGTGTATGTATGGATAAAAGTTTATCTGTCTAACCTTGAAGAAACTAATGTACTGCTGATATTTCTCATTAAAAGAACTAGCAATTTCAAATTAAACTTTTAGAACTACAAATTCATCTATAGCAGTTATTTTTAATAGTTTCTTGTTTTAGTACTTCTATAAATGCATATTTTTGAAATACTATAGTGAGAAATACAATCCTCCTACCACCATTCCTCTTTTTGTTATTTGGTATTTTGTTGAAAATGCTGTGATATTTTATATGCCAAAAACACTTTTACACTTATTCTTAGGAGTATTTTTAAATAACCCCACAAAATGAGAATCATTTGTCTGCTTTCCATTATAAAAATACTTCCCCTTCCAAAAAATAACCAAGAATATCAAAGTAACTGTAATGAAAGTAGTTTTTAGATTTTAATATTGTAAAATAAGAGATATTTAATACATTCTAAATTACAAGAAGAAAAAGGTGAATTACATAGTACATCCTAGTCTCAATGCTCTCCCCAGAACTAAGCAAGACTTCCACCCTGCTAAGTATTCTTTCCCTTTGTGAAAAATATGTAATTCCAGGACAGGAAGTAACTCTGTAAATAATGTTGTCTTTGGACTCTGATTCCCCACTCAACTGTAGCTTTTTTCTCAGATAGTAAATACTGTGGTATTATTGATATCTTCATTTTGTGGTATGATTTAACTTAATAAAGTGTGAGCAAGAATCACAACACAAACATTCTGATAAAAAAACTCCACTAAATTAGCAAATACTTATCATAGCTAAAAATGTTATAAAATTAGTTATCTTTGATCTGAAAAGATTCTTGATTCAGTTATCATAAATATATTTTAATTTCTTTAGGAAAGGAATTGAGACTTATGAATTAGGAGAAGTTTTAGATAGAGTGTGATTAGGTTAAAAGATAGTTTTATAACTAACTCTTAAAGGTAAAAAAGTATAATTTTCATTAGTCAAACATTTTGAACATAGTGTATATTATTTTAGGAGGTTCCTACTGTCTGGGAGTCCTAAAGGCTTAATTTTTGCCAAAACATAAGTTGGATAGATGCTGAGTTCCAGTTTTTCCCTTTCTCTTTCCCCAGGGTGAGACTTTGACTTAATATCTGATAGGGTTTTCTTTTCAATGAAGAAAAGATTATTTAGAAATCCCCTTTTGGCATTCATATTCATTTGTATTTGAGAATGCTGTATGCAGAAAAATGATATGCTGACAAAATTGAATAATAATGTAAATATAAATCATGTCTATTTTCAATCTATCATGTTCACTTCTGTTTCAGCATGTGTTATAAGGAATGTCACAGACAGAATCCTTATCTTTTTCATGTGCCATAACCACTACAGGATTAAAACTACTTAAAAACTCAATTGGGCTTGGCCAAGCTGAAGAATTTCATGAGATTTACAAGAGTAATGTAGAGTTGTGACATCTCTATCATGCTTGGTCTGAGTAGGACCAATTATAACTATGCCTCACATTATAAAATTCTCATCAGTAAGATATGGAGTAAGTGTCACTGCTGGGACTATCAGCATGGTTATATATTTTTCCAATTTGGCAGAAAGAGGAGTTTCTAGGGGAAATTATTTATTTCTTCCAATACATTTTCCAAAATTTCCCAGGCACTAACCTATCCCGTTTCTTATAGGAAAACAATGTTAAGGAGAAAACTTAGAATGAATTCATAGCTGTTTTGCAGATTGCAGAAGATTCTAGTGGTTAGGAAGATGTTCACAAAAGGGGAAGGATGAAGAAAGAAGATATACGTGTGTGTGTGTGTGTGTGTGTGTGTGTGTGTGTGTTCCAATAATAATCAAAGGAAAAGAGCTTATCAACATGAGGGGAGTTTAAGGGAGGGGAGGGGCCAAGAGCTAAAGGGAAGATGGGACAAATGTAATTCTATTTTAATGAAAAATATATTTTAAAAGAGCAGCATCTTAAGCATCATTTAAAAGCCTATCTAGAGTTGAAAATACAATTGATTAAATAAATATTTCCACATCTTAATGTAGGTACGCATAGATATTTCATAGCACAATATTTATATAAAGTAGTTCTATTCCCTGTTATATCATGTTTTTCTATCTAGTTACATAAGGAAAATGAAATATCTTAAGGATAACATTTTCTCAGTGATGTATGAGTAGTTGACTAAAATAGCTTCATGTTGTTATAAAATATTGCTACTTTAGCAAAAAGCCTAATGTATTGTTGCTTAGATCAAAAAGTGTAATGTTTCTAGAATCTATGGTACTTTAAAGTTTTCCAAGGACATTCACATTGTTGTCTACATTGAAACTTCTGAGACCATGATACACTATATAAGAAAAAAATGTAACCATTTTTCCTATTCATTAGTAAAACTAAGGTTCTGTTCTTTCCTCTGAATTTTCTGGCTGCTACTCTCGAATACTGATATGATAGTGGAGGTAGAGTTTCTCTCTTTTAATATCATTATCATTATAAAAACAATAACAGCATTGTAAACTTGTGATTATTATACTTTCTTGTTCAGGCTAAAAGAATAGGTTGGCAATTCAAAAGAGTTCATCTGAATCTTTTTCTTTTATGTTGATTCCACATCAACCTTCATAAATGAGAGTGTATGTGTGAGTGCATATGTGCATGTTTGTGACCAAATATGCATGCTCTGCATCTCATTTCAAGCACATTTTGTCTGATTATCACTTATCATCAACTATGCATTAAGTGGGGAACCATTTGGTTCAATGGCTGCTCACAGCATCTATCATCCTTGTTTTAAGCTGATGTTCAAAGTAATTCAAAATATAAGAAAAAAGAATGGCTAGTCCTACAAATATAAGGCAATTTTACATTGTAAGATGGTACTGTTGCAAAAAAAGTACTGAATGATCTCATTTATCAGTCTGCAGACAAATTGAAACAAACATTGCTTTCGAACAGCGACAGTTTCAGCCGTGGTAGTAAGAAGATCATTTTGGTAATCTGGAAAGCCATAGATGGAAAAATATGGTGACATTAGAAATGGCCCCAACAATGCATTCATTTTTCTTAACCGTGTATATATGTTTTGTCACAACAGGTAGAAAATAATTGCAAAACCATTAGCCTGCTGGAAATTATTCTTTTCTCCTTCATTGGTAACCAGTCAAGATTACTCAGGCATCACTATTATTATTATTATTATTATTATTATCAATGGGAGATTATTTTCTAAGTTTTTTGGTTTTGAAATTTGCCTAGACTTGTGGTTTTATATTTAAAAATATGAGGCTCTGCCATTAAGAAGATGGTGATGGGAAATAGCATTTTAAATTCTGTCCAGTATTCATTGTACTATGGTTAAAATACTTGTCAGCATTTCATTATATTTCTAGAGAGCTGCATCTTTTCTAGTTGCTAACTGATGCCTGACATCTAAGGATACAAAAATGGTTATTCAATATACTGGTTTGAATTGTCAATTTTCTACACTGATTTAATCTTAAGGGTGAGATTATGACGATATTCCAGAGTCAGATGCTTCTTTTTCATCTAGAGCAGTGGTTCTCCAACTTCCTGATGGTGCAACCTTTTAATGCAGTTCCCCATGTTTTAGTGCCGCCTAACCATAAAATTATTTCATTGTTACTTTGTGTAATTTTTCTCTTGTTATAAATTGTAATATAACTATTGGTGTTTTCTGATGGTCAAAGGTGACCTCAATGAAAAAACTGCTCGACCCCCAAAGGGCTCGCTAGCCATAGATTAAAACCTGACAATCTGTATCATCATAAACTTCGTCATAGATTCTCCATATATTTCACCTTTTCTTACATTACCATAGACTGCAAGTGATTTTAATATGGCTCATAATTTATTTCCTATGCGATGTAAAACCATGTCATCCTTCAGCTCAAGAAATTGACAGTGACAATAGAGAAAAATCTATCTCATTTCCCGTTCAACAAATACTGGCCTAGTAAACACACAATACACCCATATGCATAACACACTTCCAGGTTAGGGCACTGAGTTCCCTGGATGCAGCAAGTTGTTTTATGCTTCTTTGCATTTATTTGTATGGGGAAGAAGGAAAATGCAGTTGGTCTGAATTGGAATTCAATTAAGGAATTCAGTCACTGAACTGGAAGAAGTGTTTAAAGAGCCAAATCTCCTTTTCTTTCTGTCCTTTGAATTTCAACTCAGCCCCTCAGGCCTCCTGTCATCTGAATAGTTGTTAGCTCAAAAACAAACAATTGCAGTGCATTATGTGCTGTTTTTGTAACTATTTAAAAATATTTTAGATAGCATATTTATTTGTTCTAAAATTATGATGCAAAAATAAAGTATCATAGGGACATAACAAGATATTTGAGTCCTTTATTTGGTACATGATTTACTACACCCAAACTAATTAACTTCAATGACTAGTAAGCCTGAGACCAAAAGTTTAAGCTGTACTTCAAAAGTTGTACTCCTACAGATCATAAAGAATTCTTCCTTTTATTATAATAAATGTTTCAATATATACTAAAGTGGAACCTTTGTGCAGATCAAGTGATCTTTTATTTTTCCCGTTGAAAGTTTTTTTTTTTAACCTCAGAAATCTGAAATGGAATATATTTCCTTCTTCCGGCTGGAATAATAGTAGAAGATAATCAAAGGTAATTGTATCACAAGATTAAGGGGAAAACTATGTGTTGCAGAGGGAGATTGTAAGCTAGGTATTTTGGTAGGTTAGCACTTTCACTTATGTGGCTTTATTTCTATACATACATTAGGGATCAATAGACAACACCTATGATTATGAAGAAGAGATTTGTCAGGATTGACATTTACCTATTTACTATTAGATATGGTTATCAAGGGTATTCATTAAAAATGTAAAACTATCTTTCAATTATTGAACCAAAATTTCATGTGTTTTCAGCAATGACACAGTTTTGGACTTTTGTTTTAATGCAATGATCACAATATTGCAGCTTAAGTCATTTCTATTGTGTGGCATGTTGGGGAGCTAAGGCAACTATTTCAGGCCATCATAGTATTATAGGATGAACCATTTCACTGTACTATAACAAATGCAAGGGAAATGAAATAGAAATGCTAAATATACCAAAATTGGAAGGAAAGAACATAAAATAACCTTTCAACAAGCACATATCAGGTTAAGGCCAACATATTCAGAGAAAATTTGACTGTGCCCTTCTAAAAGTTTGTCTTCCTCTCTCCCACACCTCTTTCCTTACATCTTTTGGAAACACATTTTTGATGTGTTGCTGAAGTGTTCCTCATATTGTAGTATTTCTAGTAGCTGGGAGTTACAGGTTGACACTCTTTCATGCGGATTCTTACTCTTAAAAGCCTAGAGATGTTGGTTACTAACCATATTTTGGTATCTTTTAGAATATAAATGAAAAATTAAATCTTCGAGTAAAATTCAGAATAGAAAATTCATCTTATTTTAAAGGGCTTCAAACATGTAAGTACTGAAATTTTAAAAGGACAGAAATGATTTAATCAAAACATCTCTGGTCAGACTGCTCCAAGTAACCTAACCAAGTGAGATTATATGGGACTTTTGATTTATTTTTAATGACAATGAGTTTGTGCTTATACACTTAAACACTTATACATCTTGTTCTATTACATAGTATAGAATAGTTGATGCTGAGAATATACAAGTTTTCTTACCATTATCCAATCATGATTTTGTTATTATCTACACCATGGGAAACATGAGTTCTAGGATTCTGCTTTTAATAATTAACATGCCACTCCATTATGGCACAATAGCCTACCTACAGACTGTAGGTAATAATCATCCACCAAGTTTCAAAGATTTCTGGAAGGCATGAATGAAGTAATTGTAGTAACATCATTGTCTACAAAATATTGCATCTACTGTGCATTTTGACCTAAGAGCATTGGTTACCTCTGATTATGCATCACAACTGCCAAGTTTCAACTCTTTAGACTTATAATTTGAAAAAGCATGAGTAGGGCCATAATGAGAAACCATCCTGAAATGCAGAGGTATATACTATTTTTATTCAAATTTTCAAGAATCCTATATTCTTGAAAAGGACTTCCCCAAAGGTATTAATATGATATCAGAAATTTCTAGAAAAAAAGCAACTTTTCTGTTACTGTGAGAAGTGGTAAGCATTGAATGTTTCAAATTCAAGCATGTAGGTTGTACAGTTACTGTAGAAACAAAGCTTCACACACTTGTTCACTATAAACCATATGTTATTATTCTTTTTTTAAAAGATTTTTTTAGTAGAATATCCTGGAAAACTAGACTACAACATTTCTGAATATATGCTGAAGATTTATGTCAGGATGTGTTTATAGAATTGTGTTTTATTTAACTAACACATAGAGTTGTTTATAAGTTTGAAAGTCTCTACCCTGCTCTACTCTAGAGCAGGTTGTTTTGGAAAAATAGATGACTCTGAACACAGTTGTTCTCTTTTATGCTTACTGTCCACAGCATTACCCATCATATCTCTGATGTATCAAAAGGATGATAGACATTTTTATTAGAATACAGGATAATATATTAGTAATATAATTTCATGGATTTGATATCATATAAAAATAGAATTTAAAGATGTCTTTGAGTTGAGCGTCCAATAAAATGATTCATCAGAAAAAGATGCTGTTGACAGGGCTGATGACAAGTTGTCCTTTAACCTCTACACATTACACATGCACTATGGCAACTATATATATGCATATATGCGTATGTGCATATATGTATATATGTATTTATGTATATATGTATTTATGTATATATGTATTTATGTATATATGTATATATGTATATATGTATATGTGTATATATGTATATATGTATATATGTATATATGTATATATTCCAGTGCAATTTGGTATTTTTAAAATGTTTCTTTATTCCTGAGAAATTTATGGATATGTATTATGAAATATTAACGTTTATACTCCATTACATCCCTTACTATTTCTTTCCATAGCCTCTCACACATTCCTCATTTAACATGGTCTTTCTTCTTATTTGTTTTTTAATAACCTACAAAGTCAAGTTATACACACATGGCTGTGGGCATATCCACTGCAGTGTGAGAATCCTATAAATGACCACATCCTTAAAGAAGAGTGATTTTCCTCCCTCTCCTTCAGTTATTATGCTCAACCAACAACTCCCCAGTAAGGTGAATGGCCTGGAGTTCTTCTATCAATGCTAGAATTTCTCTTGGCCTGATCAAGTGCAAGTCTTACACAGGTAACTGCAGCCAAAAAATAGTTTCTAGTCTTTCAAAATGTCACTATGCCCACTGCATACATATATATATATATAGTGTGTGTGTGTGATTACTGTTTAGATGAATAAATGATAGATGAATCTCATCATCTAAACAGTTACATGCTATTCATTGTACATGCATTTTTGCCTAGCTTAAATCAAGTAATTTTCATAGTCATATATTCCTACTTAATCTCTTAATTTAGCATTTCAGTTAAAACTTCAAACCATCATATGATATTATACATACTTTAATAAATACAATAGGGTTTGAGAAAATCAAATACAGCTTTCAGGTTCAGCTCAATGGCTGAACAGTTACCACTCATATACATACCACCTAATATAATCTCTCTAGCAACACACACACACACACACACACGCCAGATACTAAATGTTGATAGCTGTCTACCATGTACAGGAGCATAATTTCCAATCCGACCACCAAAAATGTATTAAAAATGAAATAGTGTTAAATATAAAATGCTACATGGCTACTTGCTGATTTTCCCTGCACATCATTCACAGGATAGTGATTCTCAAAGAGGTGGAGTCCAGGAGCATTGCCACAGTTTGTAGGAATAGAAAGTCCAACTATAATGACCTCATGGTAGTATAGTGGTGAACATAGATGCCTTTATAAGTGTATGACTTTATGTTTTTAATCTTATTTTTCTAAATTACTGATTGATTCAGGTTAATATTATATTATGTCATATATAAAAATATATAATTAATTAATTCACCTCTTTACCATCAAATTCATTAAAAACAGCCATAAAGAAGCAAAGATGTAAATGAGACATAAATACAAAGAAAATATTGGATAAATAATTTACTTCCCACTGTTTCTAATAATTCATTATTCAGTGTGAAGTTCACACAAAGGTGAAATTTGCATCTACTTTATTTAGATCATAAAATGAAACTATGTGCACTACTGCTTTAGGTTAATTATATACTTATTGGCAAGCTGAAGAGTTACATATGTTTAGGGATGTCAAGATATCTTATCTGATGAAGGCATTTGCTGTGCAAACTCAATATTCTGCGTTCAATCTCAAGAAACTACAGTAGAAGAAGACTTCCAAAAGCAGTTTTCTGAACTCTACCCATTCTCCATGACATACGCTGCATTTATACAAATGCACACCACCACCATCATCAGTACCACCACTAATAATAAAAAGTAATAATATCAATTGTAATAAGTATTATTCTTAAATATTTGTAAACAGCTACATATATTCAAAGTATATCTGTTTGTGTACAGAGAACAGATTTTGCTCTGAAAAAAAGGTCTAGTTGGCTAGAGAAGAATCATATACTCTGTCTATCTCTCTATTCAAATTGAAAGTAGAGACTTAAATCCTACTAATATTAAGGATGGAATCAGTTTAATTTTCCACATTGATATCAGTTTGATTAATATAACTTTTCTAACAGCAGTTGTACTGCTTTTAATGATGAAAATTTAAGTTTAAGTCAAATGGTCCATGTAAGTACAGCAAGCTGTAAAGTCACCACATAATTTCTATTTCTTCTTCAATGTATATGTGTATATGGCTGGAATATTTTCCAGAACCATACATTCCAATATACAAAATACCCCTGAATTGTAGGTATTTTAGAGGAAGGTTTTTAACTACATTTTATCAGCTAACCTCCATGTTATAAGACATATTTGTTGAGAAACATAATCTTGAAAATAACTGATGATTAGCATAAGTTAGTGCATATGTATGAACTTGCTTATTAGAGCTTTGTGGTAGTAAGAATTGAACATTTAGCCTCCCAGGTACTAGGCAACTGCACTGCCATTCACATGGGAATTTATTTATTTCAAGAGTGCTATGAAATATTCATTTGGATTCATCTAAGTATTGTGAGACACCATTTTATATATTTCCAACACACGTTTCATACCTCACTTTCAGATTGAAGATTTTACTCTTATAGAGATCTTATACTGAGTGTCCTTTATTTCTAACAAAATCTCAAGAAATTTTGATGCATCTTTATGCAAATTGTAGAGGTCCTTTCCATTTCTATCATTGAAAAAAGGAGAAGATAAATAAGAACTGTCATTATTTATCTCCTGTGAGCAGGGTCTATGACAAGTTCATATTAGATTCTTTCTCAAGAATGTTGAAAGTGAACACCACCTTTACTTTTAAAGAAAAGATCACAATGCTACTGCAATATTTTATTTTTACTTTCCAATAAACTATCAACTGTGAAAAATGACAATGTCTAAACCCATTATTGTACCATCTATTTTTTAAAAAATATGGTTTATGTCAATAATGTCAATGATAGTGTAATAATTGTGATGATGAAAGTATTCTGAAGGTTTTTTGTTATTTATACATTAAGGTATATTCCACATTTTAAAAGTCATCATAGATCAACTTGATGATTGGCAATAAGTATCATATCATGGTGCATTGTCAGTCAGAATGGAGTAGCAAAAAGCAGTCAGACTAAGTTTGTAAAAGACGAATGTGTGGAGAAAAAAGACAAATGGAATGTTTCTGAACTGTGGCCTCTAATTTTAAACTATTGCTTACAATTCACATGGGAAAATGCTTCTTTAATATTTATTAAAATTAACATTAAATCTAATTTTACTTGGAATCAAGCATCTGTGATCTGAAAAAAGACATGTAAGTATAAATATATGTATTCTCGTTTCCCATTTTTTTTTATTAGATGCTCATTTAAACTGAACTGAAATTGATGAGATTGATTTGTAAAGAATCATCCATGGTTTTGGTAAAAAGACATTCTTGTGTTTTTTGTCTGGCTTCTCTTTATACCAATGGGAATATATAAAAATGAAAAGATCAATGATACTGTGGATTTGCCCACAGTGTACTTATAGCCATACCTATTCTTGCATAGTAGGAAAAAATGACATTAAAGTTATCAATCAGAACTCTTGCACAGACCAAATAAAGGATATAAGTCCAATGACAGGGGTAGCCTGTCATTTGCATGGCATTTTACTCTGCATATTCATCAAACTAAGAATGCACCTGCAACTTTAAATAAACCCATTCTTTATTCAGTTCTAATCTTCAATAAAGTCATGAATTAATTATAAACAGACTGCATTTGAGAAAGAATAGTTGGCTTTTGAATATATTTTATTCTTGTAAGTTACCAAAATATAAACACATGGGCCAATCATTATCACTATCTGTAGGTTTGGTGCAGGGTGCATCAAGTAAACCTCTGCCTCAAATTTATATATTTAATTCAAATTTAATATAATGCATAAATTTAAATTTGGATGAATATATGTCTCATACATATTGAATGGCCTTTAGTAGATTATGCTAGGCTCAGAAGAATTCTTAATTTCTTTTTAATTGTTTATGTCAGAGTGTGAAGTCATTTTTGCAGGGTTTTTTATAATGGTGTCAACATTTATCTTGTTAAGTTAATCTCTGAAATATAAATATGGTTTGTTTTGTCTCCTGTGTGAGTCCTAGGCCTTCCAGGCATGTAAACTATATATATATACAGGCTACATGAAAGCAGATGTGAAATGGTCTAAAGGAGCAAAGTGTTCACATGTAGGAAAGGAAGGATAGTTGGGTATGAGCGGCACTATATTCAAGTAGATCAGAACCCTGCGGGAAGATGATCTTAGGTGACTGCATAATAAAATGAAGCCAAATAATGGAGATCAATACTGAAGACTTTGCTCAATATATACAACACCCTGATGTGAATAGGAGGTAGGAATAACTAAAAACACACAAAAAAGTAAGTATTTCCTGAATATTGATAAAGAGTCTTATGGAGTTGAATGCCAAGAGAATTTAGAGCCTGCTACTTCCAAGCTGTGTTATCTTGAACTGGTGTCTTGACTTTATTCTGACTCTTTCCTTGTCATTTAAGTAGAGATAACTGTAAAACACTTGTTGTGTAAAGACAGTGATACTCTTTGAATGATGCTATATTATCTGTCAAGAGTTTGGTGAACATTTTCTGTTTCTAATACAAAATTTTCCTTGCCTACAATTCAGTATTGTTTGAAGTATATGATTAATAGGGAGAAATGCATAGCCCTTATGCCATAAAGCACGTGTGAAGTATCTTTTCTAGTACCATCCAGGAATATATTCTAACTAAAAATTTGAACCAGACCATTTGATGGGATTTTAGTACTTAGGGATGACATGAGTGTTGTATGAAGAAATGTGTAGCTCAGTGATTCTGCTGATTCATGATTTTTAGGGCAAGAGAGCCTGGAAATATCAAATGACTAGTGTTCTGAAGTCAACTTTTATTACTCCTTCTCTGTACAAGAAAAAAATTCAAAGGTACAAAGAGTTTTATTAGGTAAGTATTGAATAGAAAGTGGAAATGAGGTTTCTTGATTGTGATAATTGTAACTTGCTGAATGACTTAATTTATACGTGGCTTCTCTGATTATTTCTATACTCAATATAAAAGTTTCTCTTGCCCTCTTGCTCTTGTTCTGTCCCCTTGCTCCTGCTCCCACTTCTCTCCCCATTCCCCTCATCCCTCTCTCCACATGCTCATGGTAAGTCTCTCCCTTCTTTTTGCCTTTCTCTGTCTCTACTCCCTAAACTCCCCTCCCCATGCCCTGAATAAACTCTATTCTATACTAAAAAATAAAAAATAAAAATAAAAGTCACAACTTATGCCATCATCTAAATTCTAATTAGTAGGAATGAGAATATTAGTAAATGCTTGGGTATTGGTTCTCCTTTTCCACTCTGGGTTGTGGGATCCAAGGATCAAACTCAGATTGACTGATGACAAGGGTTTTGTTTGTTTTGTTTTTGTTTTTGAGTTTTTTTCTAAATCACAGCTTCTGTAACTTTACTTCTGTATTTAATTTGAAAGAAAATTATTTGTACATACATATTGACATGGCCATTGTCCTTGAAATGCCACTTGTTTCAAAACCATCTGAACTAAGCTATATATGCTTCATGCTTCTCATCTTAGGCTCTGGCTGGAAACATGTGTGTGCTGTAGAGTGGCATCTTATCTTGAAAAATAACTAATAATTTTAAAATAAAAGTCAGCATATAATATATATTTTAATTGAAATAGAAGTTAGATTTTGATCCAAAATTCCCAACACTATTTGAAATATCTAGATAACTTTATATGAAACTATGGATATATAGTCTCTCTCTCTTGTATTTTATTTTAGAATTTCCCACACAGAAATGTTTTAAGTTTATTCTTTGAAATGCCAGCAAAGAAAATATTTCCTGGTTACAATTTCTTTGCTTATATATTGTTATTCTGGTGATTACTACATATGTATAGTTCATATGTATAGTTCACAGTGAAAGTACTGAATTGAGTCTAAACAACCAGGAAAATGTGAAGAACAGAATTAACTTATGGGCATACATTATAAAAGTTTGATTTGTTCTTATTATCTGGGCTTTTTCCTGGTACTTCACAACTCCTATCTTCAATTTAAATCTAGTCCTAAATATACTTTTGAAGATAATTATAGTATTTTGGTCCTTCAAAGGATGGTTTTTCGCACAGCATCCCATAAAGCCAAGTTAAAAAAAATTAAAGCAAAACTGTGTGGGCAACGTGTAATTGTACATCTCAGCATTTGTCATATTAGTCACTAATCTCAGGTATTCATAAGACTTGCCCCCAAAGTGCCTTCAAATTTATTATGGAGATCTCTTATTGAAAGAATTTCATTTAAAGCAACAGAAGCACAGATTAGGCATCCACATGTATTATCAGTTTAGATAGTGTCATTTCCAAAGCAAGCATAATTAGAAAAAAGTCAGATGATTTCTCATTGAGAATCTGCATCAGAACAGTTCCATTATTTACCATTGGAAATCAGTGGAACATTTGCATTCTGGAAATGTACATCTAATGTCTTTCAAGGATTTGTTTTTTAAAATATGTCCTTAGTCTTCCAAGTTCCAGGTATATATATATATATATATATATATATATATATATATATATATATGTATGTATATATATGATAATTGTGTCATACATAAAGGAAAATAATTTTCACTATAAATAAGAAGAAAACACATAAGTGGATTTTAATAAAATTATTCTTATGTAGACATTGAGCAGGTTTATGGTTATCTAGAAAGTTTTGAACAGCTAATAAGTATGCCAATTGCTTTTTACTAAAGGGCACATTTCTGACTCATCATCAGGACACATACTTCTATAGCTACCTTGAGTTTGTGACTCAAGTGTGAGAGTGGGTCTATGTGTAATCTATGTTCACAAAAATGAAGTAAGTTTGACTCAGTTTAGGTTCCTGGAATTCAATATTGCATGAGTATTTTAAGCCATCCAGTCCTATAACCCTAGCAGATTACAAGTATACTTACTGGCTGAGGGGGTGAGTAAAGAACCTGAGATAGTAACAGAGACAGGTAGATAAACACACACAGAGGAGGGAAATGGAGGGAGGGGAGGAAAGGAGGGAGGGATGTTGGGAGGGAAGGAGAACAAAACTGTCCCAGGAAGTTCAAACGTTCCAGGACTCCTCTCACAGAGAATGAGAGCCATAAGTAAAGATACTCTACCATGTTTCTCTAGGTGGGGTTTTTTTTTACTAAAACTCAATGATCTTTTAAGTAAACATTTGTTTTACAGATCATATTAGCCCACAGCTTATAATCTAGTTTTGCAGATTCAAGTATATTAAGCTCCACAGAATGTCATCTTATGTTTTTCTCTGCTTGTTCACATTCCAGGGTTCATTTCAACCTCAAAACCAAAAGATTAAGAGTTCAATGAATAAAATAATCTCTAGCTATTGAAAGCAATCAAAGCATAGCAGAACATGAATGTAAGGCAAAGTTTTTTGTAGTACTTTTGTTACATTTCTAGGTAACTACGTTCAATGTGTCAGGGCTCAAAGCCAGACATTCGCATGCTAAGCAAATACTCTACCACTAAACTACACTGTTGTATTATGGATTAGATGATGTGAATTATTAACAACAAAATTGAAGTCATCCATCTCTTTAATACTTAGTTTCTCCAATTTTTTCATAGTTTTAGAGATAAGTGTAATTTATTGTATTAAAAATCTTGATGTTATATATGAATAAAAATGTTTTCAAAAATTTTACTCATCTTAGAGTTGATTTTATGAAAGAGTGAATTATTATATGTATATGATCATTTCAATTGTTTTAAGATTGTGAATGCATTTTTACAATAATGCAAATTGAGTGGTTTGGAAGAATTTACTGAATTTTGTAGTTTCTTCCAGTAAAAAAAATGTCATGTAATATCATAATGATACCAACAAAAAATTAATCACAATTACACAATACTATAGGCCTTAATGAACATTCTCCATAGTAATTATAAATTTTAGAAGTGTTGACTGAGATATAGAAGTGTCTGGCTTTTTGTTCATGCTTTTTCTGAAGGAATATGGACAGAAATAACAGGTTGAGTGCTGTTTCCATATGTGTTTTTATTTATTGCATGTGTATTATTGCATCTGTTTACACACAAAATAGTTAGTTAGTTGGTAGTAAAAAAAATCCAATTGGATGTGTTACAAGTGGACCACCATTGTTTGGGGATTAATATGCAAACTTCTCAACAATGGGATCTAGGAAACACAAGAGTTTGTTTCTTTATGTTTGTTGCAGGAAAATTTAAATAAAAATGAAAAGCTAAGCAACAGTTCAGTATTATAATAGTGGTTGATGGACATCTTTTGGAACTGAGCACAATGTGTGCCAAAACTAAAGGACACAGATAGACAAGGGCTAAAATTAAATATTTGTAATTAATTTCTGGAAAAAGTATTGAATAGTGATTGATTTCCAAAGAAAAGGATTATATATCTCTCTGTTATTATTGCTGCTGGTGGTGAAGGAATGTATACACCTCAGTAAGCATCTTTTTGAGTATGCAAAGAAACTATAGGAATAGGAATTGTGTCACAAGTCTAAGTTTAAATGTGTGAAGTTATTTCATTGATATTTCTCATCTTGACAGTGGGTAAGTGAATCTTTCACAAACTGCACACTATAAATGTGGTATATTTACACCAACCAAGTTCCCACTAATTATAACTTCTTCTGAAACCATAAAAAAAGGATGCAAGTCAGGAAATTCACATTGATCAAACTTGACATACAAAATATATGATCAAAGGATTGGCTTGTAAACATTAAGTTAAAGGTCCATCCTCTCTCTCTCTCTCTCTCTCTCTCTCTCTCTCTCTCTCTCTCTCTCGTGTGTCTGTGTTTGTGTGTGTGTGTGTGTGTGTCCTCTTATTTCTCACTGCAGGGAGTTAAGGAGATAAAAATAAATCAAAAAGACATCCTGACTCTACGACTATATGGAAATAGACTTAGTCTAACTTAGGAGGCTAAGGCTGTCGCTTGGTGGCAGAGCACTTGCCTAGCAAGTCAGATACTCTGATTTCATTCTTAGCAGTCAACTGTCCAAATGAAAACTAATGGACATGTTAATTCCATAGCAAACTCTATGTGTAGCATTGTGGTAAGCATAGTTTTAAAAATCAATAAAACAGTGGGTGGATGACTGAATCGATTGACATTCTTTTTCTTGGTGTTGAAGCAATATTCTAGAAAGACTGCTGTATAAGGTCAGAGAGCACAGAGACTTGGGATATTAACATATGCTAACCTTTCCATTTCTCCTTCCACCTTTATGTACATGCTTAGATGATAAGCGCTGAGACTGAGGAATCATTTAAAACCAATACAATGAATTTGAAATGATGATTGATAATTGTGTGATAAAGGAAATTGAGGAAAGATAATAGAATCTCTCAGGAAATATCTGTGGAATTTCACAGTTATGTACAGTAGGAGAAGCCAAGCAAATGAATGGAAGGATGAGATAATTCATTTTCTTGCACAGGGTGACCTAAATGAAGATAAGTTGGCTGAAATTACCACACAAACAAAAATTGATGCGTATTTTAAATGATAATGAAAATATGAAGAAAGCCAGGATGGAAATAATCAAAATAATTGTTCTGTGATTCAGCAAGTTATTTTTTTCACCTTTAATTAGCAGGTCAATGCAAATGAGTAGAATTCTATGCTATTAAAAGTGGAGAAGGTACAGAATCTTCCGAAAGAATCTTGTTAAATTATCTAATGGAATTTAGGATGTATAAAGGAATTCTACACCATGTAGCTTCATCAGCCCATGAAACACGATGCCAATCTATCCCCTTCAGTGTTGCTGGGATGGTACACAAGGCAGCTGTGAAATTATTTTTATTAAGGAACACTTGAGAGGGAAGAAAAATAGCTGACAAGCATAAAAAGAGTATGTCTAGCAGGAAAAGATTAATATAGCTTAGAAGTGAAACCTTCATACAGGTTGAAAAGATTATAGCCATGTAGTTAAGTGTGAATAGAAAAGCCACTGGTACAGTGTAACAGTACTTGCTATGCCTAACAGTACCTAGGTAGTGAATCTAAAGCTTAATTGAAAGCTAAACAACCAGTACAACAGCTACCTGTCCTGGTCCTAGTGTTCAATTCTGTAAGCAACTTGATATAAAAAACTCATGGTTGCTCTTTTTTGTACTTAAGCTAAATATATCACTATTTCCAAAAAAGAAATCCTTACTACCATCACCTACCTCATTGTATTTAAGCTTTAATTTCCTGACTTTCGGGAATTCTTCTAGGAAGCAGTCAGTTTGTACACATCACTTATTCCTTACTTGCTACATTTGGGAACTGATTATCTCTTAGTCTCTTTTTTTTTTTTCATTCTCTTTACATCTCCTGACTCTCGGTAGTAGATTCTGTGGCTATAGGATTCTATAAGAATCTTTCCTCTGCCAGCTTCTCTAACCTATGACTGGTTCGCTAGAGTTTTCTTGTGTTCTTAAAGTATACTAACATCATCCCTGCCATAGTGTTACAGAAGTATTTTCTTCGCCTGATCAACTGCCGGCTTTCCCCTATACATATTTTATCTCTGAGTGAAGCACATGGTTTCTCAGTCATTGATGCACCTGTAACTTCTACTATAGTCCCAGGTATTAATTACCTATTAGTTTATGAAAGCAACAAAAGAATAATATGGAGTTAATTATCACTGCAAATAATAATAAAAAGACCTTACTAGTAAAAGTCACAACAACACTCTTATAAAGATAGGATAGAGTAGTAGTAATATGAATATTTCAAAATTGAATGACATAAAAGCAATTTGAATTTTTTAGCATCAGATATTCAGAACTCACATTTATCTTCTTCTAGTGCTTTTTCTTCCATAATTTTCTTTTCTTTTTGAAATTATAATAAAGTTTTATCATTTCTCCCTTATATTTTCTCCTTCCAAACCTTCCTATATATCCCTTCTTGATCTCTTCAAACACATGAATATATATATCTTCCATCTGTATAATGTCACCATGCCTAGCACTGGAAACTTAGCCAACTCCTCAACTCCTTAAGGCCAGTGAAGTCACAAATCTTGGAGGATAACCTACAACAATCAGCTTAGTAAGTCAGCATTGTCTCTAATTAAATTCTAAATATATTTCCTTATGTGAACAGATAAGTGTAGTCCTCACCCTTCATCGAATAAACTTTTTAAAACACATGAAGATCATTAAAAAAAACTGCAGCCAATCAAAATGCAGAGTTCCGGATTTCAGTCCCAGTGGATACACCTAGTTTATTTTTAGAGCCACAGTGTATTTAAATAAGTTCAAATTTCTAAAACAGCTGATTACTAATTTATTCATCAAACGTCTATATGGATCACCACTAAAGTTGATGTATGCATAAGTAATTGAATACAGAAAAGTGAGTAACATCTGTGTAATTTTTGTACATAGAATGAAAAACAAATGAAAAGGAGAGAAGGAGAAATTAAAGGAGGAAGATGAAGAGAAGGGCAGGTATATCTAGTTTCTGTCTCACAAATGAGACTGTGGTGGAGCCAGATGTAGTAGTGCATACCTTTAAGCAGGAGGACCAGAATTTCTGGATATTTTTCTCCTTCATAGTCAGTTCAAGGTCAGATTAGCCTATTGGATATCTTATTTCAAAAATCCCAATCAACCAAACAAACCAACAATAAAACTCTCAATAGATAAATCAACAAATCAATAGAAAACTGGATTGAGGGCAACCTTCATGAAAAGTGGTGACAATATTGGCTTATATTCAAAGTGTTCTATACACCATTCATAAAGTAGAATAACCAGTTTGTTTTTCCTAAGGTATACCCCTAGTCTGACTAAATCAAAGTTTTCCAGAAACAACTATCCTCAAAAAGATGTCATAGGAACAATTCATATGTAAAACATTTTATTCCTTGATCTTCTTAGAAAAAGTGTCCTCTTAAAATGCGTAATCTATTGTCCTACACCTTTAGTAGGATTTTAAAATTAGAAACAGCTAATACTATTTCCATATTCATAATTTCTTTCAAGTAACTGGCTAGAAGTTAAACCTGAAAAATAGTAAAATGATGGACAGGGTACTTAACAAAACGTTCTGAATAAGTTTTACTATAAATAATGGATAAAACCTTTTTGGATAAGTTTTAGTATAAATGATGAATAACACATGTAAATAAAAAAGAGCTACGAGACACAAAGTCCTACAGGAACTCACATTATTTCAAACTAGGTTAATTGAAAATGCAGAAGAAATTAAGAAAAATGATTATAAAAAGATTTTATGGTGATCCAGGAAGTTCCATTTTTTTATTTATTGACTCTCATAAGATTACTATTCCTTTTCATATTCACTTAAATTTCTCCAAAAAATGCCTTTGCTCCCATACTCCATATATGGCCCAGGTTCAAGTCCCTAAATTTGTTGAGGATGGGAAATGAACTGCCCGTCTGTGATCTTTTTAAATGACATATTTGGTGTTATTACACAGTTTCAAAAATTATAGTCATTTTCGCATTTACCTTATATTCATTCTCTCCCATACAAGATCACAAGCTCTGTTTGGTTTGTAGTTTTTTATCCTCCACATAACAGGTGCTCAAATAAGATTTGTTGCTTCATTTATTTTTTCAACAAATACTTATTGAGGACCCGCTATATGCCAGGCATGAAGAAATGCAATATGTTCTATATGTTCTGACATTGTCTTTAAAAAGTTCAACCATAATTTTCAATATGACATTATAGAAGTTCCACTATTTCTAATAAGTACTTACTAAATCATTTTCTCTATAAATCTCCTTTTTTATCTCTATTTTGTTCTTAATTGTATCTAAATATAGAGCTTTGTGTTTTTCTGACCTATAATGTGTTTTGTTTTGGCTCTTGAGTTAAACTTTTCAATACATATTTAGTTTGGCTTTGCTTCCTTACATAAACAAGGAGATGCCAAAACAAGAACAGATACTTTTTAATTATAAGGAATATATGTGCAAGGATTATTATGCTTTCAAGTCAAGCTAAATCTTTCTACTACTCTACAAAAGTCTTTTCCTTTTAAAATGAATGACATATATCTATTCGGAATATTTTCAGTAATTAGTTCCAAATGTAAGAATGAGGTGAGTATCAGATGACATATTTACCTATTAGTTGTCCTATTAGTTGTCAAATATCTGCATCTAATGTGTCATCAAAGTAACTTTTGATGCATGGTCATAATATATTTGAAACAAATGTTTTATGTTGTTTAATCAATGGGATGTTTGAGAAAATTGTCTTTATTTTTACTTTGATGTGTGTGCATGCTTTGCCAACATATATAAGTGCAGCACATGCATGTAGTGCCCAAAGAGGCCATGAGAGTGTGTCAGTTGTTAAAAACAACTGTAAGCCAAAGTTTGGGTGCTGGGATTTGAAACCTGGTCCTCTGTCAGAGCTACAAGTGTTCCTAACTGCTGAGCTGTCTCTCAAGCACCTAAATGATTGCTTCAATTGTACTAAAAAACTAATTTCGACTTTCTGCATGGAATTTTAACGAACCTATCTAAAAGAAGAATATCAAATAACAAATAAAAATAGAGTCAATATGCAAATTCAAGTAGTGGGTTTTCGAATGTAGGTTATGGGGTTTGGAGACAGGGTTAGTAAAAAAAGCTTAAAATGGAGAGTTAATTAATCTGTACCAAGTACAAAGTTATCCTTTAAGAATTCGTGGTTTATTCTTCTGGATGTCTTCCAATCTCTATCAAGTTCTCACTGCATGTTCTGTGTATTAAAAAAAATCTACACAGCCCATGCAATGAGCACATCCTAGAGATTAATATGCTTGTGATATGTGGTTCAATAGTTGTTATCCTGTCATCAGCTTGTTAAGTTAAAAAAAAAAGTTAAGTATATTTGAAATATTAATTGGCAAAGTGGAAAATTTAAAGAAAGAATTCTTTAGAAACTGAAGAACCAATAGATTAGCAATCCATCACCCTCTACCACTACACTGCATACTCTTCCAAACCACATAAAGAAGACAAGTAGCTACTCCAAATAAATGTTAATATTTGAGAACCTCCTGGGATAACATGATAATTTATAAACTCAAATAGGAAAGGTCATTGTTCACTACATCCAAACTAAATTTCCTGCTCTGGTTAGTGAACCTGTAGATAGTTGGTTTCATGAGAAAAAAATATTGGACATAGGAAGAAGAAAAATCTGGATTACATGTTATATTTCTGTGAATTTGTACAAGTTAGTTCATTCCCTGGGCCTCAGTTTATACATATAAAACAGGGACAAGAGTAACTAAATTTATTTCTTTATTTTGCAAAAGATAAAAAGAGCTTAGTAGGTCAAAGGTCTCTGTCAATTATAAAAAGTAAGCAAATGGAATTTGTTCTGGGTCTTACCTGAGTCAACATATTCTCCTCATGGGTCTTGTTTATTTAATATTTTTGTACTGTTGTTTCTTTTCTCCTAAAGTGTTTTCAACAACTTTTATGTTATTTCTCAGTTCCATGACCTTGAATTAAACATTAGACTTTACGGAGTAGCTATGTGAGAACTATTTTGATTACCTATTATTGGTTAATGAACAAGTTGCTTGGAATGCAGTTGTCAGGAAAAAACAGAAGTTCTGGCTACAATCAAATTTAGTATAAATGGGCAGGACAGGGAGAGAGTTAATAAGGAAGTGAACAAATTCACAAGATAATTACAGAAGGATAATGCTGTAAAAATTCAACAGAACCAACTAAAAAAAGAGATAGTGTTCGAATAGTGCAGATTGTTGGTGTATCAGGATAGATTGAGGAGGCAATCACATATAACATGGGACTTGAAGAATGAAGAGTATCGAGCCATTTTAAGATCTGAAATAAATACTGATACAAAGAGACCATCAAGAACATGTGACTTCAAAGTGAACTACTGTGGCTGGGGATAAGAAAATGCCTGAGGTCATATCGCTAAGACCTAAATAATGGACAGTTATAAGTATGGAATGGTGTGCTAAGACAAGTAAACAAATCTTCACTCAAGGTTTGGTAGAGTTGTTTCTGAATCCTATAAATATGTTCAACATAGCATCACCAGGAACCTTAATATTTATCTGCTAAATGATCTGCAAAATGAACTTGGGCTTGACAACTATTGTGGTTTTAGCCCCATCATTCTCAAGACCGTCTGTGGATAATATTTAAATGAAGCAGTTGTGGAATAATAGATTACAATGCTTTGCTTCTAAGATATAGTAGTATTCTTTTAGAGCCAAGGTTTGTCAACACTGAAAGAGTTGAAATTGACATAGATTAAGTAATAAATTGCCACTTTACTAAACTCTCTTGATATGTGATAGTTTCCATTTTCATATTAGAAAATGGAGATTTGTAAAGTATTATTTGTAAGAACTTTCATGATTTAATGGATATGCCAGTCATATCTCTGAAAATTAGCACAGCTTAATCATGATAAAATGCTAATAATATAGCTTACATGTTTTGTAATGGAAAATGAAGCATTTCCCTACAGTGTCAACTTTGGGACAAACTACTCCAAATATGTGGTGCCTTGGCATTGGAATACACGGCAGAGGAAGAAGGGTCACTTTTATCAACACTTCCTCACCCATAATACTAAAGATGGAAATCAAAGCCTCTTGCAAGCCTTCTACTATTGAGTGGTATACTACTCTTGGTAGTATCTCCTGCAATAGGGGCCTCTGTCATGAACAAAAGGAGGATGAGCATGAGAAATTTCCTCTCTCCTACAGTAGCAATGCCAAAAGTCAGAGCACACTGCTTATCTATGTCTCCCTCTTAGAACATGCATTTCTTCTGTTTAGAATGACAATGACCTCTTTTCTGTGCCAAGAGTCATTGAACAGACTCCTAGTCTTACCTGGTTTGCTCAGACTAAACTAACCACTCTCTGATCTCAATTACTTGTATACTTTATAATTTCAGACAACATGTACAGTGCTTATTCTTATGTCCCCAAGACTTGGGGAATTAATTCCCAGGAACTAAAACTTACTTAGTGTTGGTTGCCCAGTGCTTGGGACAGTGCATTGCAGGTGGTGAGAACTTATCAAACTCTGAGTGAATTATCTAGCAATAAACTGTCCACAGATACTTGAAGTTGAGAAAAAAAAACAGAAAAATTGAAGCATCATAGCAAGAGCCAAACTCAAAAGAAAAAAAAAACATCAAAATGAAATAAATATACACTTAATTCATAATACTTCTAGAAGATAGCTGTTTCACTCTAATTTTAATGATAATTTATGCCTCACTAACATATCTCCAGTGTGCAGTAAAAATAAAATATTCAAGCATATGGTTAACTCAAACACATCTTAATGAATGTCAAAATTCTAAATACGCTTTTTAAATAATTTTAAAAGCTTAATCTACGTTACCTAACAAGTACATACAGTATCTATTAATTAGACCTTAAGAGTTCATTTACTATGGTCTGAAGTTAAATTATAGCTAATCTGAAAATGTAAATATGTATGTTAATTCTGTAGATTTCTAGTTTTTGTCATTTTATTGTTCATTTTCTCACTGGATTTTGGTTGTTCATTTTGTTTTTGTTTTCCAGTACTGGATACTGGGTTAAGTGCCTCCCAAGTGTAAGTATCATGACTGAGCTGCATCCCCATGTCTAAAATGTATAGCCCAGGCTAGACTTAAACTTACAGTCCTCCTGCCTCTTTGGCAAGTTGCATATTGGCATGTGCCACTATGGATGGCTGTTTGTTTTGTTAGCATTAAAAAAGGCTTGTTATAGTGTATATAAGGAAATAATTGTATATGCTATTCATAATATTCAAAATCTAAATTTATTTCCCTCTTCTCAATTGTTATCATGACCAAAACACAGACAATTCCACCTATATTTTTTTAATAACACTTTAAATTTGTTTTGAGTGACTCTATCTACTGATTCAAAACTATCTTTTAGAGATCATACATACTGTAGCATTTTTGATAAAATTTTCTTTTACAAATCATCCTGATCTTTGCCCTGAATTAGCTTGAAATCTATTAACAATTTGCAAACTTGTTTTTTTAATTAATTAATTAATTCATATCCTTCCCCCTCCCTCCCTCCCTCCCTCCCTCCCTCCC
>NW_021604681.1:473412-537870 GCF_004785775.1 Grammomys surdaster
TTCTTTCTTTCTTTCTTTCTTTCTTTCTTTCTTTCTTTTTCATATATTACATCCAGACTGCAGTTTGTCTTCCCTTCTCTCTTCTCAGTCTTCTCTCCACCTTCCGTCTCCCAAATTCACACCTCCAATACTTTTCTTTTCAGAAAAGGGCAAGCCACCATAGATATCAAGCAGATATGGTATATCAAGTGACAGAAAGACTAGGCACCTTACCTCATGTCAAGGTTGCATAAGGCAGTTCAGTGTAAGGAAAATGATCCCAAATGCAGACAATAGAGTCAGAGACAGCGCCTCCTCCCCCTATTAGTAATCCCACAATATGCCAACCATAATGCATATGCAGAGGACCTAGGTTACCATGCAGGCTCCCTGGTTGTTGGTTCAGTCTCTGTGAGCCCCTATGAGCCAAGGTTCCTTGGTTCTGTTGATTTTCTTGTGGTGTCTTTGATCTCTCTTGCTCCTATATTGGGTGTATGTACTCTTGATTAACTGTGTTACTCTTATTTGTCTAATTTAAGCTAGATCTCAATTGTCTACAAACTCTCTACATTCTTAATTTCTTTCTGTACTGATGGTCTTTGTTTTGGAGGGATTTGTAGACAGACAGACAGGGTTTCACTGCCTACCCTTCTTTTTCTCAAGTACTGGGACTAAGGGAATGTGATAGCACACACAATTCTCATTATGCTTTTAGATAGAAGCTCTTAATGAAGACAAATTTTCCTCCCAAATATTTGTCACTCATTCTTTTTATGATAATTGTTGGTTTTGTTCCCAGTCCTTCTTCTGCTTGCTCATCCTATAGAAATTGTTGCCCATGTTTCAAGCCTTTCCATTGTGTTTTTTACACATTTATTAATTTCTGAAGCTCCCTGCTTCCCACTTTCAATTTACACAAGGCATTTATTTCTTCTCTTTTTTGTTTCTGTCACAAGCTGGTACTGAAGCATCATTATTATTATTATTATTATTATTATTATTATTATTATTATATAGTCCAACAATTTATTGCTCCCTCTTTTTTTTCACTTGTACCTTTTCCACCTCAATAGTACGGAGATTCTTGCTATTACCTTGCTACTAAATTCCACTTGCACCCCCTCAAAAAACAATACATAAAATGGTTAGACACTGCTTGTTTTATGGATTGCTTTCATGTTTTATTCCCTCCAAGATAACTGGAGGAAAATTCTGTATTGCTATCACTCCAACTTAAATGAGTTTTATAGTGTGTTCTGGCCTTATTGACATCCTTCATTTTTCTCTCTATAGAACTTGCCCATGTTCAGGCCTTCAGTCACTTAGCCTATGCCCATAGAGCAGGCATAATTCAGTTACAAAGCATTAAGAACTTAGGCTCAATTAGCATATTTTAGTGTTTCATTTCGTTTCCTTAATGTGTTGCCACCCAAGTTTGAGAACTCTCTACTTGTTCTGTTTGTATGATATAGGTAAATTATTGTCAGACACTAAGAACTAAAACCTTCAGACTCCTCAAGCACATGATATGCTATCTTAATAAACATTACAGAAGAGTAATAACATTGAATTGTCAAAAGCTGATTCAAATATAAGGGATAAAGTAAAGATGAAGAATGCTATATTCATAGTGATCAGTCAGAACGAATTAAGAGGCTGATGACTTTCATTACATACATTCCTATATTCTTAATATGGGGATAAATTAAGTTACCTCTGATTTATCAGAAAAATATCTCTTGCCTAAATAAACTCATATTGAATTACAAATAGTGATATTGTTTTGAATCCATTTACTTAGATAAGTATACAAAATTTCAAATCATTCTAACGATAATGGGTGTCTGACTATATGATGAAGAACACTAAACTTCTAAAAGTGCTAGGCTATGAATTTTAGATAAAGATATACTTTCTTAAAGCTGCATGGAGTGGTGTAAACCTGTAATACCAGCAATTGCAGACTCAAGATGCACATGTCTAATCTTGACTTCAAAGGCGGCCTGTGCCCAAAATGACTTGGCTTTCCATTTTTGTTTCTCTCTGTGTGTTCCTGTGTCTATCTTCTTATTTGCTTTTATTTCTCTGTCTCTCTTTCTTTTTCTCTGTGTCAGTATATATCTGTCCATCCGTCTGTCTCTGTCTTTTTCACTCTCAACCTCTATCTATCTATCTATCTATCTATCTATCTATCTATCTATCTATCTCTGTCTCTGTGTTTCTCTCTGCATCTCTGGCTCTCTGTCTCTTTCTCTGTCTCTTTCTCCTCTCTCTCTCTCTCTCTCTCTCTCTCTCTCTCTCTCTCTCTCTTGTTCTCTTTCTCTGCAAAACTAAAACCAATTTATTTTCTTTAACAGGAAATGGCCTGAAATGTTGCCAGCAGAGAAAATGTAATTAATAACTATCAGCCCACACAAGTAGTCCAGTGTTATAATTAACTTAAATTTTGATAATTTCCTCACAAAATACTGCCAAATGGAAAGTTTTATCCTGTAAGAAATTATTATTTTGGGTTATGTAGACAGAAAATGAGAGCTCAAAGCCTTTCTTCAATGAGATGAGGTCCCCTTCCTGTCCACGTTAAGTCATACAATTTATCTTAAGTTAATATATCAAACCGTGACATTCATGAATAGTATGTGAAGGCTGCCAAATCAATATGGTAACCCGTTTGCATAAAACCACTAACTTACACAACACATGACCAAAGGAAAGACTACAAAGCAATCAATACGGCTGTCAGCATTTCCCTAAGACAGTATTTAGTGAGCTAGTTTCTAGAGCTTTTGTCAAGAATAAAAGGAGTGTGACAGTCTAAGTTCCCTTTAAGCTATGAAACTCTTTAGTCCCCTTTCTCTCAGATAGGCCCAAAAGGAAGCAATAGTACTCGGATGTAATCACAAGCTCATGTTTGAGTAGGAAATAAATCATTCTTTCCCATTTTCAAAAAAAATACATGCCCTAGTTTAAAATTATTTTTGAAAACAAATTATGTTCTACAAACTTCAATTTTAAAATTTCACCCCATAGCATATTAATTATTCCATAACCCTGACATGTTTGGAGTTTAACACTTAAGTAATGATTTAGGGATAAATTTACTGTTAGCTTCTATCTATAAGTCATTAACCTAAAATTCATGACCAGTTCAGTCACAAAAAGAATTCTTTTCTTCAAATGCTGGTGTAACAGCTAGTTTCTAGAAAACCTAATATACTCCATATTATTATGTGGGCTAGCATAGCCCACAGCTTCCTAAAGAAATTTAAAAGTTAGAAAAATGGTAATGTTTACTTATAACAGCCTTACACATAAAGCAAAAGGTAAGTAACAGGAGGAAATTCACAAACAGCAAATAAAAACACACATGGACTTCTTTGACTCCTTTATCAATCTGAATGTGATCTATACATTTTATCAATCAGATATTAGTTTTTGAGTTTGTGGAGGAGCCCTTGCCTAGCATGTAGGATGTTCCATGTCCTTTCTGCAGTATTGTAAATAAAGTCTACCCCGAATGTCTATATCAGCATATACTCATACCATAATTTCATAATCTCTCTCTCCCTCCCTGTCCCTGTCCCTGTCCCTGTCCCTGTCCCTGTCCCTGTCCCTCTCCCTCTCCCTCTCCCTCTCCCTCTGGCTATCCCTATCCCTATCCCTCTCCTTCTCTCTCCTTCTGTCCCTCACTCCCTTCCCAACCCCCCTTGTGGTTTGTCAAGGCAGATTTTCACTGTGTGGTCCAGGCTGTCTTCAAATCTTCTCTATAGACCAGGATGGCTTCCAAGTCACAAAATTCTGCCTGCCTCTGCCTCCTGAGTACTGGGCTTAAAGGCATGCAGCACCACCACATGGCATAATTTCAAAAGGAGACCATGAAAATATTAAAAACTCAAGGTTTCGCTCGCAAGTTGGACCAGTGGGTAATGAGCTATTCAAATGATGAATTGAGTTTGATACCATTGTCAACACTGAAAAAACAATACAAACAGTAAGGGAGAAATAGAAAGCATACTAGAATAAAAGATGCTATAATTCAGTTGTGTAAAGTAGAAAGGCAGGTTGTTCTAATTGCAAGCAGTTTGAATATGAAGAATATGCTTTTGTCTTCAAGGCATGGAGCCATGTAAGTATTAAGCCTTCAAGGATTTCCTATTCATTTATATTATCATTATATATATTATATATATTATTATATATATCAAACACAGAATATATGAAAATCAATATAATTAAAACATTAATATAATAGATGATTTGTTATTAAAAGTGCTACTCTTAAACATATTGCTCAGGTTCATTTTCACATAGAAAAGCTGAAAACATTTTACAGCATATTTATATGTAATGTGAGTAATGTCAATCTCATAAGACCAAAACATGGCTGCATTTTTTCCTGTGATGTTGCCAATGATAGTGTAACTGACAGTTTTTAATACTCCCTTTCTAGCGGCCCATCAGTGAAGTTCATTCTCAAGAATTCTGTGTCATTTTAAGAAGTCACCTGTGATTCCTACTCAATAGTTATGCCTAGCCATTAGCTTTGTTTTATGTTTTCATTCAAAATGAGGGTAAAATATGTTGAACTGTAGATGTTAGGAGTGATAAGACTGCCTCTCTTACTAAAAGCTGTGATGGTTACTATTAAGAATAAAATACAAAAGAAAAAAATCACTGTATATATTTGCTGTTATAAAATATTTGTTGAATAACAGAATAGTAAATTTATATATTAATTATTTTTGTTTGACAGGGAATTATTCTAGTATTATAGCATGTCACCATACAATTTACAATTCCTTCAAATATCAATCTCTAGAGTCATAGAGTTTCAAAAACCAATCTTATTCCTTAGATTGAAGTTAAAAACATTATTAATTTAAGATTAGGAAGAGTATAAACATGATGTTCTCACATATTCTTATACAAAAACCTGACAGGTTATATACACAGCTAAAAATGTAGCAGTTCTTTTATTGTCTTCTTGTATCTTCAGTATCTTGTCTTTGGAACATACAAATTGTCATTTTGATATTATGGTGAAAAAAACACAATGGATGGCTTAAACATTATGTTTGTTTGGTAGAAATGATATGAGAAAAGAATCCTGGATTCCAAACCTTTACATTTTAAAATATTTTTTCCTTTGTTCTACCTTGAGAAGTTTAAGTGTAATGGTCTTCCTGCTGTAAGAAAGGTTACAACCAGCTCGTCAATCTTCTATCCCAACGAAATCAATCATGGTGACAGTTGCCACTATGGCCTCCTCCATGTATTTATAAGCATGGAGGAGGACATGTGAGCACCTGTCTCCGAGATTTAGATTGTGTTGATACTATGACTCTATAACCTTCTAAAAATGCCAAGAGGTTCCTAAGAACTGAGTTCCTACTTTCATTATGTTTTCCTTCACAAATCAAAGTCCTCATGAATTTTCAATTAGAATTTAACAATATTTTCAATGTAATCAATAAATGGCATTTGAAATGTTTCTTCCAACTTCTATTACCATATAACTAGAAATCAAAGAAGATTTGATCAAAATATTTATGCGATTTTTATAACAAGATGAACTATTTATTTTTCTTTTCATGATAAAATCAGGGTATAAAAGATGTTCAATTATGAAGTTATGAAAGCAAAAACAAAATAAGAAATATTAAAAGTTATTTTGAATATTCACTATTTCTGTAGAACATTAATGATAATGTTGAAAAAGATTGTCAAAATTACACTCAAAACTATGAATTATAACCTTAAAATACAACAAAGAAGGATTCCATTTACAATACATTTGACCTATATTTGTTAAACTAAAGTTCCTGGCAATGAAATATTACTGAGCAACTTTCTGTTCAAGAGTAATTTTTGTATTATATTTATTTGGACCTGAATAAGTTCATAGTAGCTGTTTATGAATTATGAATACATTTATACAGAAAAAATCAGTGATTATGTCATTTAATGTGTTACTTATTTCTAAGTTAATATAAAAAATATTTGGCATGGTGGTACACACTTGTAATTTTAGTACTGGGGAGGATAAAGCAACAATGGAGCAAATACAAAGCCATTATGAGCTGTATTGAAAGATCTTGTACCAAAAAGAGAAAAATAAATAAACCTCGTCTATAACTAAAACACAACTGAGTCAGTAGCATGGAAACTCACCAGATACAGATTCAAGTTTTTTCCTATTTCAGAAAATGTTTATATTTTATTAGAAAAGAGGACCTACTCATAATCATTTCAATTAGGCTACACTCATTTAAAAAAATTACACCCACTCTTCTTATATACCAACTTCATTCAGTTGGGAAAAAAGAAGAGGAGGAGAAGAAGGAAGAGAAGAAGTAAAGTAGTAGGAGGAAGATGAAGAGTAGGAAGGGAAGAAGTAATGAGAGCAGCCACCACCACCTTCTTGCTCAGTGTTGTACATTTTCTGAGGTTGGTACCATGCTTCAAATATCAATATGAGTTAGCATCTTAATTTTCCTTCATATCCTTCATTGTTGCTAAGGATTGACAAAGTGTCACAAATCCATAGAAATTATGAGATGAGGCGCAGAACTTAAATTACACTCTGATTTTCCTAACAGAGTTATTGCACACACATGTACCCATGCATGCGCACACACACACACACACACACTCCCAGAGTGATTTGAGTTTTAATTGACTTGATATAATCAAACACATTTCGAAAAATTAATCTATTAACCTACTTTAAATTTGATCTATTTTTTACATTTATACTTAATCAGAGATCTCTGCAGCTTTCTATTTCTGTACATTGTAAAAAGAGTCCATAAAGTTTTGCTTGTTCTCTTTCTGTGTCTTTACCATTTAGTCAGTTTTTAAAGTTAGAACTTGTTTTAAAAAATGAAGGGGGTAAAATCTGTCAGTAAAACGGGAAGGAAAGATAGTTTTACAACTTTATATTGTGTATTGAACCAAATAAACAATAACAACAACAAAAAAACAAAAATAGTATTTCCAGTCATGGTTTTACTACTCTAGCTCTATTCATTATCAGTGAAATTTAGAAGTTCATACATTCTGACTTGATAATTCATACTTAGTACATTTGCAGATGTGAAAACAGTATGTAATTCTCAAAAGTATGTAATTTCTAAAAATGAGAGCCCAGAAAAATTTAAAAATTGTAATGTAACTGTGTGCAAACCTTGAAGACGTTCCCTGTCTTTTGTTTTCCTTCTTAAATTATGTTTTGGCATGACTATGGTTAGAATTCAAGGCCTTTCACTCATGCTAGACACATCACTAAGCTAAAAATTAGTAGACAATATTAAGAATGCAGTTGAAAGGATCTGTTGCCTAACCATACTAAAAGCAAGAGGAAACCACTCATAGCAATATTTGAAAATGTTCTGTGTATAAAACTGAAATGTGAAGGTAATAACCACGCACAGATTAAATTTCAATTATTTGCTTTTCTTGGGACATTTAGAGTCCAAAATCTAGTGCAGCTCTTTTTTTTTTTTTTGGTACTTCTAGTTTAACAGTTCTCCATCTCATGTCTACCACCAGTAATAGAAGCATCAGTATCAATAATCCAAGAAAGCATGAGTCAGATGTGATTTACAGCTAGATTTAAATACATGATGGCACTTCTAGCCTAAAAGAAACCAAGATCTGTTGTTTTGTGTGAGTGAGAGAGAGGGGGTGGGAGGCGGGAGGGAGAGGGAGAGAGAGAAATACAAAATCATGAAGAATTCTCTTAGACATTGCTTGAGTTTGACCTTGGTTTTGTATTCACTATATTGAGAAAGTTCAAAATCAATTCACAGATAAATATATAATTCCTTTTATCCACTACATTTTAAATGTATGTAGTAAGTGTTGGACACTGTGACTTTATCCTTAGAGTGCGTTTCAGCTAAATCTATTTATAGCTTCTAAAGTTAATGGAGAGGAGTATCCATGTATGTTAAGAGTGATGTGTAATCCATTTTGAAAGTTTAGGACCACTTTCCCCACTCCCTGAAATGGAAACATCTTCCAAGGGAAGTGGGTCTGCAGCCTTGAATGATCTGGATTCACAGAAGACATCTGAGCCTCATTGAGTTGGCAAGAAATTCTTGCTGTTCAGTTGCTCTACCTGCATTCCAGGGAACATGGTATCTCCCGTTGGTTGATGAACCCTGGGAACAAGAGCATCTTTTCTGAAACCAGAGTGATATTGGAAATGTGGAATTGCCTTTACTTGTGAGAAATGACAAAGGAGACCCGTATACAGCAGTTGTGCATCCCCCTAAGCAGGAGCCACAACTACTACCTGCAGCATAATTGAAGTTTTCACTTTGAAAATATGCAAGGTCAGCTTCTCTTGGTGGAATCTTCTACTATCGTAAGTACCATCACTATCACAAGGAAGAATATGGCCACATTCCTATTACAACATAAAGAGTTATTTCAAAAAATGAAAATGAATTTAACACAACAAATGTTTGTTGTCTTCAGGTCAATTATCTGCAACATTCTCTGTCTCTCTCTGTCTCTCTGTCTCTCTGTCTCTCTGTCTCTCTCTCTCTCTCTCTCTTTCACACACACACGTGCACACACACACACACACACACACACACCCAGAGAGAGAGAGAGAGAGAGAGAGAGAGAGAGGGAGAGCGACAGCGACAGCGACAGCGACAGCGACAGCGACAGCAACAGCGACAGCGAGAGTGAAAGAAACATGAAATTCCAGATAGATTACAATCCTACATCACTGGAAACACACATGATCCTGGTGATTGCTGTGAAAGTCAGAAGAGGAAGACTTGATGAAAACTTGATAGGTCATTAACATAGCCCTTATTAATGCCGTTATCCATCCATGAATGAATCAACTTCAATCTCTTATACAACTAAACAAAGTAAAGGTGAAGACCATGGTCATTTCAGTGTCTTAAACTTAGCCAGTAAAAGACACAGGCTGAAAGACCACAATTTCTAAGTCCCTGTGTTATTATTTGTAACATGTCTTTCTTTATGCCCACTTCTCTCCCCCCCCCTCCCCGGGGAATGAGGTGTTTAGCTATGAACCATAGTCACTTCAATCTATAAATTTATTCCTGAGACTTCATGCATATAACATCCTTTAGGAGAAATATTCAAAAAAACTGGGCTAGCCCAAGAAGTGGTGCCCATTTATTACTTGTCTGCTTACTGACCAGATTACAAATACAAGCTTTCAATTTAAACATTTAGAGAGATTACTTTGTAGTGATAGCATGTACAGTTCTTAAACCTTTAAGATGTTTCTAATGCTCCTCCATGGAAGGGATATTTGCTTGCCATTCTTTACGTATCATCATACAGTATTTTGGCCTGTACTGGTGAGTAGAAATAACCATGTATGTCTGCATCAAAATAAGTATACTTTTGAGAGTCAAAGAAATCATTATAGATAATAAGTAGTATAAACTTAGACTATCTTAGATAACTACAATGTATAGTCTCCTTGATAGCGAATTTTCTTAATCATTCCATTTGATCTTCCAGCTATGGGATTTTGTTTATGATGTACTCATTATATTAAGGTGAACTAATCTGCAGTAATATGCACAAAAATTTCTTAACACATTATTGAATTTTATTGAATAGTTTTATGTGGGTATAATTTGCCCAGGAGTCAAGAATACTTCAATAAAGTACTTATTTGCTGTCTTTAAAATTATTTCTTGAGATTATAATATAACTATATTATTTTGAAATTCAAACCACGTTCAACATTTTTAAATATCTACTATTGACATCGACTTTACTTGAAACTCCCAGGAATCTACGAGGATGATCTAACTAAAACTCCCAGGATTGGTGGATAAGGAGCCTGAACCAGTCATCTCCTGGAATCAGCCAAGGCTTCCAGTGGAGGGACTTGGGCATCAGTGCAGTCACAAAACCTTAGACTTATAATTTGTTCTGACTACAACATATGCTAGAGTAATAGGGCACAGAACTTGTGGGGAGTGGTCCAACTTGAGAATCACGCCACTAGAGGGAGCCTATGCCTGACACTGTGTGGAGGGCAAGAGACCTAGGATAGAACCAAAGTGGATCAGAGTTGGTGGTGTGGGAGGGAGGAAGTCAGGAGAGACAAAAATATTGTCGGTTCTAATTTCTTCTCAACAGAAAATATAAAGTATAGTGTCTTTCTATATTCATATTTAAATCTCCTCAAGAAATATGAAGATTCACTTTATGGTTTTTCATTTCCTATGAAATAATTTATAAAGGAATAAGAAAGGGAAACAAGCCTATGATAAATTCAGATATAAGTAATGAGTAAAATATTGTCTACTGTCATACTCTATCATATTTCTGTTTGCTATCTGTCTATGTCTGCCTACTTACCTATCGTCCTCCCATGTACATCCATCAACCTCATATCATTTATCTCTCCATCCTCCCATCCATCTACCTAGACAGACAGAATAACTTTGACCATCTTAACTTAATGAAGTAAATCTTTGAACTAATTTGTGTTAAAAATAAATTAACATTTAGGTTCAGTTGCATGTGCCTGCAGTTCTGGTGTGACTGAGGCAGAAAGAGGACTTAACAAGGTCACCCAAGGCCAGCTTTGTTAATCTAGTAGCCTTGTATAAAACAACAATAAGAAATGATAATTTTTCCTTTGATGGCATATAATATCACAATACAATAAAAATAATGTTTCAAGGAATAATAAGGATTCAAATATTTCTGATGGACTAGCTCATGATTCAATTTGTTGATATGTTACGAGGAGAGGTTTGATGATAACAATTACTATGCCCCAGAATGAACTTTAAGTACTTGAACCATGGTAGTTTTTTCATCTGCTCCAGATCATAATTTTCTATCTTGACAACAATAAAATATGAATAGGAAATACACTTACAGCAAGATCCCGAGAGAGTAAGTGTAGCAAAGGAAGCAATACATAGATCAATAATTGTGCTTCCTTTTGAATATCTCATTCTGTTAAAAATATACTTCGTTCGAATATAAGCAGATACTTATAGCAACTAAATTCCCAATCTTTGCTATAAAATTGTTTCACACTAGGATATTATCTAAATTAGCATTCTTTTCCACAAATTTCAAAATAATTCTAAAGTAGACCATCAGAAAAGAATTAAGAGGCAAAATAATTACAAGAAAACCAGCACGTTACCCTTAGGAAATTTGTTGAGAAAAAGACATTTTCTTGACAGAGTTTCGCCAGAAGTATCTCTGAAACAAGTCCCAAGACAATTTTATATTAAGAAATTAAAATTTTTAAATCTAAGAACCTGGCTTCTCACATCTTGTTATGTGTAGTGGGGAAGGAACATTCAAGTAGGACTTATTCCTCAGTTAAACAAGTAAAGGGAAAACGATAAAACTGTATTTTCACATATTCCTTCAAGAAGCTAATGTGTCAGATAGGTGAGCACTATATCATTTTATGCATGTAAGGCAGAAGGCACTCACTATTATTTCCTAAGGGATCAATTCTGAAAACTCAAGAGAAACATACATGTTTCTCTTGAAAGGATGTGTTCTCTTACTTCATGTTACCTGAAAACTTGAAAAGTTTAAAATTTCATTGTTTTCAAATGTTAATAAAGATGACAGTCTAAAGAATCATGCATTGTGAAAATGTACTCTCAGATACTGAAGCAAGCATAAATCCTAGGTTCTAGTAGTCAATTTCAAGTAAATGGATCATTATGTTAATTATGCTTATACAGCTATTACTAAGGATTTAAATTTTATCAAAACTCTGTATTTTTTCACTAATATGTTTTATCTTCATTGCTCCAAAAAGGTAAGCTTATAATGAGTTTCAAGTTGTGTACATCTTTTAAGAATGATCTGAAAATAGACATTATCCTTGTCTTTTATCATAGAGGATCATACTCTAAAACCACTTTTCAGAAAGGTATGGTTACTAACTATATCACTAACAGAAAAATATGAGATCTCTCTTCAGTGGACATATTTTACTTACAGAACTTATCATGGATTCATGTTTCACAAAGTCAACTTTACTAGATTCAAAATCACTTTGTTTATATATTACTACCAAAACTATGCCATTCAGTATTCTAGTGCTTGTCTCCATCCTGTTCTGATGACAATAATCAATGATTGACTTTGCAGATAAGTTTTTTTAACATCTGGCTAAATAATGATTCATTGAGCTTATATTTTTTTGAAAGAGGCGGTATATGTAAGCTCTAACTTGTATGAGAAGATGAATGCATTGCTCTCAAAGAATTGGCCATTACTATGTGGTAGAGGGAGAGATTACTGGAGATTTGAGTATCTGAACATATCTTAAAATTATAAAGAGGCCAGCAATGGATCATGAAGTAAGGTCCCACCTCTAAGCCTACTGTTCACATACAGGGGGTGAAGAAACTAGAGAAGGATAGTTTTTCAGGAAGGTAGTAAGAACATGAAACAAACAGAACACAAGGGAGCCATCATCTCTAAGGATACTACTAGTCTCATTTTCATCATGGGAAGGGAAGAAAATCATGTGTTGTCCTTTCTCAGCAACACTTAATGGGCGTTTTGTCAAGAAATTGAAATGAGTATGTGCTTTCTTGAAATACCTACGAGAACCTTTGTTGATTCCAATACGATCAAATATATTTTATAGACCCCAACTCTGAATATTAAAAGGATTGATGTATATTGCTAAAAACTGCCAGCTAGAAAGGATTAAAGTGGCTCCCTAGCAAGGGTAGCACTGAATACTAGCTATTGACCTGATGTAGAAATAGCGATCTTTTCTTAGAACTAGAGCTCCTGTGGCTACCTGCTTTTTACTCACACACAATTTTCAGGAAGGGTCACACGACCCATTAGTTATGTACCCACCTGCATGCGGGAGTAGCCCACAGTGTGACTCTCCCAGCTTTCGGAGGGTTTTGTTTTTGCACTGTTCGATGCCCAGTTGGTCAAGAAAAAGTCCAATGGGTCACTTACCAGTGCTACAGACAGCAAAGCTATTGGCACAGCCACATGCTCTGTGCAGAGAAAGCAGCTAGGAGGAAGAGGAAGTGAATACAAAACTGAATCATCTCAGAAATCAACACTGTTTTCACTTGGGAGGGTGACTTACAAATCATGTTCTACTTTAGGAGAAAGAAATGTGAGTTGAAAGTAGGCCTAAAATCAGCCATGGGCCTAAAAATCAGCAATAGGCCTGTCATACATGTATACTAACACCAAGTCTTGGGTCTCAGTGGAAAAACATTAAAACAGATGGCTATAAGCTAATGTCAACAGGCAGCTTTTGTGGAAATTTATAAGCCTGAGTAGTCATAGACCTTGTAAATAGGTAGCCTTGGCAGACAATATCAACTTAGATAAGGACAAGCGAGTTTCAGGCAGAGTCACAGTGACTTGTCCCCTGAACCTTCACCCAGCTGATACCCAGTTCTGAAGATATCTGTATTCCCCCTGAACACCCACACTCCAGTGTCATTCCCTTCCCCACATCCTGCCTTTGTGTGTTTATACCCCTGTGTGAATTAATTATGATTTGAGAAAAAATAAAAAAAAAAGCCTCTAACACTGTACTGGGGTCCATCTGTGGTTTTAAACTCAACAGTGTTTCTTTTATAAAATTGTGTGATACTGGGTTTTATGCAAACATATTTAGGATTTGCAAACATATTTAGGATTTTAATATCTTATTGCTGGAAATTTTCTTCAACAGGTGCAAAATCTCCATCATTATGTATCTGTATAGTTTTGCTTGAAGTCTTTTTTGTCATATATTAAAATGGCAATGGCAGCTGGTCTCAGCAAAAAAAAAATAAATAAATAAAAAAATAAAAAAAATAAAGAAAAAGTAAAAGAAAAGAAAGTTAGGTGAGTCTGAGTCCAGAGTGGCAGCCATCCTTGCAGAGTTGTAGGACCTTAGAAAATATACTCACGGTCTCCTGGCCTCTGTTTCATCACATGTTGAATAAGACTAGTACTATTTTCATCCTTGATTGTTATGAGAATTTTAGGGAAAGTGTGTAGCATCTGGGACTGTACCTAACACTTTTATCTCTGCATATGTATGCAAGTTCTAAGCTAAAAGAGGGCTGAATGTCCTCTAGAACTGACGTTACAGGAGTTTACATGCTACTTGACTTGGGTCCCTTGGAAGAACAGCAGAAACTCTTGACTGCCTTGTCCTCTTCAGCACCAGGGAACTATTTGTCATTAATAATTCTACATATTTTCATTCCTATTGTAATTTCACCATTACAAAGCAAAGTTTATTTGTACTGCATTCCTTGTGTTGACTGAAAGATAGAGTGACTACTTACTCTTGTGTAATATTTCCTATAAAAATACATGGATCATTATACTTGAATTGTATTAATGACAATTATATATCTTTCCTTGCACGTAGATGTATCTCACCTTCTTCCTCACGTACCAAAAACAAAATACAATCCATTTGGTGCATCTTCCATTTCCCCCTTCTTGGTTATAAATGAAAACCTGTCACTTGGAGCCACCTATAGCAAATAATCATTACTTCTTCCCACATGTCTTGCTTCATTAACTCAGAAAGTGTTGACTAATACACTTTTATGAAACAATTACAAGGCTAAAATAATACTATACCAAACAAAATACACCTACCCATATCCTCTGTAACTCTGCCATACTGAATGTTTCATGCTTGGATTCTCAGTCTCCTGAAATCTAAGAGTCTGGCCTCAGTGTACAGAATGGGGTTAATTATAACCCTTAGCGTCTGAATCACTCTTATCATTGTGCCACCCATGCATGGCTCTCTTGCTATAATTAATTTGTTATTTAAAATTATGCACTGTGAATATCCAATTTTAGGAGATAATGCCAACATAGTCCCAAGTCTTTGTACAGATTTGTATTTCTGCCAGCAATCTATAAAAGATCCACTTGGTTCCTATTCCCATAAATTCTTGATTCTTTTAAACTTTTCCATTTTTATCAGTATAATCCATATAAAATGATCCCTTTCTTGCTTCATTCTCTATTCTCGGAGGCTGTTTTCCAACCCCTAACAGAGGATTGTTATTTTTCATCCTAGACACTAAAGATTTAAGAAGAACAACAAAAACAATTTAAAATAAGTGTTAAGATAAGAGTATGGTAACAATTATTGTTCAAGAATGAAAGTGCACACGCTAATAAGTAACTCATAAAAGGATAGTTTCCAGTCTGAAATGACAGAATAGTGACAAATTAAAGGAAAAATAGAAATTATCTTGATGACATAGTCTTTAGTCCTAGCAAAGGTAGGCAGATCTCTGTGAGTTCTAGGGCAGCCTGGTCTACACCGTCAGACTCTGTCTAGGAAAACAAAACAAAAGCAAAAGAAGACAAAATGAACAAAAAGCCTTTGATCAAGTAGGAAAGTTGACATAGTGCGTACCATTTAAGGTACCTATGCAAAGGGTCCGAATGGCACATAGAAAATTGACGCTTAATGAGATGAACAAGATAACTGTAAAATAAGGATATGCTACATGCTAATTGATAAGGGCACTTTCTGAAGGAGCCTTAGCTGGAATGCAGTTATCATTGGTTGGTTCTCTACCTCTTTGTACATGCATGATCTGAATACTTAGGACCAGACTATTCTATTCTATTGTTTGTATCTTGTTAACTGATGTTGTCTCACCAATAAAACCACAAAAACCTTGAGAGGCCAGAGATCTTGGTGAACATTTCATTTCAATCCCATTAATTCCTGATAGTGCTGACAGTATAAGAGTAACTGTTTCAGCATTATTCAAGGATATTCTTGCATTATTATCCAACTAGCACCCAGACACTTTATGCTACTCATTGTTTATTGTAACCTTCATAGACAGAAAGGGAAGGGCGAAAACCCTGCAATTTGATTAAAAAAGCACTAAGTAATAGTTTTGGGACCTCCTTTTAATCAGATGTTTACAACAAATTGTGTGAAAAGTTATGAATAATTTAGAGCAATAAACAGCATACTTTCTCTGTGGCAGGGGTGTTTTGATATGTTAATTGGAATGCTTTGCTTTTTTCAAAAGTAGGTTGTGCCATTTTTAGTTCTAATGCAAACTTAATGCATATCTATTAGTATTAAGAGTCAAATTAACACTCTTGGAGTTTTATACATTTTAAAGAATCATACACTGAGAACTTTATGTTCTCTTTGGCATGGATATCATGAAGTATAATGAAGACAGAGCTTCTGGACCTGTATTTGCTAATAATTGCTATTCAAATGGTCACTGACCTACCTCTGAAGGCTTTAGAGAGTCTGGCTATCCTTTTCCCTTCGTGTAATTTAGTGAATAACCTGTCGTACAGCTATAACTCTGCCATAGGGACTCAAAACCAGTGTACTATGGAAAAGAAGTTTAAAAAAATTAAAAGGCCGCAATTCAATGTTAGATGATAGGAATAACATTAAAGAAATTTGTCTGAGAACAGGCCATCAATTATAATGTAGGGTACATGGAAACTACATACAAATCTGATTAATTACTTCACTTTCATTTGCTCAGTTGGGAAACCTAATATATAAGTCAATTCCCTGAACTGGTAGATAATAAGAAAGGAAGAACCCAACTTAGTCAGCTAGAGATAAAGCTCAGTAGTCAACCACTTGCCTAGTATGTGCAAGGCCTTGGATTCAAACCACATATATACAAAAGGAAAAGCTTGTCTAGATAGTAAAATAAGACTGTAGATAGACTGTATGTTTCTAAAAATTGTGCCATGGATAAAAACCACTTTGACCACATCTAAATTACCTGAAAACAATCCTAGCAAGACAGCCACCTGGTGGTCAGGCCAGTCTATTACAGGTTGAAACATTACAGAATCCTGTACATAGAGATAAGTGCTGAAATTATGACATACAGATGAGAAATCTAGTGCTGTATTTCTATGTACTTGTAGAAGTTTCTTTTGGGGGGTGTGACTATCCATATTTTTAACATCCCCTAATCAACGTCTTCTTCTTGACATTATCTCTCACTTTACCTACTTTAACTTTATTCCTCTTACTTGCTTAATACAAGTTCACAGGTCACATCAGCTCTGTTCTCTTCAACGCTCATTGGCTGCCATGAGCTCCCACATAGATACATGTCTTGACTATTACGATTTGAAATACACATCCTTCTGGCATCCCTACACTCCCAGGTCAGTTCTGTCTTCAATTGTAAGCTCAGAACTTCTTCTTATACACTGCTGCCACACAAGCTACCCTCTATTTGTTGATATCTCATTGATCTCATAGTGCCTTCCTTGATCTTTCTTTTCAGTAATAAGTTTTTTCACTAGACATGTTCCAAGAGGTTTAATCACTTTAAAAATGTATTCTGTTGCAATCCTGATACCTCAACAATATGGCTGTCAAAACAAGACCCAAAGAAATATTACAGCAATAGCCATACAAACATAGAAGAGCAAACTCTCACAGGACCCTACATTCATACAAATCTAACAAGGCCCTATCCCTCTACAGGCAACTCAGCAATGTTAAGGAAAGAAGAGAAAGTCTTCCCTAGGGACTGGTTGTCTAATTGTTAATTCAATACCAATTGGTGAGTCTTGAAGTCTTATTGACTTCAAGTAGTATTATTTTGTTAAGTCCAACAATATTAAGAACCGTCTGTTGAAATCTTAGAGGGACAAGCTACAGGAACATGGTAAAAGAAAGGAGTGCCGGGTATTAAAAAAAATAAAACCCAGAAAGTTTCAGACAAGTGTTGCATTTTACAAGCATTTGAAGCAATGCCACTTTGTGGAGAAGCACTGTTTTCTGGCTAGATATACTAGTAACACAGAAGGAGTAAGCATGATGCATTCATATATTATGCAACACATGTCTATCTATATATCTCTCTATATATTCACATATACATGAATATATAAGGTGAGAGAGAAAACAAGAAGAGAAATAACAATAACAATTGGAAAAGAGGTCATGAGTTTAAGTGGAGTGGGTAGGGGTGGTTGAAGGGAGGGGACGATGATATAATTATATTTTAATTAAAAGATATATCTTTAGTTCTGTCTTTGCTTGATAAATTTGAGATGTCTCTGAAATACTAGTGTTCCATGTTAGAAATGCATAGTCACTATTTTTACTTTTAGAATTAGTGATTTTGGTTACACAATAACATAAAGATCATTTCATAACCTAAAAATGTGACTTTTCCTTTAAAGGCAGGAAGAGTGCCAGAATCATCAAAGTGAATATTAATTAAAGAGATGTAGGAAGAGGCAAACAGTGTGAAGAAGTTATGCTGAACTCCAGTGTTAGCACATCAAGTACCAAAATAAGACTTTAATATAATTGTCAAAAATATAATAGAATAAAGACAATCATTTGTGCTTTTACATCCAGGGGAACATGATGTTTTTTATTAAAATCAATTAGTAGATAAGTGCATGCCTAACTTAAAGAAAGCAAAGATCTGCATAAATGTAAAGATTTAAAAATACCAAAGAATTGAAATGAGTGATTCATTCATCTTTATTAAACCAACATTTAGTAAAAACATTTACTAGATGCTTTCTTATTGTGAATAAATATTGCTTACGACTAAAAGACAACTTTTCATGTGGGAGCCCACTAAATTTGTAGACTCAATAATATTGTGAGTAGTATTATTTTTGTTAAATCCAACAATATTAAGAACCATTTGCTGAAATCCTAGAGAGACAAGCTACATGAACATGGTAAAAGAAAGGAGTGACAGCTATTTAAAAAAAAAAAGACTCAGAAAGTTTCAGATAAGTGTTGTATTTTACAAGCATTTGCAGCAATGCCATTTTGTGGACAAGCACTGTTTTCTGGCTATAAACAGCAACTATCTTTTCCACTAAATAGCCAGAAGCATCAACCATCTCGTTTGATCTTATTTATACGTAAAAGGTATTTTTCAAGGCAATATATATTGGTTTTAAATATTACTAAATGGTTTCTGTATGTTAAAAACTTCAAGAAATTTCATTTATGTAATTTCTCTGACAAATTATGTTATCCTGAATTCCACATGAGGGTTAAGGTAATTGGGCTTGACAACTTTCTTAATTCTTTAAAAAACAAACAAACACGTGTATGTGTATACCATGATATCTGTGTGGAGTTGGGGGACACCTTGTGAATGGAAGTCAGGTCATCAGTGTCCTCCACAGTAAGCATTTTTACACACTTTATAATCTTGCAGAGCAGGATTAGAAGTTTGGATCAGACTAATTATAATAGTTATAATGATAGAAAGAAAATAATGTTAGTTACCTGTTTGTAACCAGGACATATTTGATAGTTAATGCTACCGAGTTTTACATGAACTGATTTCACTAGGCAAGTCTAGTGGAATAGTGTATTAATCATGGGTAATCAAAACTAATTTTATTGCAATGTTGTGAAATTTGGAGGAAATGGCATTTATCACACCCAACATCTTGCCTGACATTGGCATAGTTTATATTATATCTCTACAAAATATCACAATTCACTTGATGATAAACTTTTGTCATCTGTCCTTTAAGTGAGACATACATTTAACAAATAGAGACACACACCAAACAAGCAACTCTGTTATTTCCTATGCCTATATTTGCTACTCTTTATAGCTTTATTACATATAACCAAGACACCTTTCCTTTTTTCATTAAAATCAATTAGGTTGGGCATGATGGCTCATGCCTGTGATCCTAAGCGTTAGGGAGGCTAGAGTTTGAGGACTATCCAATGTTCAAGGCTGTCCTGGATTACATGATGAGGTGAGTACTTTAGAGCAAGTTTCTATTTCAAAATAAAATTAGAATAGAACCAGTAAACAGTCTCAAATTTTCTACCTAAGTCTTTAGACAATTTAAAATTGGAGAAAATATTTCTTATATTAAGTAGCACAAAAACTAGAATTTCTCCAATGAGGAAGAGTAGAGATTCTTCACATTTTATTTATAACCTACAGCAGCTGGCTTCGGCAAAGGATATCTTTGTTGGACATAAGTGGGAGGAGCAGCCCTTTGGCCTGAGGGGGTTTGATGCCCCACTGTAGGGGAATGCCAGGGCGGGAAGGTGGGTATGAGTGGATGGGTGGTGGGGAGGCAGGGGAGGGGGTGATGAGATAGGGGGTTCCTGATGGGAGACCTGGAAAGGGGATATCGTTGAAAAGTAAATAAGAAATATTCAATAAAAGAAAAAAATAATTGCTGGATAGGTCAGGTTTTTCTATCTTTGTATGATAAACAGTGATAAAATTCACCATTTGTTATAGCATTGAAATGAGTTTTTAAAAGTGTGTATAGTGTGTATAGGTACTCTGTAAATTTTAAATTCCCTTTAGCAATTCAGTAACACACACCTTGGCATCACTTGGCTAAAGGGACTGGAAGTAGGGGAAGTTGAATGAGATAGGAAATGGGAAGATATTCAGATAAAGGTCCAGAAAGAATTATGAAATGTGTTAATTTTCTATTTAATATTCTGTTTTTCATATTTCTAACTCTGGAATTCTTATGAAATATCTATGAACTAAATATCCCCAAATGAAGCTATACCTATTTCTCACATTACACAAAGGTAATGGTGAGTACTTTGATGTGTAGGGGTTAGAATGTTACATTTCAAGAAGGAAGTTATCTTGGGCTCCCTTGTTCCTGTGAAAAACATTTTTTATATCTCTCCTCTGTGTGTTAGTGAATATGTTGTAACTATTGGTCAAACTTCCTGGAATATATGAACGGAACTCTAGCTTCTACTAATCCAAATGTGAAGATCAAATAACATCTGAGGACTAGAGAAAGAATGCTTCACTTGACTGTAGCCCACCTACCTGGGGTATTTGAAAAGGATTTGATTAATGATTTTGTTTTGTTACCATAAGAACTTTTTGAAACTGCTAATCTACTGGAATACAGTATTTGAATCTGTGTTCCTAGGTCACAGTGACGGATATATGACTTCAAAATAAACAATCTCTTCTTCCTTTTGAGATGAATGTTGCATAATTTTGCATGAACACATTTCATCATCTTAGCCCACTACTACCATCAAGGAATGAAGAGAAAAACTACTACCAGGACCACAGGCTCCTCTTACACTCAGCTCATCAGCAATGTCTGGCAGCCCCTTGAACATTTGTAAAGATTGCCTTCTAAAGTCCTTACCTCTTTGTTCTTAGAAACCCCTTTTTCAATCTGCTGTGTGCTTCCTAACAATGGGAAAAGTAACTTTAAACTCTTGCTCTGCCTCTGAATTCAACGTTCCTTTCACACATCAACAATGAAGTTTCCAACTCAGATGATTTCTACAAATGCTTCCACAAAGCTTTTAGTTCTTAAGAGTTTGCAGCCACTTCTAAAGCCTGACCTTTCTACTGTAGTGCCTCAATCATTTCTGTTCCCTTTCTCTCTCATGACAGACCAGTCCTTTGCTGAAATTCCAAAATGCAGAATTTAATAGCATTCCCCACTGTTTACTCAGCATGCTTACCTGACACCACTACTCATTCAAGTTTTAAGCTATTTCAGTGTTCAATGGAGGAATTCCCACCTCATTGAGCCTTCTTGGCCAAGAAGGGCTTACTTTTCTCATGTACAGTTGATGGTTTAATTTCTTTAAACATACCAATGTTCTTCCTTATCTCTTTTTCTCTCTTTTCACTCCTAGGTAGTTGTCTAGAAAATCCTTATACCTTCAAGTCCTAATCCAACTGTCACATGTCTGCAGAGCTTATCTTTCTCATTCTGCCCACTATTTGTTAGTAATATTTACTCCAGTAGGGTAGACTGCAAATTAACCATAGACTACTTTGATGCAGAAGCCAAAAAATAGGGTTCAATTTGCACTCAGTTGAAAAAATAATCAAAATGTTAATAATATGAAATGAGGAAGAAAGGTTATAAGTGTTCAGATTTCAGTGTAGTGTTCTCAAGGTTGTCATTTAGAACTAGCTCTAACTGTATGCTGTCTGAGGCCATCTCTGAGTTTTAAAGGCAAAGCTAAGTATCTGTGAGAGTCTGCATGGTTCCCAACATCCAATGTATAGATTAGGAAAAATTATTGACTCTTACTTTCTGACCTTGGTTCAAATTTAGTTTATGGAAACTTGGGAGCTTGTTAGAAACATAAGGATTTAACTTCACAAAACCCATTGAGTCAGGATGCACTCAAAGTGATTGTAGCCACAGAATGATGCAAGAAACAAGAGACTATTATTCATCACTCTGGATTGAAATAGTTTGTCAAAAACTCAACAGTTTTAAAATAAAGAGAAAAGGTGACTAGGATCATAAAATGTATGACTCAGGACATATATTAAATTTAAGAGAAATTTGCAAAATACTAAATGTCAATTAAGTTGGACATAAATAAAATAACAAAATGATGTAAAATTAAATAGCTCCAAACTATACTTGTCTCTGATGCTTTTGTTCTATTTTCTGTTTGTCTTCAAACTAATTTTGTAGCAAGATTTGGCCTTGAACCCTTGAGATCCTTGCTTGATTTCTAGAATATCTAGTATGCATTTCTAGAAACAAAACAAATCTATGCACTTTATAAATTGCATTACATATGTTTTTAAGACTAATATTTTAAAATAATAAAATTTGGCATTGATAAGTTTGTGTGATGAACACTATGATCAAGATATCTATTTATAAGCAGGTATTTGCTAACTTTTTTACAGTCATTAAAGTTACTACAAAGTATTTGGATACTTACCTTTCAAAATTGTGTAACTTTTTTATTTTGCAGATGTTGAAACTTTTTAAAAAAGAATGTACGCATTCTAAATTTTCATGTTAGCCTTGCCAGTTTTTGCCATAGGCTTCTTCAAATAAAAATGTATCCATACTGTTCAGTTTTTAAATTTCTAGACAGCTCCATTGGATCATTTATATTTACATATATAATTACATTTCTACATATTTATAGGGCAAAAAGAAGTACCTAGAAAACATTTTTAGTTCATCTTAGTGTGAAAAAGGATGGCTTACAATTAACAACAAAAGTAAATATTGTATACAATGCCAAAGTAGAAAGCTTCAAAACTTACCCACGTTTCAAGTACACTATGCATGTGAATTTTTTTAACAACTGTACTTGCCTATTTCTCTTCTAGAGGTACTATTTTATCATTGTTATTTTATCATGTAACTTTCATAACTATGGTGATACTCATTATTGAGTATGTAATACATGTAGCACACTGTGTTCTTATTGTGATATAAATGTGTAACCAAAATAGAACATAATGATATTCCACTGATTAGCACTGAATCCTTTAATTTCTTCACACCTCTCTGCTTATGTATTTTTTAATTTATCCAAGTGAGGAGTAAAAAAATATAAAATATAACATATATGATAAAATACAAGAAATTTAAATATTTGAATATTTTTGAAAAAAGCTATTACAATATAATGCTTAGTAAAGTAATGGAACTCTGCAATAAGAAATATTGAATTTGCTTTATTTGTAATACCACAAGGGCACATAGTTAAAAATAAAAATTATTTCATTTTTAACACAAGTGTCAAGAGAGTGATAAGTATAAATATGTTGGCGCTCTTCACTGTATGAACTATTCAGGTAAAAAACTTTTACTGCTATTATGTTAAAGAAAATAACAAAACCAAACAGTATTTATCTTAAATACTTACTGGCATTGCAACCTTTATCCTCTTCAAAAGAAACACAAGTGTTCAATTGAAAATTACTCATTTTTCGAAAGAGATGTTGAAAACCATTAACCAAACCATTACCTCAGGAATTATGAATATGTGTAAGTATATATGAATGTGTATATGATGTATATGTAGATGATGCATATGTATGTGTATATGTATATGATATATATGTATATGATGTATATGTATATGATGTGTATGTATGAGATGTATATGTAGATGATGTAGATGTATATGATGTAGATGTATATGATGTAGATGTATGTGTATATGTATATGAATATATGTATATGATGTATATGTATATTATATATATGTATATGATGTAGATGTAGATGATGTAGATGTAGATGTATAAGACGTACATGTATGTGTATGTATATATGTATATTATATATAAGTAGATGATGTATATATATATGATGTATATATATAGATATATGTATATGATGTAGATGTACATGATGTATATGTATGTGTATATGTATATGAATATATGTATATGATGTATATATAGTTGATATATATGTAGATGATGTAGATGTATATGATGTAGATATATATGATGTATATGTATGTGTATATGTATATGAATATATGTATATGATGTATATGTAGTTGATGTATATGTAGATGATGTAGATGTATATGATGTAGATGTAGTTATGTAGATGTAGACTGTGTATATGTAGATTATATGATGTATATATATGATGTAGATGTGTATGCATACATTACATCTTTGTGCTTGATTCTGTAGAGATATAGAGAAGTTATTACTAACTTTGCAGGATATTTGAAGCAAATCACATAAACCTACGTTTATTTTGTAAAAATTGATTCTTTTAAATTTTAAAATAGTTACAGAAACTTAAAAGTACTGTTACTAGTGTGCTTGCCCAGTATATGTGGGTCATGTCAATTTTACAAAAAACCTTGTAGGTGTATAGGTATATAGGTATTACAACAGCACTTTTGATATTCATTAATATAAAGTGACTATTAGTATATTAAGAATATTAGCTACATCACTGCAACAAAAAACTAGTTTTCTGTAGGTGGGTGGGAATGTAGTTTTCAGGTCCCCAGCAAGGTGAACCTCTTGGGGAAGTGAAGTAAGCCAAAACTTTATATAATAAAGTGAAATTTAAGCTAAATTTTGCCTCTGAGCTCTCTGGAGGATTCCAGTTTCGGAGGGATGGGATAGAGCTTGTCAGTTATTATTACATTAAGATAAATTTACATATCAAACTTTTGTCTAACAGCTGATTAAAACCCAATGGTCAGCAAAAGGCCAGGGAGAGAACTAGAAAACACTTGCTGTGGGGTAGCAGATGCTTGGCATAAAGAGGTAGAGAGAAAATGGTTTGCCACAGTCAGAAGAGTACTACTAAAAGGTGAAAGCAAAGGTGCAGTGGACTGACTTCACATTGTGGTAAGACTGACCTTGGTCTTTATCATTGCACAGGGCTTATAATGCTGGTGGTCAATATGAGATGATCTTATGAATACCATATAAACTTACCTGAACATCCGTGTTAACCATGTTCCACCAACACAACAAAAACATCTGCAGTACATTTCAATGTTCACAAACTTAGTGAGATTCCTCCTACTGGAGCACTTCACAGTTTTATAGTTTATACCCTTTGAATTTCCCCTAAGGATTTATTTTTGCACCACATGGGAAAATAGTGAAAGAATGTAGCCATATTTTATATACCTGCTTTGTTGGTAAAAAGTCAGTGATTTCTTTCTTTCAATTATTTTTTTATCATCAGTTATGTGTGTGGCAGATATTCCCATTCCCAACTATTTCCTTCTTAATATCTTTTAAATTTGTATAGGCTTCCATTTTTCATTTTATTTTTGTACTCCGTATTTTTTTACATAATTATATATTAACACTCTACTAAAAGTACACATTCAAATACGCCTATAATGATGGATTAGATTCCACAATCATCAATTCTTCTTCAAAAACTACTATTGTAAGTTCATTTTTGCGATATTAACTATGTAAATAGTGCTGTGAGAAGACTCAGTTAACTAGCCATTCTCCCTTCTCCTTCTCCTTCTCCTTCTCCTTCTCCTTCTCCTTCTCCTTCTCCTTCTCCTTCTCCTTCTCCTTCTCCTTCTCCTTCTCCTTCTCCTTCTCCTTCTCCTTCTCCTACTTCCTCTTCTTCCTCTTCTTCCTCTTCCTACTCTTCTTCCTCTTCTCCCTCCTGCCCCTTTACTTTTTTCCAAGACAAAGTTTCTCTGTGTATCCCTGGCTGGCCTGAACCTTAAAAATTCACTTGCTGCTGCCTCCCAAGTGGCATATGCCACCTCAACCTGCTACCATTCTCTACCTTTTGTTGCTTCTGTGGGTTTGCCTTTACTGGTTTTCAGAATTTGTGAATAATAACAAAGGTTCTTCCCTTCCTTATATTTGCTCTGAGAAGCTGATGATGATGATAATAATAACAATAATAATCATTTTATTTTGATACTGAGGATGGAGCACAGATTCTTCCCTTTGCCAGTCAACTATTCTATCACTGAGATATACCCCAGCCTCATCTATGAAGAGTATATAATGAGCTTTGCTTTCTAAAATTACTATCAGAAAATGATAGCCAGATTTCCTAATTTCAAAGCACAGCTGTGAGTTTGTTACTATAAGGGGAAATCAAGTGATCATGGATTTTCTTCATTGACCAAAATTTCCCAGTATATAATCTTATTTTATATTTACTTAACAGGAAGTTGAGATAGTGTTTTAAAATTTGATGAGGATATCTGTGTCACACATAAGTTGATAAAACATAATTTGAATGTTTTAGGTTGCATTAAAATATTTTCTCAACAAATTAATTTTTTCAGATGTGGTGAGTCATTAATGGTATATATTTCGTAGTTTGGGTACAGCCCTAAGTTTTTAAACTATTTGTAACCACCTATATATAACAGCTAAACATTGATTCAAAATGAGAGTCTCAGGGCATGCTTATGTGTATACTTACAATTAATTTGGAAAGAAGGTGTTCGTTGGCCTATGCTTGCAGGTATTAGTTGACAACCCTAAAAGTAAACATAAAAAAAATTTCAGTAAGAATTATGTAAATGAGGATTTAGTCAAGGTGCCTATGCTATTTTCTTGGATAAATCCTGGCTGAATAGAAATGGTTATGCTATCCCCAAACTCCTTGTGAAAATCTTAGCTCCACAAATATTAAAAATAAAGTATCAGTTCAGTGGGTCCACTACCCTTGTCTTTCTGCTAAAGAAGAAATCACATGTCAATTCTGTGTTCTAAATGAATCAGCAAAATTCTATACCAGATGTTAAGCTGAACCATTATTTTAAGTAAGACAGTTTCTAGAACTTTAATTAGAGGGCATTCAGTCGATAGTTCCTTAGCCTTTGGAAAGGAAAATAGCACCTGAAAATTGACATTTTAATGTCACTTGTCATAACAGTATCATTTCTGTAACTCTTTATTTTGTAAAGCAAAAACAAGTTAAAACAAACATTAGATACATCTTTTTATAGTAGGACAAACAAACTTTCAATAATGTTACTTTCTTATCTTAAACAAAACAGTATTTCCCAACTCTTCAAACATGTCCAATAGGTTTCAAATACAGGTGTCTTCTTAAAATACAAAGTTAGTATTTCTGCTGAGCTAAGTAACATGGAGTGAAGTAAACACCATTAGGATTATGAAAAATATATAGAAAAACTTATTCTGTAATTTAGATTAATAAAATAATTTAATTCATTCATACACCTATCAACATAAGTTGACATGAATAACGTAATATAAAATATGTATATGTTGAATTTTAAAGTCACAATTTGAATAATTTGATGTGATTTTATTTCATATTATCAAAGTTAGAATGCATTATACCAATAACCTACTATATTTTTGATTCCTTATGACAGTAAAATAAGATAGTTGTGAATTCAAATAAGAGGGAAACTACTTGTATTAAATGTCTCCTCTATTATCTAAATTAATTTTTAAAATAAATTTAATATTCATAAATCTGCATGAGCACCCTTTTTCCACTTTGAATAGTTAGTGCAGAGATTCATTGTGATGACTGTGAAGAATAAATGTTCACTATTGTGATTTTTGTGGCATGGAAACATTACAGTACTTATAATAAATAAATCAATTTCCTTAATGGAAAGATGCCTAAAGCTTGCTCTCTTTAACACGTTTCAGGAGGCAAAGATAGAAAATCACTAGCCATTTTCAACTTCTGGTATGAGTTTATGTTCAGGGAAGATGTATTTGACAATGCTGTTATCGATTTACATGACGCAAATTATAGATTGCATTGCAACAAATCATATCATCTCACTACGCTGCAGTAATCTACTCTTACCCGTTGAGCTCCAGGTTAAATTAATTTTACCTAATTATACAGTATGCTTAGAGGGAGTTTAATATTTTGTGACCACAGAAGTGAGGTTTATGGGATTGTGACCCCCTAGTGGTTATGCATGACTACTGCAGTCAGAACAAAGTGTGCTCTGAAGTCACTGTTAGGATTTGTTTATTTCAGGTTTTCCCTCACATGCGGAGACTGAGATAAACTTATAGTGAAGCATTTCTGCTCCTTCATGGGGAAAAAATTGAACCTGGTAGTTTTTTTTAAAGATAGATTTCTCTGAAACTTGAGAAGTAAAACTATTTTTCTAATCTGTCTTGCATTTTTGAGTAGATTTTTAAAATGTTAATTCTGATTTTTTTAAAAAATGGAGTCCTCAAAGCAGTGTACCATATCATCTTAAGAATAGCAGGGAGACCATAACTCAAGCAGTGTACCATATCTTCTGAAGAACAGCAGGTAGATCATAATTCAAGGCAGTGTACCGTATAGACCATGACATGTTTCAAGGCACAGGCCAAGAAGATTTTGTACTTTTCCACCACCTGGACCCTCTTACCCCCTCCCCTTGTGAAACATGCTATAAAAAAGCATTAAAAAAAAAAAGAAAAAAAAATGGAGTCCTTCCTTCACTATAAAATTAACTCATTTCTAAATGTGTCCTTCCAGCTTAATTATGATATTTTCTTTTTCTTTTCTTTGTTGTTGTTGTTCGAATAGAATCATGCAGCCCAGGCTGGCCTCAAATTTATGTCATTTTTCATGTACCTGTCTCCCATTACAGGGAGACTCCATTGTGTTCTCTAGTTCATGGCTCAGAACCTTCTTTATGGCAATATTTTCATCTGTAACGATATCTTTTTCCCATCATCTAGTTGTGAATTTTAGATCCATTTTATGATACGTATATTGTCAGTTCAAGTCTTTGATTTTTTATTACCTTATTGAACTATTACAATTTTAAATTCCCACAATAAATTTGATTCTCTCTTTCTGTCGGGCAGTGATTCAAGATAGCAAGATGGCTTTGAGTACAAATGCATGTCTTAAAGCACTCAGTTTTAAAGTTTTCCAAGTATGATATTATTGCATTTGACATGACCTATAATTAATTTATAAAGTGACATGAAGGACAATTCTGTGGTTATTTAAAACATTTATTTAAACGTTACACAAATAGTTGCTCTTTTGTTCCTAGCCTACACTAATAAAACAAAAGCTTAGTTTCAATTCAAAATTGCCCTTTAAAACTCCTAAGAAGGCAGTGACCTCTAAACAGAAGTTCCAGTTGAAATAACAGGTTTTCAAACTTTGAAACAGGTTTTTCAAGTACCTACCAAAAGCATGCCCCTATTAGGCTCAATCATATTAAAATGCCAATATTGAGGCTTGATCCAGTGGATACTAGCATCACAAAAGAACTGAATGTACTTCTCTCCTAATTAACAAATTGTTAAATATTTTTCAATATTCATTTAAGATTTTTAAATTTTCATTTAAAAAGAAAGGGATGTCTTCCATTCAGCATTAAAGTAACACCACAGGTGGACTGCAGGGTTCCAGTCCCTGTTTGTTTAGGTTTTCAAGGAATCTTTAAAGAAGCATGGTAAATATGTGATAAACACGTGCTCATTTTAAAGATAGTTTAGTCAGTTTTGCATTTTTACCATTCTCAAAAACATGCTCCAAACACTCTCAGTGTGGTTTCTTCCGGTTGCATAGTTGACATAAATTCTAGCGTAAAGGAGGTTATGGTTTTCTCTGTTTCTTCCACACTTTTCAAAACAACTTTGTTCTCCTTTCACTGAGTGTTACTTAAATGACATGGTACTTACAGCCGGATGGCTTTATTTTACTTTAATTTTTCTTAACTTTCACCTCAAGTTTCCATGCAGTCTTTAAAATCTCAATCTTTGCTATTTTGATGTGATGTGCCTTTTAAAACTTACTCTATCATTTGTTGTCAAAATGAACAAATGTCAACAGAATGGACTTGCAACAATGGTCAAAAGGTCATTATCAACATCACCATCATTATTATCAAGAGATCATTGTCATCATCATCATCTTTGTGTGTGTTTGATGTATGTGTGTTGGCAAGCATGTGCCATTGTGCGCATGTGGAAATCAGACAACGTTCAGAAGTTGGTTCTCTCCTTCTGCCATGAAATCTGGGATCAAACTCAGGTCATCAGACTTATACTTCTAAATATATGGTGGGTTTTGAACTTTGGTCCTCACACTTGTGAAGCAATTGCTTTACACTCTGAGCAAACATCACCCCTGAACAAAACAGGTGCTTTTACTTAAAGCTACTTTTGTTCAAAACAAAACAACATTGACGCCTCCCTTGGGATCACAAGATAAAGAAAGGTAGAATAAAACTCTGTTATTTCTATTGTCACTTTGTGTGTGTCCTTTACTTTGGCAGAAGTCACAGAGATAAGGCCTTGTCCTAACACTGTTGACACCTTGGATTCCAAGAATAAAACCTTAGGTGACAGACTTCTGCCCAATATAAAACATCTTGCACAGATTTTTCATTCTTATGCTCTTAATAAATAACCCTTCCTCCACTTTTAAATGTGAACTGAGGTCTTTAAGGACCCACATATTCCCCTTTGGAGAAGCTATCATATAATGCCTGTCTCCTAACCCGTGTTCCAACTCACACCTGAGGAACACTGTCAGGTCTGAGTAGATCTTGTATTCATAGTACCTTTTGTGCATGGGTATTTGACAGATTCTTGATCTGGTAGGCTGTTTTTTAATTCAAAGTGCAACAAAAAATGTGTGGCCAGCTTTTGTAGACAAACAAAGCTTGGTTTGAGTCATGACTTGGTTACTTATTAGGCTCTTCCATTCCTATTTCCTGGATTTTCTATCTCTTTTTTGGGGCCTTTCCCTCAACATTTTCAGCTTTCTTCCATTTTCTCTAAATCTGCCTTCCTGTCATGTGGCTGTTTGGTTTTCATGTATCTAATGTGCATGCCAGCCTAAAGGGGAGGGTCTTTTTCCCTCTTTGCTTCTTTATTTTCTTCCCATGGCAACTGCTGTGGTTTCACAGCTTGGGGTTTATCTTTGAAACTCTGATAACATTTTCCTTTGTGCTTCTGAGTCTATTCCTGATTTTTTTTATTAATGGGACTAAGAACCCCCAAAGGAGACTTGATTTCCCCTCTATAAATATGAGAATATATTAATGAATGCTTCAAAATAGTTTCAAACCCATCCATAGATTAAAAGGTACACATACAAACGAATGCAAAAATAAACGTAGAAGGAAACCAATTTCATTTTAAAAAACTATCTTTTTACTGGAGCTCAGTCATTACCTTTAAAAAGATATGAAGGTCACCGGTTTGTTTTCTTATGAAAATGACATAATGGATTAAAGATGGACTTCTGTAGCTAGTGACTCATGCTTACATCTGTACATTTTAAAAAGATGTGATTTATAAAGTAAGCATCCAGCCTTGAGCTATTTCAGACCTCAGTTGCTCAAATTAAGACATCAAAGCTAGCAGAAATAAGTGTATGTGGCCAATTGACTGGTCAGTCATCTAATATAAACCTCAAAATTGATTCTGCTTTTTTGCCTGTTGTGAATATGCATACATACAATATATTACACAAACAGAAGTGTATCTCCTATGTTTATGGCAGTAATAATAAAAGCCACAGTCTTCAAGTAATTCTCATATTTGTACTAAGATTTAATTTTTGAAGCCAAGAATGCAAATGCATTTTCTGTTCATTCTGAATTTATTAAGCATGATGTGATTTTCAAGGACAGTATGACATAGTCAAAAATTTAAAAGCTTTCATTATTATGCCATATGGCCTTCAAGAGGCAGTGGACCAAGGGGGAAAAGAGCCTGCATTCAGAGTTAAGAGTCTAAAATTCTCTCTATGGCTTCATCACTAATAAATAACAACTATCCATATTACTAAAAATTAATTAAGACCCCTCTTTTAACCTTGGTAGGCATCTTTAAGACATAATCAGTAACAAAACAGAAAGCTGTCTTAGTGGGTAGCATGCATAGAGTGCAGGACAGGAAACCTGAGTTTAATCCATGAAGCCCACATAGAATTGGCAAGATAAAATTGACTACAGAATGTCCTCTGACTTCCTTGAATGCTTAAACTGCCCCTATCTCTCTCCCTCTCCCTTGCTCACACACACAAGAAGATTATATTTCATGTTTTCATTTTCAAAAATCTATATGCAACACGAGGTCACTCAGAAATATGAGACTACTTTAATTCCATTCTTTTAGCGGAATGTTTAGTTCTTAATGAGTGGTTACTTTCAGAGTATCATCTAAACCTTGAAAATTATGAAATGCTTTGTTAATATTACTAAAAACGTACTAATAAAATAGTTTTTGGTATTATGGAATAACAGTCATATTATAGTCAAACAACTGATCATAGAGTCAAACGAACAGCTCACTCTTAGATTTTGCAGAAGTCAAATAATTCAAATACTTAAGCTTTTATTCTGTCTAATAAAATTACCACAATTACTACTTTTTTCCAATTGTATGCATGGCATCTATTTAGTACTTCTTTACATATTGTCTTAATTTTGTTGCATACTAATATAGTTTATGGTAGGGATTTTAGCACAGAGGAAATGGACATCAAATTCTGGTTTGACAGTTCTATGACTCTAAGAACAGATGGTATATTCTCTGTTATGCTTTATGACCTGAGGTACAATCAGGCTTCAAAAGATAGGTCTCCATTGATGAAGATAGAAGAGACCTGAGTGCCACAATTTAAGATCTACCAGAATAGAGAAAACTGAATGATTACTTTGAAATTATTTTACATAATCACAAATAGCGCAACATGAAATTCACTAAAAAAAAATGGTGAAAGATATTTGGATATTGTTTTCATAGGAAAACAATTAGGAATCAAAAGAGAACCATGATAGGAGTCATGAATACACTACAGATGACCTTTCCTTCTCTTCTTCTCAGTGTCTATGGTTACCCAAAGATTCAAAGACACTCTAATTACAAAACTGAATATTCCTCAGTCAAGAAAACTTCCAATTTAGGGGTCAGGAAAGTTCACATGGGATGGAATAAGAGCCTCTAGCTGAACAAGTACCCATGGTCTTTGTCCTTTGAAGCCTTTATATACTAACCACCTATGTGTTCTATTAAATCTAAGAATATATTTAACAAACCAGACAATTTCTAGTCATGAAATTTAATCTTAACCTGGAAGTTGGCAACACTGATGTTAATGAATTCCCATTCGGAATTCTACACTGAAAAGTGATTTGGGAATTAAATAATCTAATGATTTATTTATTTTTGATAATTTTCTCTAGAAAGAAATGAAGGTTTACCTCTAGGGGGTAGCATTATGTATAGTGTCAAAAATTACATTGTAAAATAATGAAAGCACCTTCTGTTACATGGGCTCTGAATATCACAGTAAAAATGAACAAGGTAGGACAAATAGTTAGAAAAGGGTAAAATAAGTTGAGGTGTTTTGGGGAAAATTAGAGGAGGAAATCAAACCAAGCTTGGTTGACTTTAAAGAAACCTTGCTTGGTTAAACTACACTGGAGTGGCTGACATCCCAATTAATTCTACAGAAAGTGATCTGGTTTTTATTAAGTTTTTTATCAAAGACACATTGCTCATCAATCTGGTGTGTTTATATAACCTTTGACCACATTTAAATGAGTGTCTACTCTTTTGCAGAAATACAAAGATTTATCGTTTATTTTAATTATTTAATCATTTCCGAGTAAGTTCTACCCTCTGTCTCTGTCTCTCTGTTTCTGTCTCTCTCTATCTCTCTGTCTCTCCTTCTCCCCCCCCCACACACCTATGTAACTTTTGTTTTAATGATTCAGAAGATGAAATTCAGAGCCTTCTACATGTTAAAATTGGAAAACACTGTGCCACCAAGAACACACCATCCCCTTCAGTTTCTTAACTTTGTCAATTGTTTATTGGCACCAAAATTTCTGTGTAACCATCTGTAACATATAAGGGAGGAAGTGTACTGGAATTACTATGGAGAAAGCAAAGAATTGTTTCCATCTTGTGGCACAATTAAGTGTGTGATCATGAACACAATATTTAAACTTATTTACTTTTAAGGTCTCATTTGCATAATTGATGCTTAAATATGGCTTCTAATTATTTTTCAGTTACACTGAAAATCAAGTAAAAGAACATATAAGCTATAACCAGATGTAAAAGTCATTACTATATATAGAAATTAGACTTACCTCTAATAAATATTTCTGTGATTATTTTTAACTTTCACCTTTATATTGTTTTTGTTAAGAAAGTAAGTTAGATAAAAGCTAGGGAAAGTGCAGTCTAGAATACAAGTATAGTAGATTTTAAAAGTACATTAAATAAAAAATATTCAGAAAATGGGCTGGTTATGGTGGTGTACATAGGCAATACCAAAATTCTATGTTCAATGATAGGAAAGCACAAATATGAGGTCAGTTTGATCTATATTATAGTAAGTAGGCCTGCAAAGTGAAACTTTGACACAAAATGCAAAATTGTGTGTGTGTATGTGTTTACCCATGTACATGATAATTTAAATTTGATATAAAATAAATATTAGGAATCATATCATAAATGAACCTATTAGGTAATACATAGCAAAATGGAGAAGTGGAAAATATCTCTAACTTTCTTTTTTACTAGGCATAACAATAAATTGCCTGTGTTCCCAGGTTGGCAATATGAATTCCTGCATTGTTCTGCAATCTGTTGTAGAAATAATTTTGTGCAGAGATTGCTGTTCATTTAACTTTTTTGACTTCTGTGGGTTTATAATACAGTTGCAAAATTTAAAAAGGTTTTTAAAACCTTCAGTTACTCTACCTAAGATATTATCATGCTATATTAACAATACATGCCTAGAAGGTGTGTGTGTGTGTGTGTGCGTGTGTGTTTGTATTAAGGCAGTGTTTCATGAAGCCTAGTCTATTGAACATCCTTTGTAGTCAAAGATGACCTTGAACTTCTGAAGCTTTTGCCTCCCCTTCTCAAGTTCTTGGACTACAGACAGAGGTCATCACACCCAGCCATGCGGATTTGGTTAAAAATTCAATGGAATGAGTCAATAATAATTATTTAAATAACATATATATATATATATATATATATATATATCTTAAAGGATTTGGTAATTTATAAACATAAATTTATAAGTTTGTGGGTTTTGACGTCACCAAACTCCCTTTTGTAAGGTATGGAGCTGTATGTACTACCATTGAATTTAGATCACTAGACAGTATTATGTTAGTTTTGTTCCAACTAGTAAGAATCTCTTCAGTTCACTTCAAGAAATAAAAGAACAAGAGGCATTTCCGCTTACCCTTAAAAGATGAATCATTTCAAACACAGGGTACTGAATGGGAAAATGACAGAAATGAGGACTGGCTTTTGCTTGTATAACGTTTTCTTGTGTGGTTGAAGAATTGTAGCTATTATTTTCTGAGACAGGAAAAAATCTCCCATCTTTGCATTATTATTTGAAGTCAGTTTTCAGGACTAGATAACCTTTGAAGTTTTTCTTAGTTTATAGTATTTGAAGGGATATTAATAACCACCCAGTTTAATCTGTTTTTTTTTTTACTTCCACTGAAACAAGGACCTTCATGCAGGCTAGGTAAATGTTCTACCATCGAGCTGTCTAGAGTTTTCTCTGTGAACAGCAAAAGATACAGAGGCTAATACAGGACTAAACTTCATGTTGCCAAGTCTAACTTTTCAGGTTAAAACTTTTGATTAGTGCTTTTATTTTATATATTAACTATTCACCAAATGCATATTGAAGTAAACGAGGATGTAATAATCTATCCATATAATCACAAATAAAGTGTCATCTTCATCTATGAGTATATAAGTTGATAAAATGGATAGATTTTACTCAATGTAGTATCCAAGACAATGCTCATAAGATCTTCAATATCATTCCTGGTAGATAGGAATCATTGAAAATTAAAGTATTAAATTAAAAGCAACAAACAAAAATAAACTAAACCACAATAGTCTAAGTGCCAGGTAATGAGTACAATGTCTATTTTCATTAAAATTATAATGGAAAATTTGATGCTTTTTATGTTATCAGTGACTTTTCTATATTGTATATATAAAATTTTAAAACATTTGCATTTTAAGCATTATTTCTTATTTTATTTGTATTTATTTGTGCAGGATAAGATCATTCTATACACTTCATAACAACTTGACTTATACCATAGGCTAGCCTTTAACTCACTACTCTCCTGCCTTTTGAGTACTCAGATTTCAGGCATACAAAAACCGTGTCTGGCTTTTGCTTCTTTGCTTTATAGTCAGCAAAATACCTTTATTCTTCACTGTTGCAAAGCTGTACATTTCTGCCTAAACTAAGAATGAGAATTAGTCTGCTGCCATTCTCAAAGTCCTCCCTTTACCAGAAGCTGATTAATTTTATAACTTATCTGAGACTCTATTTATTCTTAATATTTCACAACTACTTTGTCAGCTTATTGCTGTTAACCCAGTAAACACTCTACATTGTTTATGTACTGTGATTAAAGTGGACTATGTATATGTTGAGCTCAAGTGGAGAATTGAGATATTTTTCTTCGGTGATAGTTAAAGAACTAGCAATAAGAATCTCTAATCACTATGGAAATGAAAAAATAAGTGGCACATTTGAAGAAAAAGGGTCATTCTAATTTTCCTCGCATTTATTCCGAGGGGGAAACGAAAGAGAAATAAGTGTTATCCATTGTATAGCTTGAAAAAGTATGCTATTTCATGGACTAGCCTTTTTTGAATATTAGTTTCATTTGCAAAGTTGAATATAAAATGCAAGTTAGCTTTTATCAGTCGTCTAAAACAGCATTGGAAATACACTAAGCCCTTAAAATAATACTCAATGATATTCCATAATCCTTAATGGTTTCTTATTTCAATTTATAGTTGGCTAATTTGGAATATGTGTGTGTATGTTTGTGCGTGTGTATGTGTGTGTGTGTGTGTGTGTGTGTGATTAATATGAACAGAATATTTTAAAGATTTAATTAATTAAAATTTAGAAAATTGGCTGAGGCTCAATTATAAATGTATTTTAAAAATTGATATACATCATTGCCCAATAAAAAGAGGAAAATAATCTTATCCAATGAATCTATTGTATTGACTATTTAAATAATATTTGGAAGGGCAAGAATCATGTATCAACGAATAATCATTTTACTGCATAATTATATTACCATTTTTTGCCATTTGCAATTATTGTAAAGTAGATAAGTGACAGAAGGGTAAGGAAAAAAGTCTATCAATCAAACTATTCATTTTGCTCCCTTAAACTGTACTTTTAAAGTATTGCTAGAAAAGTAAAAGATCTTTTGTATTTACTTCACACAAGAATGAAAGCATCACATTTTCTCTGAAGCTCTTTTAGATCATATGTGAAGTATGGGGCTACACAGCATCCAGGAGTCAGTGACTAATTCAAAATTGATTGAATTATGTCCCAGCTGGTTATAATCATAAAGTTACCTTTAAAGATGTAAAATTACAAAACCTAACAACATTCATATTTGTAACATGATAAGCAATTTAAGATTAGGAACCTTTGATAGTCTATAATTGGATAAGAAAAGCAATTAGACTCACCTGTCATTCCACATCACAAAAAAGAGTGTGGATCACTGAGTTATGAGGTTAAATTTTAAATAATATAAACATTATGGAATAGAGCTAGAATGGGGAACTGATCCTAACATTAAGCACATGTTTACCACTTAGCAAGTACTCTCCTAAATGATCGAACGCTTCCCCCTCTTCAAACTCTACCCCTCACACAACATGTGCATATTTCACTGTTAAATGGAATATAATCCTGAGCATTTTAGTACTCAACTTTACCTAATTAAAATTTGTAAATCTTTAATTGTCCTAATCTATGTTCATGGAGGTAGTTAGGTGAGATGCTTCTGTTCTTAAAGTTCCACATTAAGTTCCTATGACTGGCAATATAATCAATCAAACTTTGCTAACTGATTACAATTCTTAGACAAGGCTTTCATTATATATAATTGCCAGTTGGCAAAAGTTTACTGTAGGTGGCAGGGAATGAAGCAGACCTGGAAGACCATATAGGCCTGAGGAATGAGCTCTATACGACACTCTTCCAGTTGTTTCAGTTTTTCCAATATCTCTAGCAGTATTCTGTTATTAGTCATGAACTCCTATAACTTCAGTTTTCCTACTCAAATCTCAAATGCCCAGCTTTTTAAAATAATGACCAAAAAATGACTGGTCTTTCTTGCAGTGACACAGATTACAAACCATATGTAACAGAAGCTACATAGCTGTAGTATCCTCAGGCCTTGTGTGCCTATCTTATCTCTGTATATACTGTTTCTCTGATCTCATTTCATTTTTTGTGTTATAATTCTGTAGCTCCTATGAACTTTGTTGTGCCCCCCACTTTGAGACATATTCTTGTTATTTTTTGAGCATAGTCTTGGTGTGTATACTTCAAACTTAAAATCACCTTGCTATTGAATGCTGATGTTAAAACCTTGTGCTTCACAGGTATCTTTCACTCAGACGCTTACCTTGTGGTCTGCCAGCACCACTATTTCTAAATTCTTTGATCTGTTTTTTAAAGATTGATAGCTAAATCCAATGCTGCAAGTCTATTTTATTGCTTTGACAACAGTTAAGGGTTAAGAGAGATTGTCAGTAATGATATCTTCATATCCATATGCAACTGGTCAATGCCTAGCACTTATTTTATAAACAATGCCTAAACAGAAACAACAGTTTACTGTGTAATAACATGACCACTAGATTGCAACCTGCCTGATTTCAGATCTAAGTTTCTTCATTACAGTTGAGCAGATTGTTTCACCTGCTTGTATGCCTCAGTTAGCCAATATACAGACTGTGGCTAATATCTTCTCATGGGATAGTTGTGAGGCTTAAATGAGAAAATATAGGTAAACGTCTTCTGCATTCGTATTATATATTATGCAGCAATTATCAATGAATAACAGCTACTATTATAATCATCCTTTATTATTAAGAGGAATGACTGATAACTTGATCTTCATGCTTTGATTTTAGGAAACTGGAAGCTGTATGTGTAAAACACTGAATGATTGTTGATTTCTGAGCTAGTATTAAAAGATGTGGACACAAGCCACTTCATTAAAGGCACATTACTAATGTCATTAAAGAAGAAATGTGTTTTCATGAAAGTGAAATGGCATGGCAACCATAGCCATTTAGTCTGATGATATTTTTGTCTGGACATTAGTTGACATGACATTATAGTATGTAGTTGTTTCAGTTTTCACACTACATGCACCCACCCACCCTGCGACACTACCAGTCTAACTGCCCCATCTTCTGAAAAGGGCCAAATGCATTACTCACATTCTTTTCTCTAAGGCTTGCCTCACAACCTACGACAATCATTTAGGTTGTGTCCTAAGATACTGCAATTCATTCTCCCTTACTCACTTTTTCACTATTTGAATCAGAAATGTATTCTCTTTCTTATTCCCCAGAAAATATCTAAAATGTGCAAAAGAAACCTGATGTTAGGTGATGTATATTTATGAACTCATAAGGATACACTTTTGTATGAAACTTAAAATATCCACATGGGGCTGTTGTGTGAGGTAATGCAGTTCTCAAAGCTTTCTGTTTACTATGATACAGTTATGCTACATTAAATAGGCAAGGACCCCTGAAGTAGATATTTGTGGTTAAAAGAGGACAGAAATAAAAGTACAGAAGACTGTTCCTGAAAGTAGAATTTCAAGTGATACACAGGGCCATGAAGGCAGTTTGTGGTCAAAAGATTTTTCTAGCTCTTCTCAAAATTAGATCATGCAACTGACCATCTATGAATCCTTAATAATGATACTAAACGACAGCTAGATGTATACATGCGATGTCACTCACAAGTATCTTTAGGACAGTGTGGATGGCACAGTCTTAACCACATCTGGGAGGAGGACTCAGCAGAAAAATAGCGATAGGTGCTGAGTAACCGGATACAAACTCGACATTCCGGTTCTTGTGCATCTTATTTGAAATCCTGATTATATTATTCCAATTTTTAAGTAAAATATCTGCTAGTGGCTGGATAAATAAAGGAATGCTTTAAATTTGTTGTCGGTTCCAATGCTGAGTGTATAAAGTAGAGATTACTAAGATGTTCTGCAGTTATGTTCTCAGTATTTAAAGAAATCTTAAAATCAAAGGCAATGACAGATTGAATTGTGGAACATTCATTAGGCTGATGGTTGGTGATTTTCTTCTATAATTTACCAGTTACAACACATAGAAAAATAGCATAGGTGTTTTATAATCATGACAAATGATCAATAATCTTTTAAACATCATTTAAAAGTGAAAGAACATTATAATAATTCAAAATGCTCAAGTAATGTTAATTGATCATATGACTATTTATTGTATTATTGTTATTTTATTATAATAATATCTTATTAACCCCACTATATAAAGTATTCATAGTTGGCGTATAGTTACCTAATTAATAAGCTAATCAAGCATTTAATTTCATTAGACAGTAAGCTTTCAAGGATGCTCTGCTAAAATAATCTCATTACAAGTATTGTATATCCTTGTTTTTAGAAGGATTTCACTGTTATATAAGTGAAGTGGCAGGACACACTTTAATGATTCTAACCAAATAGTCTGGAGACTAAGGAGTCATTAGATCCTGGAATTTAATTATTGTTTTGCAGCAGAGCTCGGCAAACTGCAATCTTCAGTCTCAAGCTTTGGACAAATTTAAGAGCAGATGAAGATACTTGATGTTGGTTGCTGATAATCTCCATCCTAAATTCTGTCTGGTTTTGTGCTTCCTTTATTTGGAAACATACGTGGTTGTTATTTGGAGAAAATAAAACAAAGCAGTAAGATGCTAAGGATTCATTTAGGTTTCAGATTATTGTTGAAGTTTGGGTATTTATTACCCAAATTAAGAGATATTTCTTAATAGTTAATTCCAAGCAATATTGAGAACACTGCAAAAACCAGAATTTCAAGGCTTATGTTTTGGAGAGAAAATCTACTGTTTTCTGTGAGCCACAGTGGGTGTCAGTGCTAAAATTTCTTAAGTCCTTAGTGGATTTGTGGCATACTGTCACAGGTATCCAGCTTAAAATTAAGGGGAAAATTTTTGCAATGCTGGAGATCAAACCTAATGCTTTGCACATGCTAGGCAAGTACTCTATTGCAGCCCAGGACTTTCTGTTTTTATTTTGATTGCTGGAGAAATAGTACTTCTTTGTGCTTACATGGCTACCTGAGAAGAACATAGTGTTTCCTTGCCTTGCTCTATGAGAATTTTTTGGAAACGTTGGGGGGAATTGGTTGGTGCTGATAACATTTGGTAATTTATTCTATTCATAATAATGCTATGAAGATATTATGACATAATGTATATATGCAATACTTTTGAACCCTGCCTGGCACCCAGGGAGTTCTCAAAAATATCAGTTACCACTCTTTTCTTTTTCCTGTGAATTCATACTGCATCAAAGCCTGTCATGTTATTACCTGAAAAAGTCATCACTGTTATCCATAACAACTCTACATGGCAGAAAAAAAAAAGCTCCAAACGGCGACAGAGGAAGGGTTAACAACACCCCCCCTCCATTTTGCAGATAGAAAAAAATCAATGTCCGTATTGGCTAAGCACCCCAAATCCTACCTTGACATTGCAATCACAAGCCTTATTCACCTTCTGACATTCAGGATTTGAGTTGGGCTTGCTTCTGTAGATGATAGCTGCTATTAGGAGAGAAATTATGTGCACATTGCAAACATATTTTTTCACATTCCCAAAGGACCAGAAAAACAAGTTTAGTGAATGAAAAGCATAATTAAATATCCTGTGATCTACCTGCTATAAGGTGGGGTTGAGAGTTATAAATGATTCCCCAATAGAAAAGTGCCAAAAATTATACTCCTCTTAAAGGCCAGTGTGTGTGCGTGTGTGTGTGCTTCTGTATGTGTGTGCATGTGTGTGTGTGCCTGTGTGTGTGTACGTGTGTGTGTGCCTGTGTGTGAATGTGTGCCTGTGTGAATGTGTGTGTGTGTGCCTGTGTGTGAATGTGTGCCTGTGTGTGTGTGTGTGTGTGTGACAGGAAGCGAGATACTGAAAAAGAAGTGAAGAAATAATTTTCTGTGGGGCACATTAATTGCTCTTTCTCATTGTCCTTACATGCGTACACAACTCCAGCTGTCTTTACATGACAATTTATGTATACTGATTAATGTTTTGTTCGTCAGAATGTATGATCTTATATGCATATATATGCATATGTGTATTTATATATGTATCTATGAATGGATATCATTAATATAAACATCTTTTTAAAAAATATAAGCTTCTTAATGAAAATATTTATAGTCTGTCTTGATCTCACATGTTTTTTTTTTTTCACCAGTTTTTTATGTGAGGTCACGATCATCTGCAACAAACTGGGAACGCAGAGATTACTCACTGCGCAACATTTTCTCTGCCCCCCCCACCGTCTCTGCAATATTGTAGTTCAATCCCATTCTCCCCAATGGACATTTTCTTTCTCAGCCTATCTACAAGGTATATGGTAGGGGGCATATGCATTAAGGGAATTAGCTAAGACTTCCTTGGATGGGACTTAAACAGGTAAATATTAATGAAGAACCTGTTATGCACTGGAAGTGATTCTGAACTAAATTAAATATACTTTAACTCCTGAATGTCATCTATTGTGTTTGTTGGAGGGGTACTTGTCAATTAAAATAAGGGGTCTCAAGACCACAGTGCGAAGTGTCTTAGTCACCTACTACCATCTAACAGGAAGCAAGACGCAAAGGGCTCGGCGCAGAAAAGAAACGGACACACAGACATGTTTTGCAATGACGAACTTTATGTCATTCCAGGAACCAGCAACCTGTTCATGTTTAGCAATTCCGTGGTATGCTGTAAACACTGCTTGTCAGGTTAAGCTGAGCAAAGAGACAGGATAAGAGGCAGCCTTGAAGACTTTTCCACAGTCCTTTTCAAAATATAAAACTGTCACCAAATGACTTCGGTAAGCTAATAAAAAAGGCTCTCTGGATACCCTTATACTATCCTCTTAAACTTACGTGACCATCAGCAACGCTGTTCAAATTCAGCCAGCAGCTGTTAAACCAAGACACAGATCTGCAGTGTGTTATCTCCCAGAGTTAAGTGTGTTCCCTGAGACCCGCTGAAAATGAGGGTCGGTTTCAAGGAGAACACAATAGAGATCATTCGCAATCCCCGCAGCCCCAGCCCCGCTCCCATACTTCAAGCCCTGAGCCCCCTCCCACTTGGTCCGAGTCCGATTTCTTAATAAGGTGAACAGTTTGCATCCCCCTACTGGATTGCACCCTCCTCAGCCCAATCCCTCGACCAGAGACCCCCACGTTCAGTTTTACTCCTCCTCCTTCCCACTCCTCCCTGTCCTCCTCTCCCTCCCCTTACTTCTAGAGACCCCACCCCAGTCTTACTCTCTCACAGCTATCCCTGAGCGCGAGGGTCTCTAGATCCTTGCCTCCCTCTAGCGCCTACATCTCGAGTCCTGTCCTCCAACCTCCTCCAGACTTAGACTCGGGTTGCATTAGAGAAACCTGCGTTCTTGTCTCCTTCCAGAGACCCCCACCACCACCCCGCGATTTGAGCGCTCTGAGTCGCTCCCCACCACCCTCCAGAACCAGCGCGGTCCTCCAGGCTGCAACCATCCGGGACCTGTCCATGCTCCCCTACCCCATCCTCCGCCCAAATCGCTAAGGTCTCAGCTAGCAATGCCGCCCAGGGGCTCCAACTTACCGCTAGCGTCCGGGAGGAAGACCAGGCAGGTCGCCGCGGCGGCAGCTAGACGAGAAACGGACTCGGCTGCAATCGCCCAGCGGAGCCCGCGGCAGTCAGTGCGCTGCTCAGCGCTGCGCGCCGCAACCTCGCGTCTCAGAAGACGGAAAGAAGGATGGAGGGAGCTCGGCGCGAAGGATAGCGCCGGCAAGTCCACCTCCTGTGGGCAACCTGCGCCCCCCCGGAAAGGTTTGGCTGGAATTGTTTGACTACCCTACTCTAGCATAGTAACTGACACCTCCAGCATCTCCGCGCCAATCGCTTCTTCTTTCTTCTTTGAAGGCCCCTAACTAACTACACTATTCTAAGCGGACGAAGACCACCACCGGAGCACCACGACGATCTCCACGACGCCGACGACAATCAATCGATGTGCAGAATGAAGAAAAGTTCATATGTAATAGAAAGGTAAGGGATAGACAGGCCAAAGGAGCAACCAAGATTATCAATCTTGCTGCTCCAAGGGCTCAATCATTAAGATTGGTGCACCCAAGGAAGCTTCCTTGGTGAGCACCAGAGCGCCTACCCAGAGCTGGTGAGGCTGCACTGGGCTCTTAGGCAAAACCAGGGATGAGGGGAGGAGTCACGAGGAGCCAAGAAGAGCCAATCAGTGCTCAGGGTTACACTGCTCCTGGCCTGTTTGGACCAGAATCTTAGTGCGTCTGGAATCTGCTGGCAGGGGACCCTGAGACCCTGTGGCGTAGGTGGGGAAGTGATTCATAAGGCATAGGGACTCGGGGAAACTGAGGTCATCCATGGCACCAGACAGGGGATGGGGAAATTCTCAAGAATCGACCCTCAAAGATTTAAACTTTAAATACATAATGCGGGGGGGGGGAGGGAAAGACAGACAGAGAACGAGGCACCCAGAGAGACAGACACATAGAGAGAAACAGAGAGACACAGAGGACAGACAGATATGTAGAGAGGCAGAATCACGCAGATAGAAATACAGATAGAGATGGGGAGGGGCTTAGTTCCAGAAAAGACTTTCAAAGTCTTATAAATTTCATTAATTCATAGAACTTCTTCAGAGGTTCTCCCTTCTGACTGTCATTCTTCCCTTCATCGGGAACATTGATTTTGACAGGGTCAACCATGAGAGGCCACAGCTCAGTTTGATGGCCAGCTTCCTTACCTTTGCCCCTACTCTTAAATTCAAAGAGAAAGGAAGCCCCTTGGCTTTCAAGACCTAAGAAAGCAAAATTTAATTCCTTCTTGATGTCAAACCCCTCCCCACAAACACACACACAGACACACTGCTAAAAGAGTAGAAACACACCTTGAAGGTAGCTCATTTGTTTTTCTCTGGGAGCTGAGAATATCTCCAATAGAAATTAGAGGCACAGTTAGTTGTCCAGCCTCTTCAGGGGGATATCAAGGCATAAACACAAAAGTAAGGTCAGGGAAGAAATAAAAGCTCCCTTTCGACAACTGCCTGTACACTCAGCTGCAACCAGGCAAGCAGCAGAACTCTTCACCATTAATTCTCAAGTACCACTGGGCAGGTGCCTGCCTGGGAGATATCCCCACAGAGAAAGATAGACCAGATTTCTACTCAGAGAGAGCAACTAGAGGGGTGTGTGTGTGTGTGTGTGTGTGTGTGTGTGTGTGTGTGTGTGAGAGAGAGAGAGAGAGAGAGAGAGAGAGATCTGCAACAGGGACAGCTGCTTGGATAGGTAAAGACTGTTGTTTCCCCACTGCTGGGAGGTAGCTGGACCAGAGTAAGAGTCTAGTACAGCTACTTGGGTCCTGAGGACAGAACAGTGAACAGTGATTACGTAAAAGAGGTAGCAAAGGGTAGGTGCAGGGGCTTGAAGGTGCAAATCCGAAAACTACAGAAAGGAAGGCATCTTCCTGCAACTGTGGGACTATTGACCCCAGGAGGTATAGAAGTTGGGGATGAAGATGGAGTTAGAATGCCCGGGTGCCAACTATTTCTTTTAGGTTTGTAATAGGAGCTCTAACTGTATTCTAAGAAGGCCACCCGAGGATCAAGGATCAGGAGTCTCTCTACCTGTAATGAATTCAAATAGTTTGCAAGGCTTTGAAATTTAATTCGGCAATGAAAATATTCTCCACCACCACGACCACCACCCTCCCCCGCACAAGGAAAAACCCCATCGCAGTTTGCTTGAAGCATCTGTTGAATGGTCCTGTATGATGCTTGCTACACAGGTGGCAGCGACAGTGCTGCCAAGTCTGCAGACTGCATCACACTTGCATCTGTAGGATAGCTTTGTTAGTGCAAAGTATTTTATAAATACCAAAGCGAAAACGTATGTTTTCTCTTTAAATAATTAAGCACTCATCTTCTAAAACTCCCCACAGTTTTTTATGCTTGCAAATGTGGAATACTTTCCTACTTTCTTTTCTATCGCGACTTCTGTTGACTATGTCAGAGGCTGAGACGTTTGTCTTACTTCAAAATTGTAATTATAAATCCCTATGATATATTCGCTATGGAATATCTCGCTGAGTCATGGGGAAAAATTACCTCCACCAAAAACCCGGTCTCTTTTGCTAGTTCCTGAGGAAACCGACTTAGAGAAATTGACTACCGCAAATGACAATTATGAGGACGAGGGTAACGAGGATAATAATTATTCTTTTGATTCCATATTTCGCTCTTTCGGTTACTCTTTCCAATCTGGGGAAAAACAAAAGTTTTTGACAAGAGATAAGTGAAACCCACCCTGTGTTGGGTTAGGCAGGAAGTCTGCAGTTAAGGGCAGGGAACTGAAGTGTCTCAGGCTTAGGATTTTGAGTAGCCGCAGGCAAGCTTGCCTTTGAGCGGCGCTCTAGCCTCGGCAGGGAGCCGGTGATGCTGAGCTAAAGCAGGTTGCAGCCGAGTTTAGAGAACTGGTTTCGGCCAGGAACAGTAGTTCCACTCTCAGGGTGTCTGTGGCATATCCCAGCCGGTTTGAGCTCTCTAGGCAGGCAGATGCTTACCTGAGAGTTGGTGATCTGAAGAGCTTTGGGAACTCGGGAACCACTGGCTAGGAAGAATAAATACAAGCGGGGGAAACTTTTAGGACACACGTTAAATTTGGAGAAGTAAATTCTATACAAGCTTTTTCAGGTGTGCTCAGTTGTAGAGGTTTTTCTAGCACCTAAAATGTGCAGAGAGATTAGTCTGGGTTTTCATTGTATTCCGAACACTTCTTCAAGTCTAGGGAAGTTGTCTTTGGGGAAAAGAAGTCATTTAGAACAGTTCTTCCATTGTGATGCAAATGCTTCCTGATCCTGGAAACAGGAAAAGTCCCCAATACTCTCACCTCGGGGTTTCTTCCCAGGGGGATTTCTCCCCTCTGCTATGCATATATTTCCAAAACTATTGATTCAGAAATTCAGGAAAAATGTTAAGAAATTTGTTATTAAGCAGGAAAACGTCCTTCATGATGTGAGATTTTGAGAACTTTCTTCCAGCCATTGACAGATTACCAATCATTATTTTTTCACTTCCTGACCAGAGAGCCCTATATTGCAAACACGACCCAAAGGACACTAAGACAGATTTAAAAATGAGTACCCCAATTCTACACAGATACACAGTTTCACAGATACACAGATCCAAAGTTTCAAAACCAAATTTACGGGAACAATTCTCCACCCCCCACCTTGTTTATCAGAGGATAGAGATGCAAGGTGTTTTGATAATCCATCTACCTACATATATTTTACGCCTTGAAGCAAATTCTGAGTCCTAGAGGCTTTTAAAAATTCTGTAATTGTATCAAATAGTATTTTTGTATAGTTTATATTTTTTTTACATAAGCTAAAAAGACGTCCAGCATCAGATCCATAGTATCCTCTATTGAGTATTAAATAATGTCTAAAAATAGTATTTTATAGTATTACTGTAGCTCTTATGTTTCCTCATTAGTCGTCACTGACTGATAAATTATAAATATACCATACACAGACAGCTTATTATATGTTATGATTCTTCTTTTTTTTTTAATGAAAAAGGTGGGTGGTAGAATTCTATTGCTATGTAGGAAGGCAGGGGGCAGTCTGCTCATGCCATTTGGCCAGATCCACAGTTTAAAAGAAAAGCAATGAACAACTACGGTTCTGAGTGGAGTATGAAGTCCCAGTTGCGTATTTTTCCCCGTTTTTCAGACAAAAACAGGTGTCCTGATTAAAATCTGTGTGAATTTAACCTTGTATAATATTCCTCTATACTTAGTGGGGCTTCTAGTAGTACTGCATTTATTTTATTTTATTCTACTTTATTTTATTATATTATATTTCATTCTAGAGATTGGGTTTCAATATTGTTTTACAACAAGGAATGATCTTGGACTTCTGATCTTCCTGCCTCAATATATATATTTTAAACAACAAATTATGCTTGCAAGTTTGAAGGTTAAAATCTAGAAACTTTAAGGACAAAAAGCTAAAAACAATTTTGACGTGATTTCCTAGAGAAATATGCATTGTCTTAGAGCACATCCATGTTATGATGTATGCATTTTATGTTATGAGCATGAACTTAATCACAGTTCCTTAAATGAAAAAGATAGCAATTAGCATCTTTAATTTAAATTAATCTAAGATTAAAATTCAAGGTATTAGTGATGTCTCTCTCAGGTCTTCCTGTTGACTACCAGTCGTGCTAGCTGTACATCCTATTTTGACTCTTTCAGAATAGCTTGCTGTCTAATCTCCATTCCTACATTAATTGGGTATTTTATCATGCAACCAAAGGTTGAAGAGTTATCTAGAGTAATAAGTTTCAGGTTTTTGATCACTAATATCATTACATTATTTCAAATAAAGTAGTTCTTCCTTGTTTCCTTCCTTCCTCCTCTCTTTCCTCCCTCCCTCCTTCCCTCCCATTCTCCCTCCTCCTTTCTTCACTCCTGCCTTTTCCTTTTCTCCTCCTCTCTCTCCTGTCACTTCCTTTCCCAGTCTTAAAATCTAGCATGTAATCATATACTTTTATTCTTCTACCTTTCTCCAAATATATCCTAGTACTTAGTGTAAAGGCTACAAACAACAGTGATAACTGCTAATTACTGGTACCACAAGTTAGTATTAAAAGGTACAAGTGCTAAAACTTGAACTTCACAATAACCTGAATACAAAAAAAAGAACCCTCAAAATGCTTTGCCAAATTGGTCCAAGACACCAGAAGGTTATGTTGATTTCAACTGACCAGGATGAAAGTTAGTAGGGATAAATGTGAAATGGTACATGGTTCTGAGTTTCTCTGAACCAGTGTAGGTCCCAGAATCTGGAAACATGTTTTTCAAAATAGGGATTGGTATGAAGATCAATCAGTTGGTGTGGTATGGCTGCTCAGAAGCTTAATTAATCCTTACTTTTGCAATTTTTATGGAAATCAACTGGGTACAACTGAGTTTTGTGTGGTGTTTCCAGGGACATTATAAAGGACATCAGAAGATCAGAGTTCATCCAGTAGAAGGTTAAAGCCAGTTACATCCTGAGATAAGTTATATGAGGACTAGGTAGAGTTTTACATCTTCTGGGTATCTTGATTCTCTATGGCCAGTTCGCCGGATATTTGGAGGATTTTCTTACCAGCCAGGAACTTATTTGTTTTGTAAGGTCACTATTCATTTTATTTATAGCATACCCCTTAGTGTATAACACAATGCTTAATCCATAACTAGCATTTAAGAGCATAAAAGTGGAAATTTCCCCATTCTGGCTCAATTGGAGTGGATTTTTCCCCCATCAGAATTGACTGGAGGTTGAATGAACTTTTTCAGGATGTAGTGCTTTCTTTTAATATCAACATGTCCCACCCTAACATGGTTAATCTCTTAGAGAATGTGTTACAATGGAGTGTTATATATGAGGAAAAAGCACATAGCCAATGAGTAAAATTTTCTGCTGTCTTGGCTCTGAAATTTTGGAATATCCATAAATGATATCTCAGTCTAATTTTAAAGGATTACAAATAAAAGGTTTTCTGTAAAATAAAGATAAAAATTATGCATTGTATGTTGGCCATAGATTGTATGTTGGCATTGGTAAAGAAAAAGGAAAAGCCTCTTCTATCTAGTTCCTAGAGCACTGTTATTGAGAGTGACACACTCACTAGATACTGACTACCAGGGAAAATGAGTTCTTGGAAGCTTGCTATCGTGGATAAAAGACTTTTTTTTTTAAAGATTTCTATTTACTTATTACATTTACAGTGTTATGCCTGAATGTATTCCTGCAGCCCAGAAGAGGGCACCAGGTCTCATTATAGATGGTTATGAGCCACCATGTGGTTGCTGGGAATTAAATTCAGGACCTCTGCAAGAGCAGACAGTGCTCTTAACCTCTGAGCCACCTCTCCAGTCCCAGAAAAAAAGACTATTATGCTGACATGCCATCATTTTTTACAAGTCTAGAATGCTCTATAAAATAATCAAATTCAAAATATAGATTATTATTAAAATACATAAATGGAGTATAACTATGGAAAATTTGATACACACAAAATGAATATTAGCTTTAAACCAGTGGTTCTCAAACTGTGGATTGTGACTCTGTGGGATCAAATGACTCATAGGAGTCACCTAAGACAATCAGAAAACACAAATATTTACCTTATGATCATAACAGTAGCAAAATAAAGCTATGAAGTCACAATGAAGAGAATTTTATGTGTTGGGGTCACCATAATATGAAGAACTGCATTAAAACATTACAACATTAGGGAGGGTAAGAAACTTCAAAAGCCCAAACAAGTTCATTTTTGGTGAAACTCTGTAATGTTCAGTATCTTTGTCTAAGAGTCTTGAAATTTGCACAAAGATGTGCTCCAATGGTCTGAATTGAAATAGAGAATAAACTGAAGCACAACCAGAAATGCATTGGGCAAAATTTGCTTCCCAGCTAATCATTTTGTGTGACTTTACAAATTGGCAGGGGTTTTAGGCTAACTACAAAGAAACATTTGAACAAGTTCTAATTATACTATTGTTTTCTGTCAGAAGTGCTATAATTCACAAAAATGTGACAAATTGGCATGAAGAATAAGTTACAAAATATGGTGAGGTCAACTTTGAAAAGTAGGGTTGACTTTCTAAACTATGTAATTCACCATGCTGTCTTTATATAGGTGAGTAAATTATTTTTGTTTACTTGACTCTTTTCTCTCAGTAAAACAAATCTCAGTCATTGTTATTCTTTGGGGTTTGGAAGATAGCTCAGTAGGGAAGAACATCACTCCACAGGTATGTGGACTCTAGATTGGATATTAGCAACTATGTAAAAGGTCAATATGCTGGCATGTATGTCTGTAACCCCAGCTCTGTGACTAGCAGGGACAGAAGGAACTTTGGGACTTCTTGGCCATCAGCCGAAGTCCAGACTTAATTAATGATCCTGTCTTGAAAGAATATGGTGGAGAGTGAAAGAGAGAGACCATATGATGTCTTTCTTTGGCCTCTACAAGTATACTTTCATACAAGTGTGCAAAAAACATACACAAAAACACCATACTACACAAAGAATAAAATTAATAGAGAACTTACTATTCTTTATTCATTTAGTGTTACAAGATTTTTACAATATAGTCTTTAAATTTAGATTAAAAAATAACTTCAACAAGTCAGTAAATAATTTTGTTATTGCATAAAACCATTAGTACAGAATGATGTAAAGTTAAGCTTAGTTTAGAGAGCTATTGTTTCTTGATTTCCCAGAGTCTGCAATGAATACAATGCACATTAAGTAGACACATTTTGTAACTCCAATGCACATGGGAAACTAAAACATCAAAGGTGTTAAAGAGCTCTTTAAACTAGAATTTGTAGTTTAAAGAGAAAAAAGGCAGCTTGAATATTTAAATCACCTTTGAATATTATTAATAGTTGCCTTACAGATGGGATAACAAAGATAAAAGTGGATTAAGCTTATCACTATATGCTTGCAATATGGAGTTTTCTCCTCCTTAAAAATATCTTCTGTTGAGAATTTTAGTACTTCTGAAAAAGTTGCCTTTTACCTTTATGTAATCATTAGGTTAGAATATAAATAAGGCAGCTACATTTCATTGTAAAATGTAATCTAATAAAAATCTGGAGCATAAAGTTTTTAGCAACAGTCAATGTCACTATCAAACTCATAGTTTGTTTTTTTGTTGCTGTTGTTGTTGTTGATATCTAAACTTCCTCTGATAAATAAGTAACTGAGTTGAGCTAATCCAAATCTTATGTCAGAACATCTTTACAGAAGTGAGACAGCAAACCAATCAAACAACTATTAAAACTATGCTAGGACCACTACCTTCCACTCCAAAACAACCTCAGCATTTGGTCTCTCACCTTCAGAATTTTAACCGATAGAAATTACTTAGCTGATTTACAAGCAGCAATCACTTGCTCTATTGATATAAAATTTAATCTTTTATAAGGTTCATTTCTATTTCTTCTCATCATGACATATTTTCATAGAATTTAGATCTGCATTACACTTCAGCAAAAAAAAAAATATTAGTCTACTGGTTTCTGCAAGATATTAGAAATAGAATAACCTAAGGAATATTTTTCCATGCACCCTACTATCCTACTAACCATGCTCAGTTTGCAGGTATTTTAATGAGGTTGCTGCACCAAACAGATTTAACATTACATTAAACTGATGTTTTTCCTCAGGAATAAACGTGAAGTGCTCCATCCATCTTCTCAGTATTTAAAGGAAAAAGCAAGTTCAGTAATTGTGATGATCCGAAAGCAAATTATAGAGAAGTATACTGTCTTAGCATTTTAATATGAAAAAAATGCATGAAAACACATAGACCAAGACACACAGAAATCCTTCGTCTCTATAAGTAAAGCTTAGCTGAAAGCAAGATTATTTTTTAGAATATCCCTAATCAATATTTTTGTTTTATTTTATTTGTAGTTTCTGCAGTCCACAATTTATTCAAGTTTCCTGTTTTTCTTTCTTATATTTTATCTTCTCTCCTGCCCTTCCTCCTCTTCTTGCCAATATTCTCCCTAATTTCTCTCAAATAGTTGTTTCTGCTTTCATGTCATACATACATGTTCTCCAGTTCCTTCATTCCACCCCTTTAGACTGCCTTCCCTTTCATAGCCATATTTTAACAGTATGGCAGATAGATAGATAGATAGATAGATAGATAGATAGATAGATAGATGAGTATATAGATAATTTGTGTTCTGAACTGTGGAGTCATCTCATGTGCCCCTGTTTGTTTTCTCAATGATAATCACACCAGTTTGAATTAGGACTTTTCTGATCACTAAAGAAGTTGAAAGAAATTTAAAGTATTTATTAGTCATTTGTATTTCTTTAAAAAAATCCTATAAAGTTCATTAGCATCTTTACCCTTTAGTAATTGACTTGGTCCTGTATTTAAGAGTTGTATTTCTTTAGAGGGGATATGTATATCCTTTTCAGATTTTTGGATTATTCTCTATGTTATTGAAGTCATTTTCAGAAATCCCTGGTCTAGGCACAAGTTGTAAAATGTTTTGCCTATTGTTTTCTTTATAAATTTAAGATCTTGCATTATAGTCTTTCTATTTTTATTTAACTCAATGCATGATGTGAAATATGAGACCAGTGTATAGCAATGAATCTGTAGATTGTTTACCTATCTTTGCTTCCTTGTCAGTTCTTTCTTCCACTCTTCTCTACCATATTTCTTTCACCCTTCCAATCTCTAATTCACGATAAGAGAGAAGAAGGGATACACAAAAAAAGAAAGAGATCCCTGAATAATGTCATGTGTCAGAAAGGGGGCCACATTATCATGAGACTACTTCCTACTCGCTCATTAGGAGCACTGAGTTCCTTTGGGCAAATTTGATCTTCACTATTAGGATAGCTAACTTTTTCTTCTCATTTCTTCTTCTTTGTGTACTATTACTTAACAAACTGTGACTAACAGTAACCAACAGCTACATGTAGCAAGCAAAAGCCAACCAACAACCCACAACACCACGCGGGGTAATAGCATTTATATCCCTTCTGAAAAGTCCCCAGAATTTCACAAGTCACACAATTGCAGAATCTACAGCTGGTAAAATGACGATCCCTATAGAGCAGGAAGCAAATCATAGTCATCTTCTGTAGACAATCTGAAGCAGCCCTGTATCCAACATCTGGGATTGAAACAAAAACATATTCTTATAATATTTCTGTTTTTTTTTTTAAAGAAACCAAAATTCCAAAATTGTTGCTACAAGATTGCTTTCAGTAATGGAGACATTTTCACAGTGTCAATGCTCTCAATCCATCACCGCAATCTTTCTAGTCTATACTACTTTCTTTGGTTTCTTTTTTCAATATTGAAAGTTTTCCTTGTTAAGATATTTTCAGGCCACTGATTATATTCTCAAGCACTTTATTTTGAAGGAATTGTGAAAGGGTTTTTCTGAGTTCAGGAATTCCAATAAACTTCATGGAAGTAGAAAGAAAAAGTAAAACAATCTCAAAGCCATATGAAAATACAAACATCCCTAAATAGCCAAAGCAGAAGTAATGCTGAAGGTAGCTCTACTGGAAATCAGCTCCAGCTACATGGTTCATGTCTAGAGACAGGGAAAGAATATCTCTGAAAGTGAAGACACTGATCATCTGTTGACTTTCAAGCAAGTGTCCCCTGAATAGATCAAACCATCTTTATTAATGCAATCACAATCTTGCTCACCTGAACAGTGATATCATTGGGTATTTTATTAAAAGAAATTATAACATAAGCATTAAAAAAGCTCCATCATTGCATAAAGCCAATGGTTTTACTTTCCCCCATCCCCCTCCTGATGGGTCAATCAACCTCTACCTTATTTTGCTCTTCAAAGCACAATTTCAGCAAGCCAAAAATAAATATCTAACCAGGCATGTCCTGTAGACATGAGTACATACCCAGCTGGTAGCAGATGCGGTTACATAGTTATACAAGGTGAGAGACAGAATTGACCATTTGTGAATATAAGTTCAGTCATCAGATAGCATCCCTCCATCATAATTTTTAAAATTGCAGGGATATTTTAATCGTACCAAGCAACCTTCCTTGATATGTACCTGATACCATGTTTTGAAGAACCATATTTAAATCTCTATTGATTAGACGCAGCTTCGCTATTTTCTAAATCTCTGTTGATCAGATATAGCTTCCCCATCTTGAGTTGCTGTTTATTCGACAAGGCTTCCTCATTTTAAGTCTCTGTTGATCAGACATTGCATCCTCAGAGCAGTTATGCAAGCAGGATCCACCATTCTGTACAACTGTCATATCCTTACTCAATGTGACTGTAGTTGTATCTCTAGGGGCATTATTACATGTCCCCAAATACCTAAGATTAATGTTAACATCTGGAGGATCGATAGAGGCGAAAAGAAAAGAGGAAGATTTTACCAGTTGAAAGAATATTGAGAAAAACATAGAGATCCACAGGACTTTCAGTCTGTGATCCTAGCCTTGCCCATGAACAAAAAATGAAAGTAAATATTGCTATGAGTATAAACTACTGTACAATGAAAGCAAGGAGAACTTGTAGCACAGGTGAACTCGGTAATAGGCTAGAGGCAACCAAATTCACCACAGGTCCTTGCCAAGTGGAAAAGGGTTTCTATGGGTGTTGCCACAGTAGAATCCCATCAGCGAAGCACTCATATGCTGTTCCCTACAGATGCTGCAGGTCACTGGCATCTCCCCCTCCTTTAGTTTTTTTAATTGAAGATAAGGACCATCACAAGCTACAGCATGGAGACCTGAGCTTACTTGCAGGAGGATGACTGGAAAATGAATAACAAAAACAAGAAGTAGTAGTCTAGTAATTTCTAGACTAATCAGCAAAGACCAAATCCTCATCAGGAAAATAAGATTGGATAGAACTGAGAAAGGAGGAAACCACATTTTCAGCTGAAGACAGCTGTAAATGAGCAGGTGAGATGGCTGCAGTATTTAAATCAATCTGAGAATTATTCCATATGCTTCTAATATGAGCCCAAACCTGTTCCCAATTAAAATCTGAGCCATTATAGTTTAAGGGAGTCACACAAATCCATGTATAGTTAGTATGACAAGCACTAGTAAGCCTAACCTTAACATTTTGAATTTGAGTTCTCCGCTTCCTCTAAAACATTGATTCTAACTGATACAGGTTTATCAATCCTTTACTTTGTAACAAGAGCAATGGAAACAGTTTTACAAAGTGCATTAACATGTTCTTCAGTATGGACCTGCTGTATCAAGGCTGAGGTAGAAGCCACAACAGAAGCTATCATAGAGATCAAGTTTGGAATTCCAAATACGAGGGCAGCAATAAAGAGCCAGGACCCAGAGAGGGAATTGGCCACGTTCTCCCTTGCATAAATTCCAGGATGACCAATCCATGGTTGAGACAAATTCACAGGCAACCGCACCTAAGTAGGTTCTCTTACAATCCAAACAATTGCCAGGAGCAAAAGTCTGATTAATACAATTGGGAACAACACAGTTAACACAAGAAAGATAAACAAGATTTTTTTCTAATAGTAAGAACATCAAGCAAACCTTCAGTCAGAACAGTGAAAGGAGAAGTAACACAGAGTTAAAGCCCAAAGGTTGGTTTAAAAAAAAATTAAAACTTTGTGAGAGGCTTTTAATGACAATATAATTAGTTGCAGCAAGTAGTTTATGTAAATGTCTCTGGTAGACAGGATTATCCAATGATTTAGCTAGAAAAATAGGAGTCACACATCTAGCAGAAACTAATAACTAATTGGTGACGGCTTTAAAGTATATCATCATTCTAGAAAAAGTGGACCCTATGGCATTTAAATAATTTCTATAATCATTACCAGGACTAGAAACAGACCAACCATATATGTTGTCTGAGGCTTCTTTAACTATATAAGTTACTCACTTAGCGAGGAACACATGGGTAACCATTGTGGGTAGCCACTTACAGGATCAACCTCATCCCAAGTGTGATTAAATTGTCCACTTGGCAAACAACTGGGCAAGGAAATAGGAGGTGGATCTTTAGTGGTTGTAAGGACCCTAGGAGAAATCTCACCATTAGGAGAAACAAAACTCAAAGTCCAGGGTTATCTGTTACCATCTTGTCTCCACTTAGGGGAGTCAGTCAATAAGGTTCTGTAACTAAAAGAAAGACAACCATGTTGAGGGGGACCAACAGTAGAATAGCAGATGGGTAAGCCATTAGCATGTCCTTTGTAATTTGAATATAAGATCTTTTATGAGTAGCAAATGACTAATGATCTCTTCCAATCATTTTAGATTCATTTTCCACAACTTGAACTTCCTCATAACCCCAAGTGGCAAGATGGAACAATGGCTCAGGAACACAAGTCCAGAATTTACTTTTAGTACGGAAAGAAAATTTGAAAGCAATACTTGAACTCTGAGCAAAGTAATCATAGTCATAAACAAGGAATGTGGGGCCACAGCAGATTCCTGATCAAGTAATTCTTCACTCATGAGGTGAGGGGCCTTGGTCTGACCCCAAATACGCAGAGCTGAGTTCTGGGAGTTGTGGGCATTACTAGTTGTCTAGAGGTGAAATGAGAGAAGAAAGTGGATCAGAGTAATCAAATGTCTCAGGTTTTTCCATCATCATCTCCTCCTGTGGAGCTGCTGGGGGAAGTTTTGATAGGCATGGCTGGACACCAGTGGTGGGAGCTTTGTGTCTCAAGTTTGTCTTGTGCACAAGGTAGCTCACCATGATGTCTCACAAGGCCATCAGGAATCCAAACAGGTGTGTCAGTGTCATGGAGAAAAACACAATTATACCCTTTGCTAGGGTGTTAAAAAATATCCAGAGCCTTTTAAATAAAGGAAAGTGAGTCATGTCCATTTGTAAAAGGTCATTTGGATCAAGGACCAGGGGAATTTACCCCCATAGGTAGAGGGTGCAAGGAAGTAGGACAGGAAGGAAGAACAATCTCTACTAATAGTGCATGCTGCTTCTCGGGAAATATGACGCTTCATGAAGGGTAGAGCAGAAGCATTTTGATGCTTCAGAACATGATCCTTATGAGCCTCTTGCACTGAGCAAAGAGGAGGCCGAGTAAGTAAATCTGCCAAATCATTTCCCTCCTGCAAAGGACCCTGGAGTTGAGAATGAGCACATATACGCCCACTGAAAAATGAGAGTGCCCATGAATAAACTGCAACTTGAAGCTGTAGTGAGAGTAAGAATACAGAAATCTATGTAGCAGGAAGTGAGGCAGTTCCAATATGAAGAAACAACAGTGCAATGTAACAGGAATCTGTATATAGGTTAAAAGTCTGGTCTGAGAGGCAATCAAAGACTGCAAGAACTAGTACTCTAAGTTACACCCTTCAAGTTGAAGTCTCCTCTGTGGAAAAAGAATATGGATTACCGTTAGTGGTAATATGCTACTGTACCATTAAAGGAACCGTCTTTAAATACCAAGGCTGCAGGAGGAGTAAAGGAGAGGCACGGCAAATTGAGGGGAAGATAAAAGAATGTCTACTGACAAAACTACAAGACTGGGGATGGAGGCAAATGATGTTTATAAATAAATACCCATGAAATCCAAAGTAGCAATCTGCTGGTTGTCAGCTTCAGAAAGCAATATATAATTAGGTGTTCAGCAGTATAAGATATAGTAAGTACTTCCTGAAATGACTTGACCAAAAAATTCCTTACTTCTCTGGCAGCCTTTTACTATTATTGTGGCCACCAAATCAACATAAGGGCCTCTAAACTTCTTGGAAGACACGAGTGTGAAGACATAGCTTCCTCAGAAGAGTTGTGCAAGTAGGACATACCACTCTGTACAATTGCCACAGGCTTACTCACTGTGACTGTAGCTGTTCCTTTAGGGGCAAGATTACATGTCTCCAAATACCCAAGATTAATGGGCACATCTGGAGGACTGATATAGGTAAAAAGGGTAAAGGGGGAGTTTTACTCCTAGAAAGAGAATTGAAAAAAAAAACATAGAATCATCCACAGGGCTTTCAGTGTGTGTGCTTCTTGCCTTGCCCATGACTGACAAAGTGAAACTAAATATTGCTTCGAGTATAAACAGCACAGTGAAAGCAAGGAGAGCTTGTAACACAGGAGATCTAGGTAATTAGCACAGAGGCATCCAAATTCACCACAGGTCCTTGCCAAGTGAAAGGGGTTTCCATGGGCCTTGCCACAGTAAAGTCCCATCAATGAAGTACTCTCATGCTGTTCCCTGCACATGCTGCGGGGCCACTGCCACATCAGGATACCTTCTCTCAAATTATATTAAGGAGGCTAAGTGATAAAAGCAGTAGGATACCAGTGCAAAAACTTGTGCAGAAATGTGACAGAATGGAGGACAGAATGTTACTCACACGGCTCTGCCCACTTAAACTTTGACAGAGATGTCAAAAAACCTATACTGGGAAAAAGATAGCTTCTTCAACAAATGGTCTTAGATAAACTGGATAGTAGCAGTTTATATAGATTTTAGCAGAAATGCTTTAAGTTCCTCCCATTTAGTATAAAGATGGCAATGTACTTGTCTTTTGCTTTCTATTGTGTTCGTTGATGTATTATTCTTCGATTTCTAGTTTCTTCAAGGCCTTTTGGAAACCATAAAAGAAAGCTGACTTTTGTAAATGACTTTACTGCAGTTCCATTATTTTTGAATTTGAGAGTTTCCAAATTATGTTGAAATATGTGATTTGGAATGTGTAAAATAGTCTACACACAATTTAATTAATGAACATTTTCAATAGGAACAAAATCATGATAAGTGACTTAGTGAACAAATCCTAAATGGATACACAAACTGACCAAAAATTTTGATTTGGAGATGTTTGTTTGTTGATTTAATGGAAAAGAGGTTAAGCATGGAAGTAAAACACTGTATTAATTAAAGAGGTATTTTCCCTGGAAAAGTAATTTCTCTCTTTCAGACCATGATTCAGTGATCTCTACACTGAAAATTTTATATGTGTATTAATATTTTACATTTATTTATTTATTTATTTATTTGGGAGGTGCATGTCACAGCATGTGTCTAGAAGTCAGAGGATAGCATCCAGGAATCAAATTTCTCCTTCTACCATGTAGGTTTTGGTATTTAACTCAAGTTTCCAGGCTAGGTAGGAAGCACCTTAACGTGCTAACTTGCTGACACCACATTGTTTTGCTTTAACACTTATTATTATTAGTATTACTATTATTATTTTAGAATTTGGTATACAAGTATTTCATTTATGTTACTTCTACCTAATACTTTCCCACTTTGGCTCTTCTCCTTACTTTCCCATGTTCCTGATACTGTCCTCCAAGAAACACTCTCTAATAATGAAGTCACAAATCAAAATATTACTACATTTGAGGGTGAGTCAGTGGAATTTTAAGCTTATGAAACCTCAAATATATCACTGTAGAAGTTTTAGCAGATGGAGTTGTGTGTGTAAATCTCCATAGGCACACAGAGCAGGCTTCCTGGATGGATTAGGACCGTGGAGGAGTTCTTTTGCTTTATTTTCAGATTAGATAGTGTGAGACTGTTCCTAGACTCAGCAAACTTGAGACTGAATTTGGACAGGGGAAATAGTGATTTACATCTGAAATGGATTCACTTCCACTGAGGATTTCATTCTGTGCAGGGTTGGCTTCCTTAAACTTTCCAGAGTCTACGTTTGCATTGTCCTTTGAAGGTGATTTATGCAATTTCTTGATTGTTTTTTGAGTTTCAAATTTAAAATTAGAAAAAAGAATATTCGTTAGAAGACCTTTGGAGACCACTTGGTGCAATGCTAATTCACTCTTTGTCCTGCTTTCTTTGTCTTTCTCTCTGTCTCTGTCTTGGTCTCTGTCTCTGACTGCCTCTGTCTCTGCATTCCCTTGTACAAAAATGATGATTGGTAGAATGAAGCAGTTTAAATCTTTTGGTTCATATTCTTTTAGAGATCAAGATTATACCTAAGTTGTTGCTTATAATTCCATTATGTTTTACATAAGAAAAAAGAGTCTTACATGAAAATGCCTCTAAGGTGCTCAAAAACTGTGTTGAAGATATTCTGTGTTTGCATAGTTATGAGACATAGGTGACAATGTCTCAAACTATCGTTCTAAGTTTTGAAATAATTCATTTTTGAGCTATAACTTCCTAATCATCTAATTTACATCTTTAAAGTATATAATTCAGTAGTTTTAAATATGCTTATACAGTTGTGCAGTCATCACACTTATTCAATTTTGTCGTCAAAAATTTGTAAATGCAATTTATGTTCATTAGTTAAACTGTGTTACTCATTTTACATTATATGTGTTATCAAATAGCATATTACCTGAATACATATATTTTACTTGTCAATTATGTTTCAATATGGTTGTAAAAATAAAATTGAAATCAAATTTAAATCTTGATTTAAATCCGCACAGTCTTGATTCTGCCACATTTTCTGATTCAAGTTGTGGTGTCTTCAGCAATAGGACTATTCTCCACAGGGGAAAAGTTTGGCATATAAATATGATTTCTTTGAAATATTGTGCTTAGCTAGGTTTTGTGTATGGTTGGTAAGGGGGTACTTCAAACGTGTGACTAGTATACTTAAGAAAATTATAGTGACAATGGGACAGTAGAAAATGTAATACTTAACAATAATCAAATTAAACCTAATTAGGGTGTAATGTGGTATGTAAGACTGAAGAAAGCCATAGTAAAATCATATCAATTTATCATTGGATGCCAGATATTTAGTATCCATTTTAACATCTAATCCTACAAAGAGGATACCAGTATCATACTTTTGTGGATAAGGCCAAAAATCAAAAATGATTTGTGACTTGACTAGGTCCAACAAAGAAAGAGATCATAGAATCTTATTTATATGCCCAGTTCTTTCTTCAGGATTGGGATCCACAGACATGTTTAAACCTATTGATGTAATAGAGGTTATTCACTGACTCTTAGAAATATGTGTTTATGTGGGGATGTAGAAATGCTTGCAGTAGTCAAGTACTTCTTTGGTGGGATTGCTCATTGACTTGGTTGGTTTGGCTTTGACTCCTCTCTATTCTTCACACAAAAAAAATAAATGTTCATATAGAAATATTTTTTAACACAGTTTAAATGCATCTGTGGTATATGAATATATGTACTTGTTTTTTATGTGGCCTTCTGTTTTATAGAACATTTTTGTGAGAAACATGTGTACTGCCTGCACTACAGTTTGGTATAATTATCACATTGTGAAAAAATCACCTAAAGAGGAAGATAAACAAAATTACTTTCTTTCAAATGGAACATCCCTAAGATGAATGTGCTGTTGATCACATTTGAATTTTCAGTAGGCAAGAAGTTGGAAGTGTCCAACTTTAGTTAACAATAACCAATTATCTGCATTTACTTTGTAAAAAGGTTCTGAAAATAAGAAGTATTTTAATTCAAACTGAATTAGCCAAAGCTAGTAATAGAGGACAAATTGTACCAGAGTTAATCATCACTCTCCTTCATTTTTACAATGCTAAATTATCCATTGGTGAAATCAGTGGGTGTTAGTAAATTTTTAGAATTGTGAGAAAAATTGTGATAATTACTCCTTGGAACTATATAAAATAATTATAACATGTTATTAATGCATGTTAAATACACTTAAAATTTCAATACTTCTTGTACTTGAATACAGTATTTAATAATATGGGCGATCAATATTGAAGCTAGGAATGCTAAAAGAATCTATTTTCATATTTTACCAGATTTATGAGATCCAATTGGATAGAAAATATTGTGAGATATATTGTGCCAAATGTTTAATGCATGTTAGGGTACATAGAATGGAAGTTAAGGAGGGAGCTTTGAGCCATTAATATTACAAGTCACAACCACTGTTGTATCACAGTTCCTTACAGTTGGAAACATGCTATAATGAATCTACACTGTATATGCCTACTTTAAATACATAAATATTGCCAGGTTCATAATTCAGTTAAATTTGAAGCATGTACTCAACAAAACTACATTTGCTGATGCTGTCAGTAGCATTAAACAGCTGGTCTCTATTTCCATGAGTATAAGATCAGAAAGAAAGAGCTACCTTTATGGTATGAATGATACACTGGTCAGATAGAACTTCCTTCTCAGAGACCAAGGAAGATGCTTTTGCACATTATCAAGGGAGTTATTGATCACTTATACTAGAGTTTTTAATGAAGATAATTGTGTTTGCAGGAATGCATTAGGTGCATTTTTAGTTCAAAACACAAAAGAGAAAAGTAATTCCCAAAGGTTCTTTCAGCCATATAATTTGATGTAAATTTTATTATGATAAAAATGCTTCTTGATTGCAGTATTGCAATCATCAGAAATGGGAAATGGACAAAGTTAGAAAATGAATTAACTTGCACTGCCATTTGTGTCCAATGCTACCAGGTAATTAAAAAGCCTTTTAAATTAGAGAAATGTGAAAACTCCAATGCTGACTTCCTACTGAGATTTCTACTGAGACACATAAACGAATTCTTCAAATCTCAAAAAGTGTTCCAAAACCAAAATTATTTATAAAGCTCTCAAACCAATAGGTTACCTCAAATTATCCCCCACATTGCTCACTATTTTAAGAAATAAAAATAAAGCATATACTCCAGCATCCTAGCATCCTTTCCTATATCCTCATAACAATTTTTCACTTGCATTTTTTTTACAAATCATTCCTGAGAAATCATTGTAATAAATCTTTTCTTCCTTACCTCCAGTGCTACTGTTCTATATCAGCTACATATTCTATTTCATCTGCAATATCATATCAATTAGTATCTAAACAGCTCTTCTAGCTGTTACTCTTATCACCTCAAACTAATTGTCAAGATTATTATAAAATGATAGTTGCAATGTAATATATATATATATATATATATATATATATATATATACCTGACCAAGTGACCAAGGATACCATTTGCTTGTATGTGGTCATATTGACAATGTCAATTATAATTTTTAAGTCTCAAAGATGCAGAAATAAACCTACACATCTAGGAATACTTGGTTTTTTACAAAGAAGCCAAAACCATACAATGAAAGAAAGTAGAGAAGGCATCATCAACAAATGATGGTGGTCTAACTAGATGTCTGCATGTAGAAGAATGCAGATAGATTCATATTTATCATCCTGTTCAAAACTCAAGTCTAAATTATTGAAAGATATCAACAGGTAACCAGATACACTAAATCTAATAGAACAGAAAGTGGGTAATAACCTTGAACTCATTGGTACAGGAGACTTTTTCCTGAACAGGACATCAGTGGCACTGGCTTGAAGATCAACCATTGATAAATGAAACTGAAAAGCTTCTGTAAGGCAAAGGACAATGTGTATAGGACAAAACAGAAGCCTACAGATTGGGAAAAGTTCTTCACCAATCCTACATCTGACTAAGGGCTTATAACTAATAGATCTATATATCTATATATCTATATATCTATATATCTATATATCTATATATAGATCTCTCTATATCTATCTATCTATCTATCTATCTATCTATCTATCTATCTATCTATCTA
>NW_021604681.1:537880-539253 GCF_004785775.1 Grammomys surdaster
CTATCTATCTATCTATCTATCTATCTATCTATCTATCTATCTATCTAGAAGTTAGGCACCAACAACTCTAATAACCCAATTATGAAATGGGGTACAGAGCTAAACAGTGACTTCTCAACAGACGAATCTCTAATAGGAAAGAAGCACTTGAAGAATTACTCGACAGACATCCTTAGTCATCAGGGAACTGCAAATCAAAACAACACCAAGATTCACTAATCAGAATGGCTAAAGTTAAAAACTCAAGGGACAGCACATGCTGACCATGATGTGGAACAAGGGGAACACTTCTACATGGCTCGTGGGAGTGCAAATTTGTACAGCCACTCTGTAAATCAATTTGGCTGTTTCTCAGAAAACTAGCGTATTTCTGGGCATTTATCCAAAAGTTGCTTCACCATCCCACAAGGACACTTGCTCAACTATGTTCATAGCAGCTTTATTTGTAATAGCAGAAACTAGAAGTCAAAGAATAGATGAAGAAAATATGGTACAATATTTTTTATACAATGGAATACTACTCAAATATTAAAAACAAGGACATCATGAATTTTGTAGGCAAAAGGATGGAACTAGAAAATATCATCCTGAGTGAGGTAACCCAGAACCAAAAGGACATGCAAGGTGTGTACTCATTGTTAAGTGAATATTAACCATAAAGTACAGGATAATAATAAGTGTTGTTACTTATGTTTGTCCCAAGATTTATTTGAAGAATAAGTTAACCCAACTATAGCAATATTTCTACATTATTGCTAGAAATCAAGATTGATTTGTTTTGATTTTGGGCAAGTTTTAGTGTCTCAAATTTAATTTTTCTTCTGTAAACCAAGATTGAATTTCCTGAAGAAATTTTTTAAAATTATAAATTAAGTACATAGTCTAATATTTGAAGAAAAAGAATCAATTTATTTTATTTTTGATATTATGAATAGATCCCAGGACTTTCAGGCATGATAGACAAAAATTTACCTACATCCACAGACTTTTTAGTTTTTAACTTTTATTTTGAAACAGCGTATAACTAGGTTGCCCAGACTGGCTTCAAACTGACTTTTTATGTAGCCCATACATGCCTTGAAATTTTGATTTCTTGTTATAATTTCAGAAGTAGCTGGGATTACAGGTATTAATCTTCAGGTCCCATGAAAATTAAAATTTGTTAAAGCCAGGTTTCGTGGAGTGTCCCTACAATCCTAGCACTCTTGTGTTTAAAAAAAGTTTGCAATGAGCTTGAGGTTATAGTCTGGAATAAACAATGAATACCAGGTGTATTAATCATGGTTCTCTAGAGTAACAGAATTTATAGAATGAATCCCTCCCTCCCCCTCCCTCCCCCCCTCCCTTCACTCTCTCCCTCCCTCTCCTCCCTC
>NW_021604681.1:539353-561528 GCF_004785775.1 Grammomys surdaster
TCTCTCTCTCTCTCTCTCTCTCTCTCTCTCTCTCTCTCTCTTTCTCTGTCTCTCTGTCTCTCTTTCTGGAGGATTTATTGGAATGACTTACATGCTACAATCCGTCTAGTCACCTGTGGCTGGGTGTGAACAGAAAGTCCAAGAATCTAGTAGTTCCTCAGTTTCACAGGCCTGGATCTTCTGTATATGCTGGAATCCAGAAAATGTCTAGACTCAAATGCCAGTGAAGGAATGAGCTTGCCAGCAAAAGTAAGGTCAAGCAGACAAAGAGCAAAAAACTTCCTTCTTCCATGTCCAAATATAGGCTTTCAGAAGAATGTGTGGCTCAGATTAAGCTGTGTGTTCCCACCTCAAGATCTCAACCAAAAGTGTGCCTTCATTTCTGGATTAAAGTTCACTCTAGTTTAGTCAAGCTGTCCTCCAAGAATAGCCATCACACCAGTCATGTCTTGGCTGCATAGAAAGTCTCTCTCTCTGAAATATACTATAAACTGGGTATGGTGACACATGCTTATAATTCCAACAGTCCACAGAATAAAGTTCAAAGTTATCATTGTCTACATGGCATGTTTAGGGCCTATATGGGCTAGAGAATGTGTCTCAGAAAAGAATCAAATTTAAAGACATAAGCTCAAAATAATTATGTAATTTGCATGTAAACTCATAAAAGACAGCCTGAAATGAAATCCTTAAAATATATGATTTTACTAAAACAGGCATAAGAACCAAACAGAAAATAATCAGCCATAAATTAAATCGATTCTTACCAGTAATATTTGTTTTCCATATGTTTATTAGCTATTTAGTACTTAAGTGTCCAGATTACTGCCATCTTCTTTGTTGATTGTTTTTTAAAAAGAAGTATTTAAATCTCACCTTCATTTTCCTTTGCATGTATTTTGTAGATATTTTTGCTTGTCTGTACCATTGGGAGTGTATTTAACATTCTAAATTTATAGCAGTCTGCTTTTAATTCATACCAATTTAACTTCAGTAAACCACAAAACTATGCTCCATTGGTCCTCTCCTTCACATAGTGATGCTAAACATTATTGTCGATACATTACGTGCACCAAACCATAGACCAATGATTTAAATTCATTTGCATCGTGAATTATAGTTAAAAATGCAATTATCAATGTATCATTAGTACTTTGGGGTTTTAGTTTAATTTTTAAATTGTGTAATTCCTCAGCTTAATTCGAAGGTAAGAGGTAAAGACGTAAACCATTGTTAAAGCAATTCTGTCCCAATGGTTTAACTATATTGTGATCTTTGTTGTAGCTTTAAGCTACTTTCTAGCACCTACTGATTTCCTAATATTTATAGGCAACCGGTAGAAACTGGTTCAGACTCTGTTTATATGGAAATGCCATACTACCTCAATTTGTAATAATCTTTCTAGGATGTGATGGGAAGTCTTGGTTGTCAACATGGCTTTATCTACAACCAACTAAAATGCAAGTCTCTGGGTATTCCTTCAAGTCAATTTTGTTTTAGATTGTTTTGAATCATCAAAGTTCACCCAAAATTTGAAGATCACTTTCTGATGGAAGCCCAAAGAAAAGGACACCAAAGAAGGAAACTTTAATTTTCGCCATTTTACGTGACCTAATTCATTAACCCTTGTCCTTACACATTCCTTCAAAGACAATCAAAATGCTTGGTTGTCAAGGCGACGCACCTGGTAAGCTGTAACCTTAGTTGAGGAATTGACTTCATCAGAACAGCCTGTGGGCATGCATGTCTTTGAGGTATTTTCTTGATTGCTAATTGGTAGTGGAAGGCCTAGCCCACTGTGGGTGATGCTACACCTGAGCAGGTTGTCCTGGGTTGTGTAAGGAAGCTGAATCTGTCACACTTCTTTGTTTCCTTGTTTGCCTTGTGATTATTGTTATTTGAAAGTGTATCATTGGATGTAATAATGGAGTAATTATAAAAGATCAGATTATCCTCTATATTATTAGATTTTCCTCTATATTATTATTATCATCTATATTATTAGAGTTTGCAAGTTTTTGTTTTAAAATTGTTATAGGCTATCTCTGTGTCAACGCTGAGCTATGAGCACAGGACATTCTTAAGTGCTGTGTGAGTTTACTTTTTTCTCTGGTGACTCTCTCATCTTTTGCAGTATGAGCAGCTCTTTATTGTTTGGTTCCCTCAAAAGGAGTAAGAGCAAAGAAGGGAAGGGAAAGGAAAGGGAATGTTAGTCTTTTAAGTCTTCTGGAAGTCACTTTATCCAGAATTAGGGATACAACTCCAGGGAGTGGGAAGTGACAAAATGTGGAACTTTTTTGCATCTATATGATCAGAAGCAGCAGCCAGCCCTGATATGTGCATTCTGTCTGAGAACACGTGAATAGCATGTCTTGGGGATTGGGTATCTGCTACTGTGCTAAAATATGAAATGGCTGTAAAGTATCCAATTTGCTTTCTTCTGGAACGCTCATATTCATAACACTCATTAAGACTTTGAAATAATTATCTCTGGTTTTGCCAGCTTGCCTAAATTAATGGATTTCTGATGCTACTTTCCAACATCTCTATGGAATTTTTCTTGTCACAGAATACATTTCTTATATTAAAATTTATTTATTTGTTATTTATTTATTTATTTATTTATTTATTTATTTTACATTTCATGTTATTTCCCTTTCCAGTTTCCCCTCCACAAACCCCCTGTCCCCTTCCCCACCTGCCCAGGACTCCTACCTCATCATCCTAGCATTCTCCTATGCTGGGGCATCAAGCTTTTATAGGACCAAGGGCCTCCCTTCTCACTTAATGCCAGATAAGGCAATCTTCTGCTATATATGCAGCTAGAGTCATGGGTCCCTCCATGTGTACTCTTTGGTTGGTGGTTTAGTCTCTGGGAGCTCTGGGGGGGTCTGGTTGATTGATATTGTTGATCTTCCAATGCAGTTGGAGTCCCCTTCAGCTCCTTCAGCCCTTGTCCTAACTCCTCCATTGGGGTCTCCGTGCTCAGTCCAATGTTTGGCTGAGTGCAGCTTCATCTGTATTGGTTAGGCTCTGGCAGAGCCTCTCAGGGGCAGTTAAACCAGGCTCCTGTCAGTAAGTGCTTCTTGGTATCAGCAATAGTGTCTGGTTTTGGTGGCTGCATATGGGATGGATGTCTAGATGGGGCAGTCTCTGGATGGCGTCTCCTTCAGTCTCTGCTCCACACTTTGTCCCTGCATTTTCTTTAGACTGGAGCAATTCTGAATTAATATTTTTGAGAAAGGTGAATGACCCCATCCCTCAACACGGAGCTGTGTCTGTCCACTGGATATGGTCTCTACAGGTGCCATTTCCCTTTTGTTGGGTATTTAGGCTAATGTCATCCCTGTTGGGTCTTGGGAACATCTTGGGTCCCTGGCATCTGGAAGTTTCTGGTAGCTACTCCCAGTTCCCCATCCCCCATTGCTACACATCTCTGTTCAAATTCATGACTTGAAACATCTGTATGACAAAAACTTCAAGTCTCTAAAGAAAGAATACATTTTTAAAAATTTACCATGAAAAATAAGTCTAGACAAACTCCATATGATATTAATTGAAACTGTGTCTATCAGTCCTATACATAATTCTATGAGCTTTTCTTATTTAAAACAGTAATCATGTCTCTTTGTTATTAAATCATGTTATCTCTGATGGTTGGTTCTTTTATTTCTACCTAGATCACAGTGGCCAGTGTTGTAATACTAATTACCCCAGGAAGCAGCCTTTTCATGAGCTTACACTTTTGATTTTCAGGTTTGTTCATTCTGAGGTGACAATTCTTGAGATTTGTTTTCTTGAACCGTAGGAAACACATTCCTTTTGCTATATGGCAGTCATTATTTGACAATGGACATAAAATATCTTTTGTTTCTTTTCTTTGACTATAGTTTGCATGGCTTCAGTTTACCTCGTAATATTGACTGCCCTACACTGGAAATACTAGCTTTCAAGATACACACCATATGGCAAATTCAGTCTCTACAGGGGAGAGACTGTTGGAAAATGACCATATTTCATGTATGTGACCAAGGCCAAATCCTGCCTTAACTTTTGGTGATCGTGTGAATGTTTCAGTAGGAATAGCTGAGTACAACTTGGTTTATATGTGGAAATGTAGGTCAGTTTCACCCTGTTTCTATTTAAATTTCTTTCACACTTTCTTACTGAAGTTTGCCTAAAATCTGAAACTAATTAATTTCCACTGTTGCAAGTTCTGACTGTTTTAATCTCCTTCCAAAGCTCACTTTAAAACTCCTTTTTGATGAATTTCCCCTCCCACTGCACTAGTGCATGGCATTATTTTAAAGCAGTTTTTGAAGTTTTCCTGCTGAGTCAGAACCTTGTAAAAACTTTCCAATTATGGCACCAACAACCTGTGAAGGAATAAATAAGGAAGGAAAGAAGCTTATGATAAGTAAAGAAGAATTTAAATGTCCAATAATAGCAAGCAAATAGCAGCCATATAAAGGAGTATTACCAGAGGGGACTTTGGTTTCTTAATTAAGAATAGAGTGAAAAGTAGCAGCCTCCAGATTGAAGAAAATGTCATAAGGGAGTTTTAGTTTTCAGTAGAAACAAGTTTCTAGTTAAATAAGTAACTCTAAGTAATGTTATGAGCATGTTTGCATCCATCACAAGAAATACATTTTGAGTATCGGTACTTTCCATATTATTTAATGTTCTCTGGAAAAATTCAATCCATGAAACTTTGTAACGTTTAGAAATATACTTCTTTCTATGCTATTCTTAACTATTTAGAGCACCATATTACCTCTCAATACTTGATTACGTGGCTTTATCAAATAGCTCACCCCATGCTTTCTTTTGCATTTAAAAACTTACATTTATTCATTCATGAATTTATTAGTGTATTTGTGTGCATCTGTGTACGTGCTTGTGTGTGTGCATGTGTGTGTGTGTGTGTACATGTGTACCTGTGTGCACGATCTTTTATAAGCACATTTGTGTAGGTAGGACAGAGAACTAGTTTTGAAAATTGGTTCTCTCCTTCCAGAATGTCGTTCCCAGGGATTTAATTCAAGGTTGGTTGGTAGCAGGTGCCTTTACCTACTGAGCCAATTGTCCCTATTACTTTTGAAGAATAAGTATGAGAAAAGAAAAACTCAGTACTTTAAGTTTCTCACCTAACACTCAACCTAAGCAGATACTTAATATATTTTTCTCAGCAAATAAAGGCCTGCTTACACTGATTATTTTCAGCTTAATTTAGACATAGGCTATGTTTTTTAAATTGTAAGAATATAGCAGAGGGAGCAGCTTTTCTGTTAATTGAAAATATCTTGTTAAAAATCTTAGTAATGCAGATATTCCAAGAGTAATGTCTACCTTTCATTGAAGTACATTATGAAAAAACTGTCTTGCCCTATTTGTAAGTTGCCTCTTCCCTTTTATATTATGCTATGAATTTTAAAACTTCATTAACACATCAGTGGGAAACAGAATTTAAAGATCGTGTTTTTACATAGCACTATTCATTTTATATATATATATATATTTTTGGCAGCTCTGAAGTGAAATGTGAACTTTGGTAATGCTAAAATATCAAAACATGGTAGGCTCTTTCAGCACATCATTGGAGGCCCTTTTCTTTCTCTTTAATTGGCATGTGACAAATCTATTTGTCACAGGTCTTCTCTACTACATGCAGAAAATTGTTAACCTGTGGGAGTGACAGATGATTTTAAGAATGTGTAATTTTAATTGTTACTCCTTGTGTCACTGGATTTGAAGCCCTCATTAAATAATGGTAGTGCTTTTTTTGTGACATTTCAACTTTCTGTCAACGTTTCTATAATAATCTCTTTTATTAAAAAAATCAGCCTTATTAGTTGAATATGTCTAGTATAAATTACAGCTTACCATGAAAGACAGTTTTGGCAATTACATTTCAGCTTTTCATTGAAACTGGATTTTCATTGTGTTAATCTTCCCCCTAAATCATTTACAGGCCTTACTTAACATTTGCAAGGCCAAAATATTTTCGATCTTTGAGATGGTCAATGTGGTCTTGATTTCCATGCTGTCCTATAAGTTTGTGGATATCTCCTTTATAAGTAGAAGAAGGCTATATGACTAGATATAGGCCAAGAAAAACATTTCTAGATTCAGATACTGAAAATGTATATTTTGATTTTCAATCACTCAGTCCTTTTACCATTTCTCTCAATTGTCTACTCTTCAACTGAACACATGTTGAAATTTATGGTAATGATCATTCTCAAATAAGGAAGTGTTCCAATTTACAGATTCTCCTCTCCCTAGGAAATGAATGTTATTCATAATACATAAGGAATTTATTAGGTATAATTTTAAAAGTTAAATGGTCCAGATAACGTTTGAAATGGAACAATTTAACATAGATATTTCTAAGTAGTGATTATTTTTTTATTTGATAAGAATACTTTTAGAGTAATTATAACCTCTTAGTCAAGATACTAATACTTCCTTTAAACAATATCAAAATAAGTTCATTGTAAATTAATCTGAGCTATTCCTCCCCCTCTCCTCCTCTTCCTTCTCCTCCTCCTCCTCCTTCTTCTTTTCCTCTTCTTCTGTTTTTAAAGTGATTTTACTTTTATTTCCTTCATTTTAAAAGAGTCATTGAATTTCACAGTGATTTCTGGGGTGTGAGAGGAAGAAGACATCATTCAGAATAAATGAGGCCCTGGCCTGATTGGCCTGAGAAGGAAGGGAAGCTGGAGGAGCACGGACTGCCACACTGGCAAGTAGGGATGTTCAGAGAACAGGACAGCTGGTACACAATGTCCTCAGCAGCTTCCAGATTCTGCAGCCCGGCTGTGGCCCAATCAGGGCTGTGGCCAGAGAGTTGGCGATCAGCTTAGCTGCCTTGGAGTCACCCTCAGCGGATATGATGACTGCCTTCTGCTGGTGTTCAGCATTTTCCACCACCAATCTGTGTCTCTGCTTCCTGCTGAGCCACTTGTTTGGCTTCTACGTTCTCTGTGAACTCCTTCAGAAGGTCTGATGTGTCAGGGACACGTCATCGAGGATGGGCCCCAACGTTGCTGCTCGCTCTGTGAGGTCATCGCTTACCTGCCTGGAGACCAGTTCTTGGGGGTAATCAACTCTCCAGCATCTAAGTGAGCCAACTTGAGGATCTCTGTGGTGATAGACAGCAGCGCCTGCACATCACCTGCTCATCATTATCCTCACTGATGCTGGTGTAGGTACGAGGAAGCTGGCTGGCCACTGGCCAGAAGAGAATGCGCAGTGTGATGATGACATTCTGAAAATCTTTGCTACTAGTAATGACCGGCACATTCCATGGTCAAGAGCAGTAGTCAAAGATAATTTATTCCTGCACCCAAGGGATGAGAAAGTGAGTCCCTTCCCCTACCACAATGTCCTGTACTCCAGGGAATCGGTCAAAGATTCTATAAAGCAGAGTTCACCATGCCTTCTGCAACTGGTAGCACCAGGCCAAACTTTCTGATGGACTCCAACACTTTGGCAGCCATGACTCCTTCTACTGCATTCACTTACAACTGCTTTCATGTTGACCTCCACATGAATTCCCAAGCTGCTTTTATCTTTTTGAAAGAAGAAATTTAAGGGTTTGTTTGTTTGTTTATTCATTCATTCACTTCATATTCTAATCGCTGCCTCTTGCTTCCCGCCTCCCTACGGCCCCTCCTCCCATCCCGAAACCTGAGTGGGTGGAGACTTCCCTGAGTATCCCCCCACACTGGTACATCAAGCCTTTGCAGGGCTCTTCCACTGAGGCTTTTGCTGAATAATTTTAGGTCAGATAATACTCAGTTAAGCATCATCTAAACAGATAACCACAGGACTTACTATCAATTTCCAGTTTAATTTCTGTCTATAAGTTAAAGCAGAGAGGTAAGTTCTAAGGCAGAAGGATGCTAGATGTACAGCATAGGCAATGTGAAAGAGCATCTAAAGATGAGAGTGGAAACCTTACATAAGCATACTGTAATGTGAGTCTTTGTTTCTAGTATGTAAAAAGAAATGGGAAAGCATTCTAGGGAAGTGTAATAGTCTGAAGTATGAATAGTGAGGTATGAATTGTATAATCTGGGGCAAGTTGAGCAAACCTCAAGGACATAATTAGAATATATGTTTTTCTAGAGCCAAAATTCTGACATATTAGAATGAGGAAGAGAACATAAATCAGGTTGTACCCTCAGAAAATTTTCTCTCATAACACTTTATAGAATGGAGTAGATTTTAAAAGTCAAGCAGATGTACTGGCCAATTATAATATTTCATATTTTTTATGACAATATGTGACAGTGTCCAAGATGGTAAGAACCAATGACAATTTAAAGACATGTGTAGGATAATGATTTGAAAACGGATTCAGGAAACTAAAGGAGAAAAACTAACGAGATACAGTTATTGAATCCAGCTTATTATATATCATGCTTTTAAATGATACTATATAAAAGAATCTTAGCTTTTGGGACTTAGGAGATGACTCAGTGAGTAGAAGCACTTGCAATGAAAGAAAGAATTTCCAAGTTCAAGTTCCCAGCATCCTGTATGTGCCTGCATCTTTACCATTGTGGGGATTGGGTAGCAATAAGTAGATTCTGGAAATTTTCAGATATGCCAGCCTAGCTGACAGGATGAGATTCAGTTTCAAACAGAAACCTTGGCTCAAAAAAAAAAAAAGGCACAGAGCAAATGAGGAATATGCTAGATGTTCTCTACTGGCCTCCACATGAATGCTGGGTACATACACATATATCCCTCCCGTGAACGTACACCCACAAGTTCAATTTCTTGCTGTTATGGTATCCCTAATATTAAATCATGATTCATGCTATGTACTATTTAAATAAGACTTGGATTACAGTATATTATGATCCTAGAACCGACATTCACTATAAAAGATATGACTGATAAAGCTATTGAATTACTTACAGAAATCAAAGAACGCCACAAGGCCTTCAACTATATACCAGCAAGGAGGCAATATGAGCGAGTGTAGTTCAGAAAGTTTATAGATATCAGGTACACTCAAAGCATTCTTTATTTAATTGCTAATTAAATAAAAATTAATTCACAGTACTTTTTTAACAGAACAATTAAGTTATTTTATTCGGTTCATGAATTTCACTTTTTGTTACATCACTGTGTCCATGTACTCTGTTGAGGAGTAGCTGTATGTGTACCTGCAGCTAACCTTCACAAGAAAAAGGACAAAAACAAGTCCAAGGCCACATTCCATGTTCTGTATCAGGCTTCGAATATATGTCTCTAGGCAGGCAATTTTCTCCAGTTTATGTAAGGTCTGTTGGTAGTATTGCAGTTTATTTGGCTGTAGAGTAAATTTACATTACTAAAAGATAAGTTTGACACTCATTTGTACACACACAGTCAATGAATACACATTTTTTTTGTTCTGTATCACCTAGTCTCTTTGATGCTGAGTTGCTTAGGAAGGAGATTTTTGTTTCTCATTCAATTTTCTATCTGCAAGCAAATATCCATTGAGCCATGAGCGTTTTACTACCCTTAGAACAGATTCCTGTCCGTGGTGGCATATTTTTCAAGGTGGTTGATAACGTAAGGAAAACATTTTGAGGATCAGAATGTTCGCTGCTAAAATATTTTCAATCCATCTGCATATCAAAAATTTATTTCATTCATAAAAGCAAAAAGTACACAGAAGAGCATTTTGAAAATCTTTGAGATAATTTTTTTTCACAGTGGTGTTACAACTCAAAAATTTTATTTTCTCCTCTCCTATTTCCACACATTAAAATAATATTTGGAAAGTACTGTATCTGAGACTTACTTTGATCAAGATAATATTTTCTTTAAAATATTGTATTCATATTGTATTCATATAAAATACTGAAAATCATCAAGGAAAGTCAGGCATGTACCTTGACTTACAGAATTTTCAAGTCTTCAGCTGCTTTCATGTACCACTTTGGCCAATATACATCTTATTTATTCTCTTATATCAGGGAATCTTTAACAGCCTTCCATGGTGAATAAAACAAATAAAAGGTGTCATAGAAAATTTGCACATTCATGTAGAAAAAGAAACATCTTACCTTCCAAGCTCTAGATAACAACTACTGACAGTCATTGTGGTGAACTGAATTTATTTTCAGACTGCTATGTGAGATAAGATACTCCCTGCAAGGCATAGGCAGCTATTGCTTCCATTCAGACTGTCTTTTCTTCATAATATATGCTTAATCTATGTAAACAGTCACTTAGGCTAGTTCATAAAACAAAATAAAATCTATTCCTGTGGATATACATTTGTCAGTTGTTTTAATTACTAAGACACAGACCAAGCAGTCTGTTTAGGAGGTTAAACTACAACCCTTTCATAGATATAGCTGTGCAAATAATTGAAAGCTGTTGGTAATGATTGATAATAGATTATCATTTGCTAAAATGACTTAAAAGGAACTCTAAAGCTCTCAAAACTTCCACTGTGACACCCATTCCCTGTTAAAGAAGAAGTATTTGGCTTTAAGAGCATCATTATATAACTCTGTGAGGTCACTTGAATTAGAGTGGCTCCTATAGGCTCATATGTCTGTATATTTACTCCCCTGTGAGTGAAACTCTTTGGTAAGGATAAGAAAGTGTAACCCTTATTGAAGGAGGTGTGCAACTGTGGGAGAGTTTGAGGTTTCAAACCGCTCATGCCATTTCCAGTCCCCTCTCTTTTCTTCTCTCTGTTTCCTACTTATGAATCAAGATGTTATCTCAGCTACACCTTTGGTGACATGACTTTGCTCTAATATCATGTAATTTAACCATCAGAAACCATAACCACCCAATGAAATGGTTGCCTTGATTATACTATTTTATTATTGCAATATAAAAGTAACAAAGTACCCATAACAAGGCACTTAGAGCCTTCCATTATTTAAGGATAGCTGAGCTTCTTGGGTTAAGAATGAAGTTCAGTACTCTATTAAATGAAAAGGAAAATGAAGTAAATTAGATTAAATTTTAATTAGCCACCAAGTCACAAATAATTTGTAAGAACACTTTGCACATTTTCTTCCTGACAGCTACTTTTCCTTGAATCTGTTCTTGTGCATTCACAAGGATAGTACCATAATTACTTTGCTTAGGACAAAAACCTCACTTTCAAAGTATAGAAAGTCTTTGATAATATGCTATCAAAGGCAGAAATGGATTATTGTCACATTGCATATACTCCCTTAAGTGTGCCCCTAAAGCATCATGGAAAAGAACAATCTTCCAGTTGCTCAAATTCCAAGCATGTTTCAAAAGTTCCAGTTTGTTTTGCAGAGAAAATAGCCTAAACAATGAATCCACAATAATTCATAGGCAGTAGGTATTTTTCATGATCAAGAGCTGACATGAATGTGATTACAAAACTGATGATAAGAAATCCTGATTTAGATGCATCTCTTAGAATGGTATCAAATTTGTGAATATTTGTGTCTTGTCTGAATTCTCATCAAGTAAAAGTAAAGGAATGTTTCCATAATTGAGTGACTCATCTAGTCATCTAGTGGATGCACATCATCTTTTATGCACAGTAACTTCAGGGACTATTAAAATGACTCATGTAACGAGGGATCTTCGTGACAGATGGAGATGATGAGTATGCACCAATACCTCCCTCCCTACCATTCCCTGCTGCCTATCATCTGTGTTCAATTCATACTCAACCAACAGGAAAAGCTACTCCTGAGAATCATCTATATCTTGGGAGATCAGGGACCTCCACCATGACGGAGAGGGCTTATAGACAGAGAATTGTCTTTGGTACAGTAGAGACATATTTTAGAGGTAATTTTTTTTCTGATTGGCCTTCAACAGTTCTGCCAAAATCATCACACAGGATCTAACATTTTATCATATGTTGAAATTCAGTACTGCTTCTGAATGTGGTAGGAACTTCAAGGTGAAAGTGGACCAGTCAGCTGATGCTCCTTCTGTGTACCCTCACTCAGAAGGTTCAGAAGGTTCAGTCTATACTTCTTGTTTAGCCCCAGTTGTGAAATTCCTATCTTTGTGTTTTAGATCATGTAAATATGTGCATTCACTGTATTTATTATCAGCGCTCTGTGATTTTTAAAGCCAACCTCAAGCAACTGTATTGCTCTTTCGAGCCTCTTTGGATTTTTGCTGCCTTCTCTATATTGACATTTAATTTAATCAACATATTAGTGCTTGTCCCACCAGTTTAGTACACTGTAGAAATCATCTACATTTTACTCTTTCTTATACTATCCATGGATCCTACTACACAGTTCTTAAATTTTATTAAACTATATTATATTTAATGATATATTTGTAGTAATGAATAGGAGGAAGAAAATAAATAGAAATAGTGTAATGTTTTCTATGAGTGTTTATCAAACACACACACACACACACACACATTGAATAATCAGAAAAGGAAAGTCATCATTTCTTGCTTGGCTGTCAAAAGAGCTACGGAAAAAACGTCAAAAGATAAATGACAGATAAACCCAACAAGTAGCTGTTCTAATCTATAGAAATAATGCAATAGAACTAAAAAGTGAATATTATCATAAAAATAACAGATACCTTATTCATATTCTTTCATCTATATATAGTTGAATAAGAACATATATTCAAGACTTACACAGGATCAAGCTAGCCAAAATTCCAGAATGGATCATGGATGAGCTTATGAATTCCAAGGTTGGTTGAGGAGCTATTGGCAATTGATGGATGATGAGGGAGGGAAGAGTCAATTATTTTTTTCAGACAAAGACAGTACTAATTGGACTCAGTGAGATAAACAAAAAAAGTTTCCTTGGCATTGAGGTGAGAGAAGTGGTGGGAGATATGGGAGGAACTGAAGAGTAAGGAATAGGAGCTGGATTTGATCCAAGCACATTTATATGCATGCATGAGTATTACATATATGCACAGTTCATTTTTCAATATTAGAACAAGAAAGATTTGTGTTTGTTACTCCATTATCTAAGGTTAGATATTAAGAATGTCATGTAGAATAAAAAAGCTTTTACTATCATATTCTTTAATTTTCAATATCTTAAATGTTTATTTCTTTAACCCACCATAGTATATGTGAATACTTATATAGTTCAAAACATTGACTGTTCTCGCATATTCAAAAATCAACAGAATTAAAGTTAGTTATGTAAAATCCAATGGACTAAATTTATGTGCACCATTGCACCATAGTGAAAGCTTCCTTTAAATGTGAAACGCTGCCAATGATAGTTTGTTTTCTAGTGTATCTGGAAGAAAGCTCATCCTGTGACAGTTAGCATCACTTAAGTGAAATATAGCTTCAGCTTAGCAGAAAGTGGATCGATTATAAAATATAAGTATTTTGAGGCTAGAAAGATGGCTCAGTGGATAAGAGTACTGGCTGCTCTTCAGATGATATTGTTTCAGTTCCCAGCACCCAAGTTAAACTCCCAACTATCTGTCACTTCAGTTCCAGAAGATCTGACAGGCATATATACATGCAGGCAAAACAGAAATGCACATAAAATAAAAGTAAACAAATCATTTGTGTATGTATGTCTCCACACACACGTGTACTGGATACTACTTGATAAATAGGGCAAAATGAATGTGTCTAGTTGTATTATAGATGTATATTAGCTGACTGATCTATGGAAAAGTTGCATATAGTGAAGGCAATTAAGATACTGATGAAATATTTACTTGGCTGAATAACACTCTCGGTTACCATAGGAAATATAAAAGAAAAAAAAAACATGAGCTGAGTGTGGTATTTTATGCCTGTAATCCCTGAATTTTGTGGGTTAAAGCAGGAAGATTATGAGTTCAAGGCCAACGTGGGCTACATAGGGAATAGCAACATATAACTAAGAAAACATATACATCTAAAAGTATAAAAGAAAAGTGAGCACATTCACATTAAACATTCACGTGTGTGTTTCTTTTTTCTTATTTTTATTTTCTCTTTTCTGTTTAAGGTGGTTTTGTTTTTCTGCTTTCAAATTTGAACTCACAGGGTAAAAATTGTTAAACTAGTGCTGCACCATCAAGCTGGACATACAGTCCCAAGGTTCATCTTTAAAATTTTAAGAATGACATTTAATTTTTTTAGTGTGTGTGTGTGTGTGTGTGTGTGTGTGTGTGTGTGTGAGAGAGAGAGAGAGAGAGAGAGAGAGACAGAGACAGAGACAGAGACAGAGACAGAGAGACAGAGACAGAGAGAGACAGACAGAGAGAGACAGACAGAGAGAGACAGAGAGACAGAGAGAGAGAGAGAAAGAGAAGATAATCTGCATTCTCTCTATGTAGGCTGTGTGGATCAATCTCCCATAATCAATCGTGATGGCGGGAGGGCAGGAGCTTTTACTATATGAGTGGTGATGTTGGCCTCATTCATGTTTTTAATAACGTTAATCAGAAAAAAGTGGAGTAGTCATTAATGTAAATTTGATGCACTGTTGCAGGATGAGGGAGAATCTGAAGGCGGGGATTCAACAGTGTTGGCCTTTCAGACAGATTGTTTAGTCGATGGTTTACATGGCTCCTATAAATCACAGAATCACACAAATATCTAATTTATTAGCTAGCATTACTCATTAGAATTGATTGCATTAACTGAAAAACAATCACTAATTACTTGTTAGTTAAGTTAAAGTGTACTTTTGTACTGTCAAGTTAGAAAGTGTAACTGAATAAGATGATCATTTGCGAGAATAGTGGGCAAGGTAAGAATCAAGTCACTACCGTAAAATTTGGCTGGAAACATTTTTTTATGAGCTGGGAGATTTTGTGCTTCATCTTTATCATTGATGCCTAGGGTGAAATTTTCTCATGCATATGGTCCAATGAGAAATCGAATGAAGGTTTAAAGCAATTATTGCATGACTCAGTACCATAAAACATGCTTTAAGGAAACACAGGGTGTGCAGATATTTATCACCCGCATTACTGGTTTAGACAATCTAAATTTTCCTGAGATTGTAGTTTGAATTTTCACATTGACTAGACCCAAGTTTCTCTGTGGTTGTTCATGTTTATTTCACTAATACTGTCAAAAGAACTAGTTATTCACTCTGTTTGTAATTTCTACATAGTGTCTCTTGTTTTTCAACTTAAAATAATTAAATATTGCTTAAGGATTTACACCTATATTGCAAAGATGCTAAATAAAACACATCCTTTGCCTCTTAGCAGTATAGTTACAGAGATAAAATATATATATAACAATATAACAATTATTGATAATGTAAAAAACATATCAAATTTTATAAATATAAGAGCCTTAGTAGTTCTAAATATTAGTTACTTGTTTAAACTTATCCCTAGATATTTTTCTCATGCTAATGTTCATTAATTCTTTTCCTTTTTTATTTTTACCTGAATTAACATATAATCACATCCTTTTGTCTCTTTTCTTTCTTTTTTCCAACCCTTTCCATGTTGCCTCTCCACCTAGCTCCTCTCAAATTCATGGCTTATACTTCCGTAGCATTGTTCATTATCCATCAGCATTTCAAAACAGGGCAGGGACTGGAGGCAATAACTGATGCAAAGGCCATGGAAGAGTGCTGCATATTGCCTTGTTCTCCATGGCTTGTTCAGCCACCTTTTAAAAAAATATATAGAACATAGGACCACCATCCCAAGGATCAAATCGCACACAATAGGATGGACACTCCTTGAATCGCTAATTAAGAGTATGCCCTAAGGTTTGCTTACAGCCCATCTGTTTAAAAAAAAATCTATCTATCTATCTATCTATCTATCTATCTATCTATCTATCTATCTCTATCTATCTATCTATCTATCTATCTATCTATCTATGATCAATTTTTATATTATTTTGTGTGTCAGGTTTCATTTGCATCAAGTTAGTATTTTCTTACGTTTTTTAAAAAAGTTATCTAATTATATTATATTATATTATATTATATTATATTATATTATATTATATTATATTATATTTAGAGTTATTTTTTCAGAGATTGTTCTGGAGCTCATGAGATACATGTTAATGTTAAATAATTCGATTCAGATTTGTACTGACTTAATTTAAGTGTGACAGAGAAACCTTAGTGTTACATAGCTGTATTTTCTTTTAATGTAATTTTGTTTATATACTTTACAGAGTGAAAAGCTTGCTGTCATTATACTTTCTTTTATTTTACAACTCTTAAGAAAGCTGTGGTTAGAATGAGGAGCATACATATTTATGGTTTGTTGTATTAACATTTTGTCAATATATTATATTTTTATATGGAGAAAATATATTTTATGTGAATAAAATATATTTATAGTCAAATTTCTCATTGTTTCCAATTAAGAGAAAATATTCAGCTACAACATCATCTACAATTGTTTATATGATTACCTTTAATAATAATTTCTTGACTTGGGGACGTATTTGTCTTAGTTATTTCCATTGCTGTGATAAAACACCATGACCAAGGCAATTTGTAGTAGGAAGGGTTTATTTGGGACTTACAGTTCCAGAGGGATAAAAGCCCATCAGCATCACTGCAGGGAGCATAGCAGCAGGCTAGCTGGCATGTCACTAGAGCAGCAATCAAGAGCTCACATCCTGAGCTCATTTCCTTTTTGTAGAAAGAGGAAGCAGATCGTTCACTAGGGAAGGCGGGAGGCTTTTTCAATCTTAAACTTTCTTCCAGTAACACATCTCTTCCAAGGCCACACCTCCTAATTTTTTTCAAACAGCTACCAACTATGAACCTATTGAAATGTTGATGTATGGGGGACATCTCATTCAAACCACCTCAGTATTTGATTTACTTTAAGATCTCAACTTTGATCTTTCATTTCAATTTGATTTTAGTATTTCTTACATATGAGGCCTAACAGCAACAAAGTCAGTTTATTTTGCTTGGTTATCTTTATTTCTTTGTACTTGAAAAGTTCTATTGAATATAGTACTCTTTGTTAAGAGGTGCATTTTTGTTGTTTTGGCAGTTTAAATATGTCAGCCTATTTTCATTTGTCCTTTAATGATTCTGATGTACTAATGATGCTGTGTTGTGTATTGTCTTTTTACACGACAAGGCACATATCTTGTGATGACTGAATGTTTTCCACTTGTTTCTTAATCTTTCACATCTTCATCAAGATATTTCTTGGTATAGGTTTCTTTTATTTTTAATCTTTAGGATGTTTATTTTAGTTTAGGTATATGGGTCTTTTGCCAATTTGTATGTGTCTATGCCCATAGAATGTGGAGGACAGTAGAATGTGTCAGTTCCCCTGGAACTACAGGTACATATATGGGCTGCCAGGCCAGGGTTCTGGAAGCCCACCCTAATTCCTTTGCAAGTGCAGCACGTGTTCTTAGCCTCTAATCGATTTCTCTGTTTATTTAGATTATTGAACTTCATTGAATTTCATGGTTTCAATAGATTGGTTCTGCAGGAAATTTGTGACAATAATGGCTTTTGATTATTTGATTATTTCAGCCTCTTCCCTCTCTGAAATGATCAAATAACCAATAGTCAAAATTTCCACAAATTCCTTGCAGAACCAGTCTGATACCGCAGCTATATGTGTATCATTCTGTCTACAGTTTTCCCACATTTCTCTTATGTTCTCTCCATTTCTTCATTGTAGTCTCCAGTCTTTGTACTACTTACTTGTTATTTTTTATTAATTGGATAGGCCATCTTAATGAAGTCTGTTTTCTACTCATGTGATATCTTTGTTGTCACTCCTCAGCAGGTAAACTTTTTGTAGGATAAGCCCAATCATGTTAAGATTACAGTAGTTTTAGATTAGCCTCTTTAACTGATATTGTGTTTGCCTTGTACAAATAAAACTATAACAAAACTGTTAGTTAGCTGTAATAAATTTCCAAGGAATTTCTCTCTGCTTTCATACAATGTTCTCAGTTACACATTGTTCTATACTCAGTTCCAATTACATTTAAGCAAGAGTAGTTTTGGAGCTTGTTTTGATACTATAAGTTCTCTCTTATCCCTTTTTTTTTCTTTTTTTTTTTAATTTCTTTTTTTTTTGAACATGAAATACTTTTTTATAGCATGTTTTACAAGGGGAGGGGGTAAGAGGGTCCAGGTGGTGGAAAAGTACAAAATCTTCTTGGCCTGTGCCTTGAAACATGTCATGGTCTATATGGTACACTGCCTTGAATTATGATCTACCTGCAGTTCTTCAGAAGATATGGTACACTGCTTGAGTTATGGTCTCCCTGCTATTCTTAAGAAGACATGGTACTCTGCTTTGAGTCTATATGCAGTTGCTAAGCAGGATCTTGCAGTTGCCAAGCTTCAGAGGACATTGTGCAGGTGGGGAAGGATAGGGGGTAAGGGTAAGGGCGAGGGTCCTGGCTTCTGGCATCTCCCCCTTCTCTGTTTAGTTAGAGAAGGCGTCTTATGTTCAATCCCAACTATGTGAGTTTTGAATTTGGATGTCTAATTATGGGGGGTCTTAGACAAGTTCACAACCCCAAAACACTGATGTGAGACGAGTCACATCGACGGTCGAAGGCTTTAGGCTCTCGACGATGGGCAAAGTCAAGGGACTCTGATGTGGGTGAAAGGAGGGTGAGAGCCCTGTCTTAGGCCATGTAGGCTGCACCCACTCCCAGCACCACGCACTCCTTTTCGGCTGCATTGGGTGGGCCCCTGGGAAGTGGACCTACAATAATCCCGTCATTGGGCTAACTCACAGCCATCCTAGTCTCTTGTAAATGTTCAAGTTACCAACCATTTGTCAGTTTGGGGTGTAATATTGTCATAAAGGAAGGCTCCCCAATGTTAGCGGCCATATCAAGGGTGGCCTTGGTTTAGGAAAAAGCCAATTTTTGTTGTGGTGATCAAGAGGCCAAGCTCTCTAGCGAGAGAAATGAGGGCAAAGCCAGGCATACCAGGAACCCTTCTGGAGGGCATGGAAGTCTAGGGGTAGACCGTAGGGGGAGGCAGGGGAGCTGACAGCTGTGTCAGTCTCCTGCGGAGTCACTTCTGGATCCTCTGCAATTTTCAGCTGATGGTAATGAACTTCAACTGCCTTCTTGATGGCAGCATCAACCTGGTTCCGTGGACGACAGGTCACGGGCGATGATCTCTGTCTTGCTCAATCTTGATGTCGTGCGCACATCCTCTCAATGAGGGTCCGTCCGGATGGGTCCGTGCCTCGAGCCCCACGTCTGGGTGCCACTTGACCCGACCGGTGGGTCCTGGTTATTCGTGGGGGCGAGGAGGACTGCAACCTGCTATTCTTCAGAAGATATGGTACACTGCTTGAGTTATGGTCTCCCTGCTATTCTTCAGATGATATGGTACACTGCTTTGAGTCTATCTGCAGTTGCCAAGCAGGATCTTGCAGTTGTCCAGCTTCAGGGGACCTTGAAGGGTGGGAAAAGGTAGGGGGTGAGGGTAAGGGCGAGGCTCCTGGCTTCTGGTCCATCTGGGTTAGAACTTCTAATAGCAGGCATCACGGGTGATTCAATTTTACCTGGAAAGAAAAAAGAAGGGGATTCTCAGGGAGATTTCTCTTCCCTGGATGTAAATTGTTATTCATCGTATTTATGATTGGGCCTGGCTTTGTGAGGGTATCTATTTTTTTCATTAATATTTGTGGTAGCCGGTTAGCTGTGCCTTCTGTGGTATTGGGCGGGCATATCAGTCCTCGGCTCCATAAGGGAACTGGGACTGGGGCATTCCCTTTATGGGTATGAGGGTCCTTCCCCATATCTGTGGCAAAGTTTTGTTGGTCTTGGTGGTGCCCGAGGTCACCAACATGGTCAGCAAGAGATTTGCCATGAGCTTTCAGCTTTAGAGAGAGAAAAGTGACCAAGGCATGATGGAGAGTATTTCAGGGGGACTCCTTCTGAGGGGGTACCGTTCCCCCTCTTTTGTTTTTAAAGCCAATTTTTCAGAGTTCTTGTAAAATCAGGGCAGAAGCGCCAACAGTTGCTCCTTCCACACTCAGAGAGTCATGAAGGCCTTATTTAAGGATATATAAATCTATATTAATAATCTTTTGTCAAAGGACTTTTATAGCTCCACTGACAATTAACCAGACTATATGATATATCGATTAGAAATAGCTTTTTCTACTTTTTGTGAGATTACCTCTCTTTTGTCAATTAACTGTTGAGGAAGTTAGGGTTTACCTCTCTCTTGAGAATATTGAACAGAGATTTAAATTCTTTTGTGGAGAGCTTAAAATAGTATCTTAGCCAATTTGCATCTCCTAGAAACTTTTGAAATTAATTTAAAATAAATAGACTCCCTTTTTTTTTGAATCCTTTATCTGTGTGGGGTTTGTATTGGGTATTATACGTATTTACCTTTCAATGTTGTCTCCTTTCTCATTCTCCTCCCAAATCCCTTATCCCCTACCCCTTCCTCCTAATTTTTGTGATGGTGTGCTCCAAACATCCTCCCAGTCCCATCTCCCTGCTCTCCAATTCCAACACAGTAGGGGATCCAAACTTTTGGGGACCTTGGCCCTCCACTTTCACTGGAGTCTAACAAGGTCACCCTCAACACCCTATACAGGTGCGTGAGTCCCTCCCTTTGTGCTCTCTGGTTGGTGGTTTAGACTTTGGGAGTTCTGGTTGAAACTTTTGATGCTCCTTCTAAAAAGGACCAACAAATTCATACTTTGGTCTTCCTTCTATGTGAGTTTTATGTGGTCTATATGAAGATTCTTAGAAATTATGAGCTTTTGGGCTAATATCCACTTATCAGTGAGTGCATACCATGTATGTTCCTTTGAGATTGGGTCATCTCACTCAAGATGATATTTTCCAGCTCCATCCATTTGCCTAGGAATTTTGTGAACTGATTGTTTTTAATAGCTGAGTAGTACTCCATTGTATAAATGTACCACATTTTCTGCATCCATTCTTCTGTTGAAGGGCATCTGGGTTCTTTCCAACTTCTGGCTATTATAAATAAGGCTGCTATGAACATGGTGGAGCATGTGTCCCTGTTGTATGTTGAAACTTCTTTTGGGTATATGCCCAGGAGTGGTATAGCTGGGTCCCTAGGTAACGCTATGTTCAATTTTCTGAGATACCGCCAGACTGCCTTCCATAGTGGTTGTACCAGTTTACAATCCCACCAACAGTGGAGGAGTGTTCCTCTTTCTCCACATCCTCGCCAACATGTACTGTTACCTGTGTTTTTGATCTTAGCCATTCTGACTGGTGTGAGGTGGAATCTCAGTGTTGTTTTCATTTGCATTTCCCTGATGACTAGGGATGCTGAACACTTCTTTAGGTGCTTCTCAACCATTCGAGCTTCCTCAGTTGAGAATTCTTTGTTCAGCTCTGTGCTCCATTTTTTAATAGGGTTCTTTGATTGTCTAGAGTCTAATTTCTTCAGTTCTTTGTATACCTTGGATATTAACCCTTTATCAGATGTAGGGTTGGTGAATATCTTTTCCCAATCTGTTGGTTGCCGCTCTGTCCTATTGACTGTGTCCTTTGCTTTACAGAAGCTTTGCAGCTTTATGAGGTCCCATTTGTCAATTTTTGGTCTTAGAGCACAGGCCATTGGCGTTCTGTTCAGGAACTTTTTCCCTGTGCCTATGTATTCCAGGCTTTTTCCCAGTTTCTCTTCTATTAGTTTCAGTGTGGCTGGTTTTAGGTGGAGGTCCTTAATCCACTTGGAATTGAGCTTTGTACAAGGAGATAAGTATGGATCAATTTTCATTTTTCTGCATGCTGACCACCAGTTGGACCAGCACCATTTGTTGAAAATGCTATCTTTTTTCCATTCGATGGTTTTAGCCCCTTTGTCAAAGATTAAGTTACCATAGGTATGGGGGTTCATTTCTGGATCTTCTATTCTATTCCACTGATCCTCCTGCCTGTCTCTGTTCCAATACCATGCAGTTTTTATCACTATTGCTTTGTAGTACAGCTTGAAGTCGGGGATGGTGATTCCTCCAGAAGTTCTTTTATTGCTGAGAGTAGTTTTCGCAATCCTGGGTTTTTTGTTATTCCAAATAAATTTTAAGATTGCTCTTTCTATCTCTGAGAAGAATTGAGTGGGAATTTTGATGGGGATTGCATTAAATCTGTAGATGGCTTTTGGCAAAATAGCCATTTTTACTATATTAATCCTTCCAATCCATGAGCATGGGAGATCTTTCCATCTTCTGAGATCAGCTTCGATTTCTTTCTTCAGGGGAATGAAGTTCTTGTCATACAGGTC
>NW_021604681.1:566528-584759 GCF_004785775.1 Grammomys surdaster
GCCATCTGGATCACCTTTGTGCTATCAGTGCTGTCTCTGACTGGGGCCTGTCTTTCCTATTATCTAGGTTGTGTCAGAACTGATTGGGATGGGTTTTGCTGCTTGAGTTAGAGATGAGGCCCAAGATGTGCTAGGTGCTCAGGTGGAAACCGGAAGGGGCCGGGGCTCCGGGTCAGGAGCGGATTCCTGGATCCCAATGAGTCCCAGTGGGTCCCAGTGGGTCCCAGTTGCTCCCTGATTGGGGGCGAGCACTGCCACCTCCTAGCCTAAGAAACTGCTTGAGCTAGCTTGAGCCACGTTGAGCCCCGCTCCCTCTAGGTTCTGTGAGATTGGGTGCAGAGCTGACTCTCCGGATCTGCTCCGGCACAGACCTGAAGGAACCCACGCTCCAGGCCCTGGAGTGAACTCCTGGGTCCCAGTGGGTCCTAGCCACTCCCTGTTCGGGGGCAAGCACTGCCACCTCCTAGCCCAAGACCCTGCTTGGCACAGAGGTCCTGCGAGCCCCGCTTCCTCTGGAGTCTGCGAGATTGGGTGCAGAGCTGCCTCCCGGGATCCGCGAGTGCTGGGGCCCAGACAGGATGGAGTCCGCCCCGGGCCAGGAGCGAATTCCTGGGTCCCAGTGGGTCCCTGTTGCTCCCTGTTTGGGGTGAGTGCTGTTTTTAACTTACCTGGGATGCTGCGTGAGTTCAAGCTCCTGGGAGACCCTGTTTTTCTTCCTCTCTTATCTCTTGAAGTAGCTGGTTTATACTTTCATTTGTTTCTCTCAACAAAGTGAAGCTAGTTTGGCTAAAGTGCTATACAAATCTTGTGTAATTTCAGGATGCCCATGTTCTATTCAAAGGTGGTTCATTTCAGGGGGATCTTTGACATTTTCCATTAGCATTGTCTTGCTCTGTTCAAAAATTGTTGGTACTTTAGTCTATTACTGGCTACAGATCATAGTCTCTGATCTTCCTGATTTAATTGAGTTACTGTGAAAGTTTATCCTTCTACCAAGCTGGATGAAAGGGAACTGGGTCCCAGCATGTTCTGGTTTGTTCCTGAGAACTAAATGGAGAAAGGAAGGTTTTGATATATAAGGATAATTTTTAAGAATTAAACTTATGGAATATAAATTTGCAAAGGATGACAATTATGATGGTCAGGCTGTTTCAGATAATTTGGGCACAGGGGAACAACTACATCACATATAAGTATAGATTTGAACTTGTCTTAAGACGGAAATACGTGAAAGAATTCAAGGGAAAACACAATTCCTAGCAAGTATTGGTAGGTTTTCTTGAACAAATAGTTTTTATTCACGTTAGACCCTCAGAAAAATTTCTATATGTTTGAAATCAGTGGTTCTCAACCTGTGGTTCATGATTCCTTTGGGTGTTGCATATTAGTTATCCTGTATATCAGATATTCACATTATGATTCACAACAGTAGCAAAATTACAATTAACAAGTAGCAATGAAAATAATTCTATGGTTGTGGATCATCACAACCTGAGGAACTGTATTAAAGGGTTTCAGCAATAGGAATATTGAGAACAGCTGCCTTAGATGGATTGAGTGTGTGTGTGTATGTGTGTGTTCATTGTTAACTGATTTAGTTGTTCAGTGAAAAGTAGATTTTCTTGAAAAATACTTATTCACTTGTTACAGGCCCTTAGAACTATTTCCATATCCCTTAGATTGTGTGTATGTGTATGTCTGTGTTTCTCTGTGTGTTTGTCTGTGTGTGTTCCTAGATTACCAGTTATGGATGTTCAGTAAAGTATGTAGCATTATGATTTCTTCTTTAATTTTATATTTATCTCAAAAATTTTTATCAGCTTTTGCCATATACTTCAAACTGCATACATATATGCTTCTTATCACTGCTGAAAGAGATGTATTGACATAAAAAGTCTTTTAATTTGCTTGTCATATTTTAAGCATTTTACTCTTTTAAACATATTAGTAATGTGACCATTTTCTTTTTATTGATTTTGGTAATTTTGTATTATGCTTTGGCTTTTTACCTTTTAGATTATTGTTATTTCTTATTTTTATAAAGAATAAGCTAGGTTAATTTTTATGCAGATCCATTCAAAATTATTCATATGTCACATTTAAGTTATGCTACTATCTTAATCTAAGAAGGTAAAATAATATGCATGGTTCTAATGTATAGCATGTATAATGTTTTTAATTGTAAACATGTTTAATTTATCTAATCAAATAAGAAAAACTGCATGCATTTTATAAAACAAGCATAATAGCAATTTTCACAGAGATATTTAATCATTAAATGTTTTATGTAATCTGCAGTCTGGACATTTTTTGATTCAGATTGAGCTTTCTAGTGTAGACAGTAAGTTCTATTTTCATTTATCAAATTCTCCTGGGTTTCATAATCCTCTGAGCTATGCTTTCCTCAGCTGATAATGACGATAAATAATAACTGCATTCCTTGTAGTTTGCTATAGGGAATTGACTAAGCAATGCAAATAAAAGCCCTTATAAAGTGATATGCAAATGGTTGGAACCACAACAGTATTTCTATGTCTAGAACATCCCAGTGACTCAATATGTGTTCTTATTAAAAGTAATTTATTGTGCAAACTTTACAACAGACTAAATATATTGTTTTGTGTTTTAATAATCTTCTCTCATAGTGAATTCTAACTTTGCTTTTAAAATAACAAAAAGTTCTAGAAGTTACTACCTCTAAGGCAAAATAAAGGTACTTTTAAAAATCATAGCAAATACTAGTTATGTTATACATTATGAGACAGAGTGAGAGAGACAGAGAGAATATTATTTTATGTGGTACATCATAGAAAATTTTTCTTGTTTGCACCTCTTCTTAAAAGAAATTATTTTAAAGGAAAAAATAGTAATTTTTCTATTTATCATTCTGTTCTTCAGGCTTTCTGATTAGCCAGAGAACATAGTATTATAAATTTATAATATACATTTAGTTAAATATTATCTTAATTTCACAAAAATAGCTTTCTTAGTTGTATTAGCATTATTAGTATTATAAGGGAATAAAAGAGGCTTTCTGATAATGTCAGCTGTCCTTTAAATTTGAAAGGGAATGTTTATTATTTGCTTTTAATACTGTGATGTATATTTGGTAACATTTGACAAATAGATAATTTTTGTCTTAAATAACATAATTCATCCTATAGTATAAGATACAGTTGAGTAATATAAGAGGCACAGATCAAGTGTGTCTTTAATTAAGTAAAAGTAGATTTACACTATCCCAAATTTAAAAAAATTGTCATACAAATTAATTTTAAGAAATACTAGTGTTCACAGGAGTTCATCGACAGATTTTAACATTATAAGCAAAGGGGAAATGTATTGTGTTGAATTGTCAGGTTTTACTAATAGCATCACATCTATTTCTCTTCATTATTTTCTTTTGAAAACTTTAGTACTCTTATAATTTATTTGTCCACACACACACACACAAACATTTTTCATTGTTCCTGTTGCTATCATAATGTTTCATAACCTACTCTACCTTCCATCTAGGCTTCTATTTTTTCCTTTGTGAATAGCACATTATTTCTTTCGTTAAGTATGTCTGTAACTACATATACATGTGGTCATTTTATATCTATACATATCTATACATACACACACACACACACACACACACACACACACACACATATATATATATATATGTATATATATATATATATATATAATATATATGAAGGATTATCTTAATTTGAGAATCTGTTCTATCATCAAACTTTTCAACAAGGAAAACAAGAAAAGGACTATATTCACTTGATGAAAACGAAAGCCTAATAGAAAAGGCAGAGCTGCTTTATATAGTCCACCTGCTGTGCTGGTTACTGTCCATTACCAACTTGACAGAATCTAGTGTTCCCTAAGAGATACATCTCTGAAAATGCCTGTGAGGTTTTCTCTTAAGTTTACCAAGGAGAAAATCCCATGTGCTGTGAATGGAATGTATTTCCTATGGCTGAGCTTCTGTACGATACAATAGAAACATCCAGTTTAGCACTAACATGCAAATATTCACTTTTGTTTCTTGCAATATGTCCAACTTCTTCAAGTTCCTGCTTGATTTCTCTATCATGGTAGACTCTACCTTGAACTGTGAGCCCAAATAAGACCCTCCTCCATTAAGTTGCTTTTATTTTAGCAAGAGGAAAAGGAACAAGTAGAGATCCTGGAGTGAATTCTCAAAATAGGATAAAAAAAAATACAGTTCTTCAATCTCCAAGTTTAAGATCATGAAGATGTTTTTTCCTGCATTTAGCTTAAAGATAAATAATACATGATGTAATGTGATTTAATCTTTAGAGCTTTTATAGTTCAGTAAACAAAACAATCTTGAATTTTTATTTATCTGTCAAAATTACTGCTTGTAATTTTTGACTTTGCCAAGAAAAGTTAAACACTCTGCGATATAATTTTGTTATCTTTAAAATGGAAATAACACTTACTTCAAGGGCTGTTGCAAGAAATCAGTGAAATAATCAAGTAATCAAATTACTTAGTAAACTGTAGGCTGCTATTCAAATGTTATTTTGTGTAATTTTTATCTAACTGTGGATAGAATATAATTCATGCCACACTTTGTGACTTAGTCTAGGATAATACATATTAAAGCAAAGTCCTTATGATAATAACATCTATTGTGTGCTTGCTGTTAGACTATGGGATTGAACAATAGATGTTCTATAAAAGAAGACAAAGTAGCATAATTGAGGTAACGCAGCGACAAGAGGCAAGTTATCTATTAAGAAGAAATAGGGGTGCCATGCAGGCTTTCATTTTCTCCTTTTCACTCAGCATCTAAAATAATGAGTTTCATTGGGGCATTTTCACAATTCTTTGTTCTTATTCACTGCACTCCTAGTTCTCTACCTTGTTATCCTTCTCAATGCTTGCTGGCACTCTTCCTCCCTCTCTAGTCCTCATGCTTTCAAATCCCTCTTCCTCCACTTAAGATCTCTTCCTTCTCTCTCATAGTTTCCTATCGAATTTTATGACCCATTCCTCTCACAGTTCCTCCAAGAAATATGAGTTTCACTCAAAGTTTGGCATATCACAAAAGCACTTCTGATTTGTCTTTCTGAGCCTGACTTTCTGTACTTGTTATCCTAATGTTTTCTTGTTTCATTTATTGTCAGGGAACATAGTATTTGCTTCTACTTCTATGCTTTGACCATCTTCTAAAAAAGTAGTTTAAAATAATCAGTTGAAGTATTAATGTAAATAATTTCCAGAAAGTTTTAACAGAGACGGATTACTTTGTACAGGGTGCTTGAGTTTAGAGAGATACGATTTAAAGATTTAAAAGAGAATAAATTTTGGTCAAGGAATATATGAATGAGTACAGACAGTGCTCAGTAGGAACAGTAAGACTCTATATAGCACACTGACTTGGAACTTGATTTGTAGAAGTTTTTGTTCTACATGTCAACAGGCACAAACCAGAAACTTGTGTTTTGGATCTACAGTAAATTTTTTTTTCCGTAGTTTGGTAAAAAGAAATTGAATATTAGCAATCTGTTAAAATTATCAATCTATGCAATTAATTAAGACAAATATAAAATTAAGTTTTTGAAATATGTCTGTTTAGTTAGAAAAAATGAAGGGAAATCGATATAAGAGAGTTTAAACAGTTGTTCAAGATTATGAAGCTGTTTTGTGCAATATCTTAAAGTATGATCCATATGCTATCCCTCTGGTCTTCTGCCTTTTTCAGTATATACAAGTACCTTCATTATCTGCATGTAATAAAATATGTGTAATATAAAATTATTACAATACTCACAGGCTCCATCAAATATTTTGTTATAAAGTAGAACATTACTTGATTAATTTATTCTTGAAATAACACATCTTCTGTCCTTAAATTCTGTGCTGTCCAATTTTATACTTTTTAACTTAATGTGGCTGTTACAATTAAAACTGAATTCAAGTAGATATTTGAAGTTCCTCAGTGGCATTGACAGCATAATTGCTTAATAACTAAATGGCTAGTTTACTGATCAGCTAGATACAGAACATTTTAATCAATGATGCACAGTGTTTCTGAAAGTTGATGGAAAAAAATAGCAGTCCTGGTTTGGAAAATATACAAGTGCTGCTGTAACTATGCTTATTGCCTTAGAGTTCTTATAAAACCCTACATGTCTTTATTTCCACCTTCCTCTCAATTTCTCTGTGATAATAGTACTATTAAACCTTCTTTTTCCTTTTTTTATTTCATATTTTATTTATTTATATTTCAGATGCCATTCCTTTTCCCCACCCCCCCCAAAAAACCCTATGCCATCCCCCCTCCTCCTTTTTGTTTTTATACCATTTTGATTACTTGCAAGTATTAAGGTCAGTTCTAGGTTGAGGAACAAGCAATACAATAGATGCAAATAGTTAAGGAACAAGCAAGGCAATAAACACCTATAGTCAAAGAATGAGCAAGACAGTAAACAGAGTCCTGTGATCACTGCGGTGGTGAATGTTTCTAAGGGCTTATCAGGATAACCAAAATATCTGAGCCTAATTCTCTGTCCTAGCCCAAAATCATTTTCATGTCTGAAGTCTACTTCCTTGTACTAGCCTAAACAACAATAGCAACAACGACATCCTATGTAATTGTTTTAAGATTAAGTGTGATAAATATGTCCAGTTCCAACTATCAGAATTAATATTTAGTGGTTAGAGATATAGCTTAGTAATAGAGCATGTGCTTAAAGTGAAGATCAGTGAGTTCCATCACAGCAAGGCCACATTCCTCTATACACAAACATGCAGAAGCACAGTTAATAATGTAAGTAAGTAGCAGTTGTCAGTGGCTTGTAAATTTTTTTCTCAGAATTCAAATGTGAAAGACTGTAATGCCTTAGATCAAAAATTAATATCTTAATTATATTTTATAATTACAAATTTTAATTTAACTTTTTAATTTCCTGAGGATTTCATATTTTAGTGCTGTGTTCACATAGCTCCTTCCCCCTCCAACTCCTGCTGTCTCCTCACCACTCCCTCTCAAGGGTATGACTCTCATCTTTTTATTGTTACACACACATGGACACATTACACACACACACACACACACATATATGGTATAGTATATAATACAATATATATACTCACATACAGTATACTGTATCTAATGCTGCTCATATGCACTTGCATTTAGGGTTGACCACTTAGGAATGTATAAAGTACTATAGTATTCATTCCTGGATATAACCTCTCTCAACAGTCATGGGTTACCTGTAACTCTTCATCTAAGGAAATTTCCCATGTGCATGGTGGCATGCCAATGTGGATTGTCATTATGCAGGTCTTGGTCAAGCATTACAATTTGTAGAAAGTGATATGCCTTGATTATCTTCAAAACACATAAGGAGATTTAATGTTTCACAGCACTGAATAACTTGCGTGTGACTCAATTTGTAACTAGCAATAATAGGAGAATTTTTAGCAGCATGGCAACACAGTAAAGGAATTATCTCTGTTCTAGATAACTAATGGAAAAATCTTAGACCAACAACTACATTCTCACTCTAAGTAGTTTCAATATTCCCAGTAAAACTACAATTATCAGTTTTAAAACCCTTGACTCTTAATTGTCTTGAGAAAGCTTGATTAATAATCTTTAATAATTCTTCCCAACCAAAATTCATGCATTTTGTAAATACATTATAGGAAAAGGTGACATATAAGTGATTAATGAGTACTATTTGAAACATTTATGTGTACATTATCTTAAAATATTCTCTGCCACTAGACACATCTTGATTCTCCTTAGGCATACCGGGAGCCAAGAGGATGACTCTGTCAGTAAAGTGCTTACCTGATAAGCATAAGGACCTGAGTTTGATGTCTCGTACAAAGGTAAAGACAGCACAGTGCTATTCAATTATATCATAGTGTTGAAGAGATGGAGACTAGAGGCTTCTGTGGCTCACTACCTTGACATCCTAGCCAAATTGGCAAGCCCTCGGTTCCATTGAGAGAGCTTGTCACAAAAAATGAGATGGACAGTTCTGGACGAACAGCAGCAGAGTGTGACCTTCCCCTCCCTCCCTGTGGACATGCATGTGTATCCTCAAACACCCTTTTGAAAAACAATGGAAGCAACAACAAAATACCTAAAGCAAATTTGTCATTCATGTGACAGTTCAAATGCTATGAGAGGAAACTGAATTGCTTCTTTGTAGCAACACTAAAATCATGTCAAATTAACAAAGAAGCATGATTTTTGATCAAAAGATTATAAGAGGTTATTTCATGCCAATGCTCAAAGTAGCAATAAAACAAAGCAGAGTATCTGGCTTTGTCAAAAGTAAAAGAATAACAGCGTGGTAGCACTTACGATAAACTAACTCCTTCCTCTCTCTCTGTCTCTGTCTCTCTGTCTCTCTGTCACACACACACACACACACACACGAGAGAGAGAGAGAGAGAGACAGAGAGACAGAGAGAGACAGAGACAGAGAGACAGAGGGGGAGCTTAATTCTCTCATAGTGCATGTACCAGTGAACTAAAAATGAAACCCTTCTTTTTAAAATTTAAATATAATAACTTTTCCCACTCATGCTTTGTACCTCCCTCAAATGTTAATAACTTAACTCCATCATCCACTTCTTGGTACAAATCTCAAGAGCATGTTTTCATCATTTAAATACTCACTTGGAAACACAGGTGCAGTCTACTCCCAGTATTTCATCATGTACAAAGTGTTTCCAGAATGTTTGACTTTTAAAAACATTGAACTTCTTTTGAACTTTAATATTTAGAAAGTAATTGTAGATAGATGATCTTGGAAACAGTGTGAAGACATTTGAAGGTCCTAGTGAGCTTAGAATATAAATTAAGTCAGACTGGAAATGGAATTTATTTGACAGCATTTCACAGAATCATAATTTGGTTCTGTGTGTTTCTGAAGACAAAAGAGCACAGACACACATACAGATAAATGCACTACAAACAGACACCATAACAGTGGCAACTCTCTCAGCTACTGTTTCAAACAAATGTAAATAGTGCTTAGAAAAGAATGGACTTTACTAAGAAGATTAGAGAGAGATTTGTTAATGGTTTCAAAAGATTGTATTTGTACTCATAAATTTACAGCAAAATCTCCAGAAATATGAGTCCACTTTAGTTCTGGCGTTGTCTATTTTACATTAAATTTTCACAAAATACTTACAGATAAGCATAAAATCTATTTTTATATCTTGTTTCACCTTTTCCCTAAAACATTAAACCTATGACTTATTTGGGGAGTCATCTGATTAGTTTTGATATACCAGTGGTCTCCTTCTGAACGAAGCTACACATTTTAGAACATTGATGACAAGTTTAGAAGGGAAAATGCAAAGACATTTTCTTCTCCACACAAATCTGACTTCTCACTATTACCTTCTTTAGTGATATCCAAGTATGATGTTATACAGTCTGGATCCTCTATTGGTAAAATCTGTAGACAGTCTGAAGATCACGATAATTTCATTTTTTTCTATTTAAAGTGAGCCAATCTTCATGAAGTTGGTTTGTGCAGTGAATTGACTTTTTATATCATCATTTTTAAAGGCATGGCAATAGGGCTATGTATTTTCAGATAGGAACAATATTTAAGCTATCAAAAATAATATCAATTAAAACGGATTGGTCTGACTCTTTTAAAATATATTTACTTATTTATTGATTTAGAATGTCATACATTGTATTTTCATCATTTTAATCCCTCTCTGAACTACTCCAAAACTAACTCACCTATTTCATACACTGCCTCCCCCAACTTCATGCCCACATTGAGTCTAAATCTCTTTTTAACAAATTGGAAATTTTAGGAAACAATATACCCATTTGAATTTTGATGATTAGAATCTGTTTTAGATTTAAAAACATCATTAGCTAATCCCTATTATGTATGTCTCAGGCCTTTGAAATAATAATATAAAACAATGACATATGCTAATGCTAAAAGTAAGCAATTTATTATTAAATTCATGTTAGGTAGTGCATATGAATGGTATTCCTTTATAAATGCAACTGATCTACCATAAGCATTAGTTTATTCATTATTTCACTCATATGGGCTACAAAAAATAAGCAATTACACATAAAGCACAAGATATTCAGACAATATTGTTGTAAGGTACAGCATGTGAGCTATCAAAGTCTGATGGGGCAAAATTTACCTGTCTTTGGCTTATTAATGAGCTATCTCATTACCTTGATAATAAATATAAATTGAAATTCTCTATCATTAGGTTGATATATCAATATATTATGTACTAATGTTTTTCACAGTATGAACTAAGTTTGTAAAATGATAAATAAGCAGGAACTCATAGTTTTTTAGTATTAAAGTGATATATAGCACCATGACATATTAGCACCTACATAATTACAAAATTAATTCTTCTATGTTTTTAGTTCATGAGTGTGATCCAGAGTGATGTATGTGTATATTTTGATTAATCTGTGATGATGTATGTGAACAAGAAAGAAAAAGATAGATTAATACAGAGAGGAAAACATAAAGGCAAAAGAGGCAAGTGGGAGAAGTGTTTTTTTTTTCTTTAACAGTGAGACCTCCATGAACACTAAATGCTTTACATAGAAAATGTGTTCATTTTCTAAGTTAATTTTTCTCTGGATGTTTGACTATCTCTCTGACATTTGACAAATGCTGCAATCACTCTATTCATAAATGTCTGTAAATTTAAATCTGAGAACCAATGCCTTGGAATAAAAAAAATAAGTATATCATTGATAAAAACAAGTACCTTTAGCTCAAATTCTTGAACATACTTTAGTAGTTATTGACAATAGATGGCTACTGGAAGAAGCAGCGTGCCAGTTTTCTTTAGAGCTGCATTCCCTGGAAATATGCCCTTGTCCAGTGGATGCTCCTAAACTCACATATATTTAGACTCTACTAAGTGGTTTTGGTGGGTTAAAAATTAAAATTTCGTGGGAAAAAGTGACTGTAGGTTACATGCAAGGAGTTGAAAGAGGAGTAGGTGTGGATATGATCAAAGTAGAATGTATACATGTATAAAATCCTCAAACAAGTTGGGGTGGTCTCTGGATGTCCTTTCCTTCAGTCTCTGCTCCCTTTCTGTCCCTGAATTTCTTTAGAAAGGAATAATTCTGGATCAATAATTTTGAGATGAGTGGGTGGTGGCTTCTTCACTCAACTGGGGACCATGACTATCTACCGGAGGTGGTGTCATCAGGTTCCATCTCCCCACTGTTGATCATTTTGGCTAATGTCATCTCCATTGAGTCCTGGGAGTCTATCAAATCGCTGGTGTCTAGGAATTTCTAGATGTTCACCCTGTCCCCCACCCCACTCTGCTGCATATTTCTATTCCTTTTCTTGGCTCTCTGGGCTCTTTGACAATAAGGTGTGTGTGTTTTCAGAATAAATGAACATTTTGCCATTATTCAACAGCAATACTTCTTTTTATTTATTTATTTTTTTTTTTTATTGGATGATTTATTTACATTTCCTATGTTGTCCCCTTACCCCATCCCCCACCACCCCCTCGGAACCCCCAATACCCTCGCCCCTCCTCCTTCTTCTTTGTGGATGTAACCTCTATCTACCCCCCCACTCCCACCTCCCCACCCTCAAAATTCCCACCCCCTGGGGCATCCAGCCTTCATGAGGTCAAGGTTCTCTTCTTCCACCTATGCCCAGCAGGGCCCTCCACTTTTACATATTCAGCTGAAGCCCTGGATCCCCCACTAAGTGCTCCCAGGCTGGTGGTTTAGACCCTGGGAGCTGTGGTTGGTTGGTATTGTTGCTCTCCTCATGGTGCAGTAAATCCTTTCAGCTCCTTCAGTCTTCACTCTAACTCCTCTATTGAGAACCCCATGATCAGTTCAATGGCTAGTTGTGAGCATCTGCCTCTGAGTATGTCAGACTCTTGAAGGCCTCTGAGGAGATATCCATATCAGGCTCTTATCAGCATGCACTTCCTGTCTTCCACATCAGCATCTACCTTTGGTGATTGCACATGGGATAGATACTCAGGTGGAGTGGTCTTGAGACGGCCCCTCCTTCAGTTTCTGTCCCTCACTTTGTCTCCATATTTGCTCCCTTGAGTATTTTGTTGCTCCTTCTAAGAAGGACCGAATCACCCTCACTTGGTCTTCCTTCTTTATGGGCTTCATGTGGCCTGTGAGTTGCATCTTGGGCATTTCAAGGTTCTAGGCTAATATCCAATAATCAGTGAGTGAATACCATGTGTGTTCTTTTGTGATAGTTTGTATCTCTTAAGGTTCCTTTAGTGAGACTCATTGAGAGCTGTGATCCACAGATAAGTCTTACATACACAACAGTTAAATTTATTTTCTTGAACAATAAAAATGTTACAATAATGAAATTATTGCTGCTACTATGCACACTTTTGTTTTCCAAGATGTAACACTCCAGTAAAGAGGTCTGTGAGAAAACTATTTCAATGTCAACTACCAGTCATAGACTATTATTCTCAATCTAACCAAAATAATGCTCAATATTCTAGAAGTTCATGGTGATCCTATTTGCCTGTTCATATTGTTGTTGTTGCTGTTTTTTTTTAAAATATTAGCTATAGCTTTTCCCTTTCTTATCCATCAATGCTGTTAGATGCATTAAATTTCAATCATTTTATTTTACCAGGTAGTTGACATTACTGACTGTATTCCCTATGAAGAGAAAACTGTTATTGACTTCCTTAGCTTTCTAGTCACTCAAAATGAAATGAAGGACTGGACTGTTAACATTGCAAACTTATCATAGGTAGCACACAGACCTTTAAGAAGAACATTTAAAGATTAGACAATATGGAGTTTGATTTATTTTCACGAACTCTCCCATATTCATTTCTATGGATAAGTTTTAATACTTTCTTGGTTAATTTCTATCAACATGCCTAAAATTTTTGGAATGAGTGTCATCAACATCTTTTCAAAAGAATAGGCACCTGGAAAATATTTTTCATTCTTTTATGGCTATGCAATATTCAACTATCATTAGTAATAATTTACTCAAGTCAACTGGGCTATATTTGTAACTTTATGACAATGTAACATATGCAAAGTATTTGTAAATAGAACAGGAGGAAAAAAGAAGTAAATCAGTAATATTAAAAGGCTAAACTAAACTGACCACCCACATGATTTTGGTACATTAGTTAACAGCAGTAGTCTTCACTTTCTTTAATTGCCTAACTCAGGGGGACATTAAGATTTGTATAATGTCATTATAGGAGGGGTAAAAGTTGATTTTGCAGTTTATGTGTTAGTTAGTTTTCCTTTTGCTATGAGAAAATTCCCTGAAAGAAGGAACTTCAAGGAGAAAAAAAAATTTTTTTGGCTTACAGTTCAAGGATATAATCCATCATGGATGGAGGGTCCTTTGGCAGACAGTTGATGAAGCGGCATTACTGCCCTCAGTTTTGGTGGAGCTTTTCATATTAATTAATCTACCAAGATAATGGTCTCAGAGGCATGCCCAGAGACTCCTCTACTGTGAATAACCCCTCATTAATTGCTTGAAGGCTTGTCCATATCTTGTCAAATCAAGTTTTGAAAATATATATGCATTACTCTTGCAACTTATTCAAGGCCAGGATAGTCATTGAGAAGTCTAAGTAATAAAATCCCAAATTTCTGAAAATGATACAAAATAAATTATTGTCAATGAACATGAAGAAATGACAGTAATCAAAACTCAACTTCACTAACTTGATACAGGATTATCTCTTAAAGAACATTTCCAAATGATCGTTTCCCACTGACCTGGAAAATGTGATATACTCTCAGCCAGAAATTGTGGGTCTTAGAGATGGAATCAATAAACAACAGTGTCAACGACATATCCATTATCCCAAAGCATTTCAAAACCAGCAAATAAACAAGAGACTTAAATATGAAAGAGGGAGAAAAAAATCTTTAATACCATATCCTCAGGAAATGCATTTAACAGTAGTAACCATGTTTGGGGTTTAGAATAATAAGACCATTCTAATAAACCAGAGTTTTCAATTAAGAGCAATGGCATCCTAACAGTATAAATTCTACTTAGTGAAGCCTAAAATATTTTAAACATGTCTTGGAAGTGATAATCCTCTTTTACATGTTGTAATAACTAGATGTTTTTGTGGATTATGTGCTAAAATCTTGAAGGCATTAATTCAGTTTGAATGGGTGAATTAGATTCTAAAATGTGCTATGCTTGACAAAATCATTTTTTCTGGTCACAGAATAGGTGTCACAGTACTCTTTTAGAGTTAACTAATTTTCATCCAATGCAGAGATATCCAAACACCATATATGTACCTGTCTAAAACTTATCATGTTTTGTGAATTGGTTTTTATATGTCATTAGTCTTTATCACAAAATTTTTGAAATTCTTCTTAGATGACAGGGCAGTTTAATCAATGTCACCATTTTTTCTTTTGTAATGAAAAAGACACACATATTCTTAACAAAGAGACATACTTACCCTTGACATATGTTCATGTCACAGTGCTGAATGGGGAAGTATCAGCACAATAATGTACAGCAGATTTCTAGGACATTTCCATCTTCTATGACTAAAGTGCTGCAGTCAAAGAGCATTTTCCCTGTTCCAGCCTCTAACAACCACTGTTTTGCTTTCTGAGTTAATTTCTTCATATATCTTTTCAGCCAGTATAACTTTTACTAGCTTATATCCATCAAAAAGGCTGGTTCATGTGGTATGTGTGCTAAGACATACATTCCATGTATGAAATACATGTTCTCAAAAACTTCTATGTGGGAGTATGTATCAGGATTCCCTTTTAAAGGGAGTCATATTATACAGGTGGATGTATGTACAAAATATTTTCAAATAATCGGTTAAGATTTCTCCATATCTCAACTATTGCTGCTCTAGGGTTTTTGTTAGTTTGTATTTTACTGTTTTGTTTTGGCTTTTGAGACAGGGTCTCAATTTGCTGTGCAGGCTAACCTTGAAATCACAATCCTCCTGCTTAACCTTCAGAATTCCGATATTACAGAAGTTTGCCAGCATTCCCAACTTAGCTATTGTGAATAGTACTATAACATACTTGAGAATTCAAATCTCTCTGAGATCCCAATTTCAACCCCTTTAGAGCTGTAAATGTGAAATTACTATCATGTCATAGTTGAAGCCTGTGAATACATGGGTTATTTTTCCATTATTGAACAATCTTCATGTTTTCCATTTTACCACCTTCATAATAACTATGCACAACTCATCTGACAGATTGTCAGTGTTTGTAAGGTTTATAGCTAGTGAGGGTCTTTGATCCCCTTCCTCAACAGTCATCACAACACCTGCCAGTACTATGAAAGCTTACCCGTAGGGAGGTATCCTCAGTCTTAGCTTTATGTAATTTGCAATCATGGCATGTGGTGTCTTCCAGCAACAGAATCTTATCATCTAGTTCCAGTAGGCCATCAAGAAGTATGTCAAGGGCCTGTCTCATTTTCCCTGAGCCCTCTCAGATCACTAATTGTTCCCAGTCTCAAATCATGTCTATCCAATCTCACTCTAAGTTTTATTTGATGGTTATATGTATCTCTCTTCAAGAATCATTAATCACATATATGTGATATATATGATATGTTTACGATATACTTCTTTTCTTCTTATGATTCTTTTTCATTGTCTTGAGTAATTTTACCTGAGCTCTTTTTAAGTCTTAGGATGATATTGATATTGATGTCTTCTGTTGATATCTGCACTCTTTCCTTTTCTGCTGTTTTTGTTTGCTCTGTATGGAACACATTGGTATCTTTGTATGATCAAGTTTCTTTATTTTCAACTGGATATATTTTTCATCTTTCACCTACCTCCATTCTGTCATATGAATGTAGGGCTGGCAGAGACCAGAAGTGGATGTCGAATCCCATGGAATGGGAATTACCGAAGGCTGTGAGCTTTCTTGTAGGTGATGGAAATAGTACCCAGGTCTTTTGGAAGAACAGCCTCTAGTAAGAATGGATGCTGTTATTGGGAGCTTATTCCTGTTCAATAACTCGACTGATATATTTAAGAGAAGCTTCAAGGTATAGCATTGCCTTGCTCATATTCAGACAAGCAAAATTGCTTTCAATCAATTTGTATTAATTGGCAGCTCCTAGGAAGTCATAAACTCAAGCTATTGACCAACTAAAAGTTTGGAAGATGATTAAATAGAGACAAATAATAAAGAGTTCTGAGACTGGGTACTCAGCATAGTTCCAACAAATCAGGTTAAGATCCTTGACTAAATATGAGGAGCCAGCCATAATTCTGTTGAAATTTCCTTAAAAAACATATTTTGTTGTTTGCTGTCTGTCTTTAAGTTAATTCTCCAAGAGATTTTAAACCAAAAGTTACCATTAGTAACGTATTCTTTCAGACCTTGTGAGAATATGTGTAGAGTTTCTCATGACCATTTAGAGCAAACCATTTCCTTTTTTTCCTTTTTTTTTTTGGTTTTTCGAGACAGGGTTTCTTTGTGTAGCCCTGACTGTCCTGGAACTCACTCTGTAGACCAGGCTAGCCTCGAACTCTCGAACTCAGAAATCCGCCTGCCTCTGCCTCCGAAGTCCTGGGATTAAAGGCGTGCGCCACCACCACCCGGCTTGAGCAAACCATTTCTAAATTCCAGATTTGTGTTAATGGCTAGTTCTGGGTAATTGGTCCACCTCATTACAAACTTATCACCTATTTTCTTTTCTTAAAAACGTAGATTTGTTTTATTTTACATGTACAAGTGTTTTGCCTGCATGTCTGTGCACTACACATGGGCTTGGTGCTCGTGGACTCCTAAAGAGGGTACTAAAGCCTTGAAACTGCAGGTATTGTGTTTGTGAACCACCATGTGTGTGTAGAAAAGAAAACGGAGTCCTATGGAAGAGCAACGAATGCTCTGCATTGCCTCATCACCTCTCCAGCCCCTCCTACTTTCTTACATTCTTTACTTTTATTGTCTATTCATTTTCATTCTGCCTGTATGATCTGTTTGAAGTGTCATGAAAACAGTCAGTCCATTCTTCATATGCTCTTTTAATTTCTGTTTTTAGTTGACATATTTTGATGATTTTCATTTTAACGATATTTTCATACATTGATCTTTTCACTTCATTTTTATTTTGTCTACATTGCCCACTTTTCATATTCTTGTGATATTATTTTGTTACATATCTCTTTGATTTTGGGGGCAAATGTTGGAAAGAGATTTTTATTTATGTTTTCTTCTTGAGTTTGTGTGTTCCCATGGCTTAGTTTACTCATTGCTGTAAGCTATTTGCATATTTATGCTTTATATAATATGTAATTTACACATGATATATAACATGAAGCCTTAGAAATTAATGATTTCACAGAAAATCACTCTTTATATTCATCTACCCTTCCATTTTAAAATACATTCTTATTATATACCTTATGTTTTCTTAATTTGCTGTTTTCTTCTTTTCAAATTTTCAGGTTACATAGTTTTTTCTTCCATTTTTTTATGGAATTTCTTTTAGCCATCCTTTAATTGGGGTATGCTTTGACATGTTCTTAGTTCATCTGTCAAAACTGTGATTTTCCATCATATAAAAATTTATGAAAGATAATTTTACTTGCTATTGGACTCTGAGTTGGCACTATTTTCCTTTTGCTATCCAGCCACTGTTGTGTTGTTTCTTTATTAGCCACTTTATCTTATTCTTTTTTATTTACATTTTAATTGATGATAATCACATATATTCCTTATGTGAAATATGATGTTTTGAAATATGCTTATTTTGTTGAATGGTTAAATTGATACCCTCATTACCACTTTTAGTGGTGGATTTCACTAATATTCTACTCTTGGACATTTTCAAAAGCACGATATACTGTTATTAGCTATGTACATAAACTCTTATTTTTCATACTTAATGTGATTACTACAATCATAGACCAATGTCCTCCTATTCATCATACTCTTGTAGTTATTAACCCCTAATAACTGTATATTTCATGAGAAATTTTGTTTTTAAAATTTAATTACTTAAATATGGTTTTGTTTCTTTCATGTACCTTTTTTATATTTCAGATTTGCATTTAATTTTTATACTATGATATTTATGTGCTTCTTTCGTTCATCCCATTTGAAAATGTAGTTTTAATTTTTTTTGTATTAATGGTGTCAAAACCAGGGCCTTGAGCTTGTCAAACAAGTACTCTACCACTATCTAAAAACATTCCAAGTTT